>NC_056731.1:828401971-828451971 GCF_019279795.1 Protopterus annectens | reverse complement strand
GATGTATGCTGTTTATTTACCATATTTATTTTGCCCTGTAAAATTGTGTCTCTGTCTTCAACTCATCTGCTCTGTCTATCTGAACACTGCAAGCTGGACAATCCTACTGACATCATAATCTGTTGAGGTCTTATAAATAACTTATATATAAACAGGTTTATGATGCTGTGTTGAGGATTAGTTTTCATGATAGAATTACATTCATGAGATTAGTGGTAGTGACTTGCCATCCCTTGGGAACATGTTTTACAGTGATGAACACAGCATCAACTACTGAAGCCATGTGCACCTTCATGTAAAACAGGTGATGGTTAAATGATTTTGTTGTATTCCTTGTGCAGATCAGTCTCTCTGGGAAGCACACTATATAACTACAACTGCTGTGTAACATTTTCTTTATTTAATGCAGCAAGAAGATTTATTCAAAGTGCTGTCCTTGTTTTTTTGTATTTTTCTATAGTCTTCCATTTGAGAAATCAAAGGCAGGGGAACAAGAAAAAAAAAAAGATTCCTAAACATATGCTAGTGTTTCCAGAGAATACTCATTCACAATGTCTCAAAAATCTGAAAAGGTATATGTGCCTGTTCTGCTGATACTAATAAGTGAAATGTCAAAATGTTTTTGGACCATGACGCATTAATGTAATATCACTGTAACATCCAGCATTCCTTGTAGACATTCATTACATACAGTGAATATAAAAAGTTTACACACCCCTGTTAAAATGCCAGGTTTTTGTGATATAAAAAATGAGATCACAATAAATCATTTCAAAACTTTTGTCACCTTTAATGTACAATTCAATTGAAAAACAAACAAATTTGTTAGGGGAAAAATATAAAAAAATAAAGAACGTACAATAAGCTGGTTGCATAAGTGTGCACACCCTTAAACTAATACTTTATCAAAGCACCTTTTGATTTAATTACAACATTCAGGCTTCTTAGGTAGGAGTCTATCAGCCTGGTACATCTTGACTTGGCAATATTTGCCCACTCTTCCTTGCAAAAGTGCTCCAAGTCTGTCAGATTGCAAGGG
Organism: Protopterus annectens; assembly: GCF_019279795.1. Taxonomy (NCBI): domain Eukaryota; kingdom Metazoa; phylum Chordata; order Ceratodontiformes; family Protopteridae; genus Protopterus; species Protopterus annectens. The sequence goes on along the minus strand of NC_056731.1, from coordinate 828,450,932 downwards.
CATCTCTTGTACATAGCCCCACAGATTTTATATTGGATTTAGGTCTGGGCTCTGACTGGGCCATTCCAAAACTTTAATTTTCTTTTGGTGAAGCCATTATTTTGTTGATTTGGATGTATGCTTGGGGTCATTGCCATGTTGAAAGGTGAAATTCCTCTTCATCTTCAGCTTTCTAGCAGATATCCTGAAGGTTTTGGGCCAAAAGTAACTGGTATTTGGAACTGTTCATAATTCCCCTCCACCTTGACTAAAGCACCAGTTCCAGCTGAAGAAAAGCAACCCCAAAGCATGATACTGCTACCACCATGCTTCACTGTGGGGATGGTGTTCTTTTGGTGATGCAAAGTGTTGTTTTCGCGCCAAACATACCTTTTGAAATTGAGGCCAGAACGTTTAACCTTGGTGTCATCAGACCATAACACATTTTCCCACATGCTTTTGGGAGACTTGATGTATTGTTTTGCAAATTTTAGCCGGGCCTGGATATTTTTCTGTGTAAGAAAATGTTTCTGTCTTGCAACCTTACCCCATAGCCCAGATATATGGAGAATATGGGAGATTGTTGTCACATGTAGTACACAACCAGTACTTGCCAGAAATTCCTGCAGCTCCTTCAGTATTGCTGTAGGTCTCTTGGCAGCATCCCTGACCAGTTTTCATCGTCTTTTCATTAATTTTGGAGGGACGTCCAGTTCTTTGCAATGTCACTGTTGTCCCATATTTTCTCCACTGTTTGATGACTGTCTTCACTGTGTTCCATGGTATATCCAATGCTGTGGAAATTTTTTTGTACCCTTCTCCTGACTGATACCTTTCAACAATGAGATCCCTTTGATGATTTGTAAGCTCTCTGTGAACCATGGCTTTTGCTGTAGCAGGCAACTGAGTAATTGTCAGGAAAATCCTACTAGGACAGCTGAACTTTATTTGGGGTTAATCAGAGTCTCTTTAATTGATGGCAGGTGTGTACCCAAAAAGACTGAATGCTGTAATTAAATCAAAAGGTGCTTTAACAAAGTATTAGTTTAAGGGTGTGCACACTTATGCAACCAGCTTATTGTACGTCTTTTTTTTTTTTTTTACATTTTTCCCCTAACAGATTTGTTTGTTTTTCAATTGAATTATACAGGTTATAGGTCACATTAAAGGTTGGAAAAGTTTTGAAATGATTTATTGAGGTCTCATTTTTTATATCACAAAAACCTGTCATTTTAACAGGGGTGTGTAATCTTTTTATATCCACTGTAGCAAGCTAAAGGTGATTTTCTGGACCAGTTGTATAAGTTACTGTCCAACATTATTTCCATCAATGATGGGTGGTTTTAATGCTCCTGAAGTCATGTATATGATGGACAGATAGCTTTGTCCAAGTGATCAGTTATACAACCCCATTTCTCAATTATGCTAAATTATTTTCATTGTTATGCTTATGCACACTATTAAATTGTCTGTGGCTCCTTCAGTAGTATGCTTATCTTTGGTGTTAGTAGAACAGAAAGCTGTGAGTTCTGTTCCATTCCACTTTACTGGCTTAATTTTCCATTACTGACATTACAATCCAGTATGGGGGGGAGTACTATATTCCTGAGTGTGCCCTCGTTTTTATGAACTTCCCCATTGCCTTGGCCCTCATCATTATGAATAGCATCTCAGGTCTACTATGAAACAAGGCAGATATGTCTTGTGGGAGTAACTCAGTCTATAAAGGATAGATAGATAGATAGATAGATAGATAGATAGATAGATAGATAGATAGATAGATAGATAGATAAAGTCTTTAGATGGACCCTCTGGTATCCTGAGAAGAAAAAACAGACAAGCATACAAGAAATGTTCAAAAAGAAGGAAGCACGTCTAGACAAGAGATGTACACAAACAAAATATATATCAAGGAATCAAAATCTTCAATGTGACATAAGGCATAGAAAAGAGGATGCATTATATTAAATTGATATTACATACATACACTTAAACTCATGAAAGAAAAAATGGAATACAATGACTGTTTACATGGATAAGAAGAAAAGGCTTAGATATATAAAGACACAATTTGTGGGTTTGACAGAACTGTCACAATTAGTTATCAAAAAATAAAACCAGCTTGCTGTGTTAGATGCTACTGCTAATAAAGGTTGTAGGACGCATCAGAATACCCGTTTAACACATGCATAATACTCTTTGACAGAGATAATATAATTGTCATGAGGTAAATTAATAAATCTGTCCTACAACATGTGGCAACAAGCTCTGCAAAAAATACAGGTAACAGTACCTTTTATCGTCTTAGTTCCATTTGTTTTAATAAAGGTATCATCAACCTATAAAAATTCTTTGATAGTTTTAGATTTCTTATAAAAAATAGTTTATCCCCCAAAAATGTGTAAAAATCAACAGTATCTTTCATGATCTTCCAATTTGAACTTAAAATGTCAAAAATATATCTAGCACCTGATGACATATCCATACAAAAACTTCTATGATTTATCTTGACCTCACTACTAGCTTTTTATGTTCCATCATCTAATTAAAACTGGAGGAAATAAAGTCTACCTGTTGTCAATAACTTGTTTCCTGTTGTCATATCCTCTTTCTAAAAAATTTTTAGTAATTGCAATATCATGGATAAAATTGTGTTCATGGGTGATCAAATGAGGAATTCTAATAAACTGTCCTTTTGGAATATTATTATTAATGAAAGTAGGATATTTACTGGTCTTAAATGAATAATTATTAAGTGCAGCCTTTTCCTTACAAGTTCTACCAAAAAATATCTGTCCATCTGTCCACTGTGTTTGTGTTAATTTGTACATCCAGAAAATTAATTCTTAAGACATGGAGAACAATTATAGGTGTAAGAGGCAGGCTTTGCGATGACTGTGGGGAGTGATAATACTGTGCATTGTATATGACTTGGGGTGGGAGAAAGGAAATGGCTATGCAATGGTTAACAAGTGAGGGAAAGAAGGTGAAGGAGGTAGATGTGAGTGTATCAGAGAGATATTCAGACTTTGTGGCAGTAGCTGAAAAGTCCAAGCTGTATAGTATCCATAGGAATATTTTAGAGAAGGTATATTTTTGCTTACTGAATTATAAAAACATCAAACTGCAAAACAGCAGATGTAAAACAGCGAACTGGAAAAGCAACAACATCGGCAACTTCAAAATAATTTCAGCGAATTGCCATAGTTGGCCAACAACAAGGAAGTAATGCGATGCATAAGGTAAGTGAAGGGAAACCTACTAAATTTGCCCTAATTGCCATCGTACTGCGATCTTGGAGTTGGTATACATAGTTAGGGGGTGTGGAGGTGCAGCCCCCCACCTTGGTTTGTTGTATGTGCAATGTTGTCCGAATATAGCCATTCCATGTATTTTATTTTGCTGTTATTGGTGTTCGCTGCTTTTCCAGTTTACTTTCTTTTGTTGTTTTGAAGTTCAAGTTTTTTTTTAAATTCAGTAATTGAACATCGACCCGTTTAGAGAAAGGAGCTCATTTGTATTTGTAAAGAGTACATGTTACATGGTGGTAAGGTCATTAGCAGGATATATTTTTAATAGGTAGTATTTTGTCATTGATTTATATATGGTAAGATTGGAGGAGTTTCTGATTTTAGAAAGCAGCGTGTTCCAAACCTTAGTGACAGAGTAAGAGAAAGAAGCATAACTTCAACTCATATATTTTTACTAACTAATAAGGTTGTTGATAGCTTTGACTAAAAGTGTATAGCTGGTGTTCTTTTTATAATAGTTTAATTAGTTGCATGGGTTTTTGTACAGAATCTTATACACTTTGAAGCATTGATTGAGGATGATGTCTTAATGGAAGGTATGTCATTTTATGGTGACACAGTGGCAAGTAAACTGGAGCATGCTAACTGCACAAAGTGGAGCATGCTAACTGCACAAAGTGGAGCATGCTAACTGCGCAAAGTGGAGCATGCTAACTGCGCAAAGTGGAGCATGCTAACTGCGCAAAGTGGAGCATGCTAACTGCGCAAAGTGGAGCATGCTAACTGCGCAAAGTGGAGCATGCTAACTGCACAAAGTGGAGCATGCTAACTGCACAAAGTGGAGCATGCTAACTGCAAATTCTGCTACTTTTTGCTATGGTAGTTAGATGATATGTCCAAATCAAAGTTTGGTAAGCAAGCAGACAGGTGGTCAGTTGTCAGGAGAGAGGAATTGGTTGGCCTCGTAAAGACATCCAAGCATTTTATTTGTTGTCTATAATGAATTGCATATTCATGTGTATATCTGCTTCTAAGTGTTAATTAAGCATACTGCATGTAATGAAGCTGTTGAAAAGAATTCGGCAAATTAGTTATGCAAAGGATTTCCTGTCAGAACATTTTGCATTAATTGCTTTATTGTCAAAAGTAATGGATGTAATAAATCAGAATGCTCATTACACCAAAATGGTTTCCCAGTTTGCATAAAGCAAGAACATATGAGACATCATGCTCAATATCTTGAATTACATATTTTTAATTATGTGTAGAAAGTAATACTTTTACTGCTTATCACTTCTGTGCTGTGACTTGACTTTTTTTTGACTGGCAGAGATTTGATTTGCTTGATTGTGGGCAGTAACTTGGCTTGACTATATGATTCTATAACATGTTAGACTTGACTTGAGATTTGAAGAAAAAAATCTTTGAGACTTGCAAACACATAACTTAATGCTCACCTCTGCCAGAGTCTTCTGTTGACACTGTTGCTTCATTTTTTGCATTGATTTTTAGCTGTTTGCTTATTTATTATTGATTTATCCTGTATTAAATGGTTAGTCAGTATTGGGCCAAGCTCATTTACAGTGGTGATCTTAAGGAGAAAATCACTAGTAAGTAGTTGACAATAGTTACATGGTACACCACAACTACATATCAAAAGCTAACAAAAATTACAGATTAATGGTACAAAGCATATAAATCATTTAAAAAAGTTAAAGGATGTGTAGCAACATACTGTACCTTAGTATGTTTGCAAGGAATCACTCCTGTTGTTTCCTATTGTATGAGAATGGGTTCTGATAAACTTTTTTATGTACTTGTTCTGTCAAAGCAGTGATCTGATGTTTTGTTTGCCTGGATCACTGTTTTGTAGAAAAAGTGTGTTTCTGGAGTTAGTACAATTAAGGATAAACTGTCAGTTACTGCAGAGGATTAAGACTTTAAACTGCTAATAATTTGCTTTCTGTAATCCAGAGTAAAATGTTTGATTTATTCCACCTTCATCTGCCTGCAGTATGACTTTGAGCAAGTCAGTTAACCAAATAGTGCTCCCAGGTTGCCTCTGAAAAGGAACACTTGTGTCCAGTGGACTTAACAGGTTAACAAATTCATTAAAAAGATTGCAGGGTGCAAGGGGCTTGCCTCCTGCAAAATAGTTGTTTTTTTTTTCTTCTTGTAATTTATATACCAAGATCAATGTACACTGCTGTTTCATCTTCAGGAAGTTGTGGAAGAATATGTTTCTTCTTCTATCGGCTGCTCCCGTTAGGGTTCGCCACAGCGGATCAACTGTTTCCATTTCTTCCTCTGTCACACAAACCACCTGCATGTCCTCTCTCACCACATCCATAAACCTTATCGTAGGCGTTCCTCTTTTCCTGTTACCTGGCAGCTTCAGCCTTAGCATCTTTTTCCCAATATACCCTGCATCCCTCCACAGCACATGTCCAAACCAAAGTCATCTTGCCTCTCTAGCTTTGTCTCCAAACCTTCCAACCTGGGCTGACCCTCTAATATACGTATTCCTAATCCTGTCCACCCTCGTCACACCCAGTGCAAATGTTAACATCTTTAACTCTACCGTATCCAGCTCTGACTCCTGGCTTTTTGTCAATGCCACTGTCTCCAACCCATATAACATAGCTGGTCTCACTACCCTCTTGTAGACCTTGCCTTTTACTCTTACTGGTACTCGTCTGTCACAAATCACTCCTGACACTCTTCTCCACCCACTCCATCCTGCCTCTACTCTCTTCCTCACCTCTCTTCCATACTCACCATTACTCTGAACTGTTGAACCCAAGTATTTAAACTCATCCACCTTTGCCACCTCTACTCCCTGCATCCTCACCATTCCTCTATCCTCCCTCTCATTCACACACATATATTCTGTCTTAGTCCTGCTGACCTTCATTCCTCTTCTCTCTAGAGCATATCTCCATCTCTCCAGGGTCTCCTCCACCTGTTCCCTACTCTTACTATAAATCACAATGTCATCTGCAAACATCATAGTCCACGGGGACTCCTGTCAGATCTCGTCTGTCAACCTGTCCATCACCATTGCAAATAAGAAAGAATATGTAATGTAGTTTATTCTGTTTTCTAATGCTTTGTGATCTCTGATGTTACGTCCTTAAAGATGTAGAGATGTGATAATTGTTCTTATTTAATGTACTGTATGCTGTTCAATGGTCTTGGATTAGATATCTCAGATTCAATGCATCATGCAGCAATGTAATGTGACCTCAGTGTTATACCTGGTACTCACGAGACAAATATACTTATAGCACTGCCATACTGATGTAAATGACGTGCACAGCAAAGGGCAATATGTCTGAGTACTGCAGTTATTTGCTATGTAGAATTTGTGTGACAACAGAATTATTCCTGAAAGTATACAGCTCAGTACAAATATAATATGTATTATACATAACCAAAACGATGTAGATGTATATATATATCAGGTCAACCACCAAGAACAAAAAACTGATGTGAAAAACAAGAAAAACGGCTCAGGAAAAATGCCAAAAATAAGCCAAAAAACAAGAATCAACAAATCCAAGTGTAAAGCGCTTTTCGTCTGTTAATATAAACATATTTTGCATTTGACCAACCAGAAGATAGGTGTCTATTACTTGTTGTGTTTTAGTACATTTTAAGGTAGTTTGTTTAGTATTTAATGACATTGTTTTAATAATTGTCTTATCCTGTTCTGACAGGACAGGTTATTAAATACACACTGTACATACGGTTCAATACATTGTTGTTGTTTGGGGGGGGGGGGTGTAGTGCGATAGCATTACACATATGGGCACCCTTTTAATATTTAGACTTATTATACATCTGGGACATAACTGTAGCCCTGTTCAGTACTTTACATACAGGCACTGACAACACATTCAACATTAGCATTTGTATGTTTTTATATGTTAATGCTCGTTGATATAACATCCTGGTTTGTAGTAATACACATATACACTTCTCGCTTCTGAGAAGTAGAGTGTAAAATAACTAGAATGCAATGCATGAAACACATTGAACCACTGTGTTTAACTCAAATTACTTGTTAGGTTTTCTTGATTTTTGCATATTGTCTTTCTCTTTAAAAGATGAAAAGCAAGTCAGCACTGCTCTGACTCTGAAAGAGTTAACTTCAAGTAACATCTGTCATGTGACTACTTGTGCTGCATTTAAATTCCCTTTGACTTACAGAGTGCATTTGTCTGAAGAAGTCTGTTTATATTAACAGACAAAAAGCGCTTTACACTTGGATTTGTTGATTCTTGTTTTTTGGCTTATTTTGGACTTTTTTCCATCACAACATTGGTTTTTAAAGGACATTGATTTTATTAAATACTTGTTTGTGGACGCTGGCATTTTTCCTGAGCCTTTTTTCTTGTTTTTCACATGTGTGTATATATATATATATATATATACACACAAACACAAGTATTGCATCTTATTACAGCTATATTACACTAAAAACAGTAGGAAAGGTATTAGAGAGGAAGTGGGGGAAGGAAAAATTAACATACTAAAATCTGAAGTGAAAGGGTATGTTAGAGAGAAGAACGTGATGGGTTAAGGAAAAAGTTACTAAACACAAAGCCAAAATGATTCCACAGAACTGAATCTGAAACGGTAAAATTATTATTAAGTGAGGAAAGGCTTAGTGGGGGAGGGTGTAGCCTAAATGTCCTCTGATTACTGCACAGTGAGAGTGTGGAATGCCTTACAATGTAGCAGACTTGTTACCGGTGATTAAAAAAAAAATGGAAATTGCACCCTGAAAACACCTGTATCTCAAACATAAACATCCCCAAATTAACAATTTCAAAGTGACACGTATGTATATTGTTAGAGTTAGAGATAGGGATAGTGTAATGTGTGTGTGTAAAGGAGGGTGGGTGTGTCTGTGTCTTATCTAGTGTTACGATCAGGGTTAGGATAAGGATTAGTGTTAGGGTTCAGGATGGAATTAGGGCTGAGGTTAGCACTCATCAGAAAGGGTACTGCGGGGGGGGGGCTCCACCCAATGTGCAAAAAAGTCATCTTGGTTGCTATATAGTTTGCCCTTATAAGCTGAATGTCCCTCTCTTTTTAATACCACATCTCTCTTTGCAAATATGCAGATGGTATATGTTTATGTTTTTATTGCAACTTATGGTGCAGGGGGTTTTGTGAGATCAGAAGCAGTATCACTGAAGGTAAGTATTTAGGAGGCTTTGCCAGTTATAAAACAATGAAATTTAAACCTGCATTTTAAGGTATTGTAAGCGAGAAAACTGTCTAGCCACAGCCTTATCTGGTTCAAGACAAAAGGCTTCCTATGGGACACTTGCTGGATTTGAATTACACAAATATATACGTCTCATATCCTAATTTTATATCGCTGTTAGAGGTGTACTTGAAATTTATATGTCTCTTACTACCATGAGCCTTGAGATATATAAAGGAGCAAAACACTGTCTGCACATCAGCTAGGAGAGATGTGATATTAAAAAGTGAGGACATTCAGCATACGAAGTCAGGATATGTAGTGATAAAGTTCAGTGTAGTCATTTTCATGGATGTATCCAGTTGCAATTTTGTACATTTTTAGCGGATAAGAGGACTCCATTCCTTTGTTAAGTTTGATTCAGTTGTAGATAAAGATTTTAATGGCTGAGTGCAGCCAAAATACAATAAATCTTCAATTAATTTGTTTTAAAGTCCTGGAGCCATACCTTGCAAAACTATCACAAGCTATATATCTTATTTAATTCCTTGTATCTTGCATTCAATATTGGATTATGCTTTATTTGTTATACTTGCTTTTATTAGCTTCTACTGGCTTACAGTATAATATAAATCTCTTTTTCATCTTGTAGCTTTTGAAACCTCAGCTGTTCTTTGTACAATGAGCCACAGTGTCTATATTATATTCTCAAATGCCGACAATGTCAAATCTGACATTGTTGACACGAGAATAGTGAATGCTCAGAATCTCGAGTGTGTAAATGGAAATCTCCACAGGGGGAGATTTCCATTTACTGCAATGTAGTGTGGTCTTGGAGTTGGTATATTTAAGTAGCGGGGGTGTGGGGGTTGCAGGTGGGCTTGCCCCCCTGCTTAAATCCATTAGGGTACGTTTTTCTTTTTTTCTTTTTGTCTTTTTATAAAGTCAACGTTTGAAGACATTGATCATATGGTGTTGACTATATGTTGTTCGATGTTTTCAACCGTCGATCTTATAATATGGACTTGAGCCACATGGGTCTTACTGTCAAAGGCAGTAACCAGTCATGGCAGTCCAGCCATTCCTGCTGCTATGCATTTAAAAGAGTAACTGAACTGTAGAACTCCAACTAGCTTAAGAACCATTGCTAGAGCTTACTGCCTCTCACCAGTCTGACTTCTTCTGTACCCTTGGACTGTTTCTTTTTTCTTATTACAGAGTTAGGGAACCTTAACTGCTCTCCTATTCTAGACAGCTTAGTCTCACGGCATTCCACCGTTCTCTCCATGTCTGCCACTTCTACATTGTACCCACTGGTCTGGCCTGGTTGGCTTCATAAAAAAGGCTGTTTTCATTCAGAAAATAGAAAGCCTAGTTATGCTTGCCCAACTACCTCCCACCTCACTGGAAGCACTGCTTCAATATTCTCTACTCTCAGTCACCAACAAAACCGACCCTATGGATCCTTCACTTAAAACAATCATCATTCTCTTACTCTTCAGCAATTATACCCATCTCATCCGCTAACCCTTAGCAAAGATCTCAAGCCCTGTTCTTAAGTCTTTTGTGTTCCTTCTATTTTTCTGCATTGTTCAACCCACAGCCCATCTCCAAATAATATGTGTGTGTGTGTGTGTGTGTGTGTGTGTGTGTGTGTGTGTGTGTGTGTGTGTGTGTGTGTGTGTGTGTGTGTGTGTGTGTGTGTGTGTGTGTGTGTGTGTGTGTGTGTGTGTGTGTGTGTATATATATACACTCAGATAAGCATATCTCAATATATATATATATATATATATATATGGATTCCATACATTTGGTCGAATTACACTTAGTCGAAAATGATTCCAGGCATTTCACTTGACTGAAAGCTCACTTGGTCGAAGTTCATTTGGTCGAAAATGGAATATAGCCTCTGCCCCACTGTAGTGCAAGCCTGGAGTGAGAATATTAAATAAGGGGGTGTGTGTGGGGCACCCCCCACATTGGGTGTTATTGGGGGCATAGCCCCCCACATTATGCCAATAGTTTTACTAGAGATATATATATATATATATATATATATATATATATATATATATATATATATATATATATATATCAATGCATTTCTAATGGACATACCTTCTTATAATAGTGAATACATTAAAATTATGTGGGGGGCTATGCCACCCACACCCCCATTGTGGGGGGCTGTGCCCTCCACCCCCCCCCCCTTATTTAATATTCTCACTCCAGGGTTGCACTGCAGTGAGACAGAGGCTATATTCCATTTTCGACCAAGTGAGCTTTCAGTCAAGTGAGCTTTCAGTGAAGTGAAATGCCTGGTATCATTTTCGACTAAGTGTAATTCAACCAAATGTATGGAATCCATATATATATATATATATATATATATATATATATATAAATATATATATAAATATATATATGTATATATATAGAGAGAGAGAGAGAGTCAAATAATCAATAATCATAATCTGCAAATAACTCATGACTTGGTAAACTTGTTCTAATTGTATAATATTATCCCTAACACCATTTAAACACCTTAAGCACTCATATTTCCTTTCTACAGTCACCTACCCTTAATACTTTACTTGTACTGTAAAACAACCTTTTCCTTTAAGCATAAAAAACAACAACCACAAGTTCCACCGAACAGTTTAATAAAAACTAGGAATAGCTTCTCTCTCTGACGTCTCGGCCCAAAAGCCTTCAAGGAGTATGATACATATAAAAAAAAAAAAAAAACTACACAATATATATACAAATGCAACTGCTAATTAACCAATCAGCATTTAGCAATTAATTAAGCAATGCTTTCCAATTAAACTCTTCATTTAATCCATATGGAGGCATTGTCTTAAACTTTAAAATATACATTGCTTCTTTTTGTACATACGTTTGTTGTATATTTTCCTTTAAGCATGCCTTGTTTATAGCACTATCTATTCCTCTTATAACTCTTGTAACACCTCTCCTGCTCTAAAATCAGACATTCTTTATGCAATTCCTTTTCATATCAATGCTTTATGAGATTCTATTGAGCTTTAAATTACAAATATTACTTTTGCCTTTCCATTGTACTGCATTTCCAAACCTATCCTTTGCTGGCTTTTGATGCACCTATGCATTGTAAATGTTGATTATGCCACTGTATTTTGATTTTACCCCCTTATGAGTGTTAATTAGATTCTCTGGAATCAATGCTGCACCCTGGATAACAAATCTAAACAAATAAGCAGCCGATTTTCTTCTTGTTGGCATGAGTTTGGTAAACTACACGAAAGTATTAAGGAGTCAGCATACATTGTCATAACCCCCACTACTGTGCTATTCAGAAAACTTCTTTATCTGAGTCAGGACCTGGGTCTATATGCAGCTTAAAATTAATCACATTACATTATGTTCATCAAGCAGGAATCATCAGGCAGAAAAAAAAAGGCAAAAGGATTTTCTGCTAACTTAACTAAGGCAACTAATATTTCTACTTATATCCTTTAATTCCACTTACTCTTATAAATCTAGATGTACCAGCTTAAACAGCAGAAGTTAGGTTGGGAGGGAGGCCTAATGGTTAAGGTGTTTGCCTTACAAACACAAAGTGCAGGGTTTGAGTCTCACATGGGATAATTGGCTAGGCTTAAAATGGCTCACAAGGGCAGTTAGCTTAGTACTAATTTATGAACCTATAAGTGTATGTAACAAAGTACAAAAACTCTGCATCTGTATAGAATTCCACCAACAGCAAATAATTTGATCATCAGAATCAGGACTGAAACCAATTGTTCATTCCTCAGATTTTTTTTCTTTTTTTAATTTCTCCAAATGTTTAGATTTCTAATATCATGATAGGAATGGACCCCATTCCTAAGTCAGAGCATGATTAGATGTCATGAAAGCAGTATCATTTCAATCTCTGATACTTCGATGCTTTCCTCAACACCTGCAGTGTACTGAGAATTGCTTCCTTCTGCAGGGTTGTGTATTAAATATTTGTAGCATATTTAAGTATAAATACCTTTTTATTAATTCCATTGCTCCTACTACTGTTGGAATTGTCTGGATATTTTTTATTCTACATTGCTCTTGTTTCTCCTTGCCAATCTGAGTATGCTATGACTTTGTGTCTCGGTATATAAGACACTATAATCTCTGGGTGTAGCACTTTCAGAGATTGGTATTAATTATTAATGCTACTTTTGTCTTTTTTTCTTGGACTGTCTGGTTTTCTTGCATTGATCTGGATAACTATTGTTATTGGTTGATGCCATGTGATCTAAACTTAATTACTGTCAATAACGATTTGTGATTTATGTTTCTAGTGTTTCTCAGTAACCTGTCTATTGTAGTAATTGCACAATGCCCAGTGCAACACCTTTGCCACCTTATTGTGTCTTACAGTATACAAACTGTCAGCTACAAGTGTATCACAAACAGAAATTAGATGTGCAAGTGTTTCTCATTCTGCTTTACAGAAGCTACATGTGTCTGTCTCTCTCACTTTTTCTATAGCCTTTGTAAACCAACATATATGTAGCCCACTGTCTTTTGGTTTAAATTCACCTCATAAAAAGCATTGTGAAACAATTCATGGCTGAAAAGAGAAGAAACTACAAAGAGATTAAGAGGATTACACAAAAAATAATGCATATCCATGCCCGAATTTTAAAACAAAAGCAAGATCACACTCTGATATTAATTACAGTGAATGTAACTGGGGTAAGCAGTCAAGTATCCCTGCCTACACTGATTTTTTGGAAATGACCCCTTTAAGAATATCAGAAAAAATAGTCCATCAGAGTTAGTGTTGAGAAGGAACAGTATTACTAGAAGAGAGGAATCTGGGACCACAGGAGGCATTATTGAGAAAGAAACTGAAGGAATTACTGAATGCAGAATGTAAAGCATTTAAAATCAGTGACGATTTTTTGTGTTCAACTAACTTGTGATTAATGATACTCTAATTAAATTATTCACAAAGGACTTTTATTTTACTCCCACAAAATGTGGTAACAGTTGACTTCATTTTGGAATTGAAACTGTACACAAGAAAAGGTAACCTGTAATTGTTATTAACAATAATTCTATGGTGGTGGGCATTGATAATTTATTAGAGACAATCAGTGTTTATCCTCCTTTCAATCCAGTTGAATTACCCTGGAATATCCCCTTTGAATGTTTTTTACCTGGGATAAATATTTGTTCTTTATCTTGGCTCAGCTGCAGATTGGTTTACCACTGTTTTATTGTCACTGCAATACAACTGATCAATCTATTGTACATCTGAAGTATTTTATAATCCATAGTGCATGTTGAATGTTTTTTTCATGCCATAGATTTTTCTCCCTTTTGTAGCTCTCCATTACAGCTTTGATTAAAAATAGACAATCCTTTTTGTGGTTTTCTTTTATTATGTTTTTATTATATTGCCATGAATGATTTTATCTAGATGACTATACATTTAGCCTGCATCAGTTCCAGTATTTACTGTATATAATGTTAAAAGACATATTACTGGTCTATAACTCTTAGGATGGCTTGTAAATTTGCTCTTAAGAACTAATATGCATTTCCCTGCTGTTAACCAGGTTGATGTCTATTTGAGAGGTGCATAAAAGTAATTTTTACTCTGGGCTAAATCTTTATGTAAAGATATGGATGTCTTTAGCCAGAAGTTAGGTACTGCACCTGGCTCCAGGATCTTTTGCCTTTAGCCAGAAGTTAGGTACTGCACCTGGCTCCAGGGTTTTCTGTCTTTAGCCAGAAGTTAGGTACTGCACCTGGCTCCAGGGTTTTCTGTCTTTAGCCAGAAGTTACATACTGTGCCTGGCTCCAGGGTTTTCTGTCTTTAGCCAGAAGTTACATACTGCGCCTGGCTCTAGGGTTTTCTGTCTTTAGCCAGAAGTTAGGTACTGCACCTGGCTCCAGGGTTTTCTGTCTTTAGCCAGAAGTTACATACTGCGCCTGGCTCCAGGGTTTTCTGTCTTTAGCCAGAAGTTACATACTGCGCCTGGCTCCAGGGTTTTCTAACTTTAGCCAGAAGTTACATACTGTGCCTGGCTCCAGGGTTTTCTGTCTTTAGCCAGAAGTTACATACTGCGCCTGGCTCCAGGGTTTTCTGTCTTTAGCCAGAAGTTACATACTGCACCTGGCTCCAGGGTTTTCTGTCTTTAGCCAGAAGTTAGATACTGCACCTGGCTCCAGGGTTTTCTGTCTTTAGCCAGAAGTTACATACTGCGCCTGGCTCCAGGGTTTTCTGTCTTTAGCCAGAAGTTACATACTGCGCCTGGCTCCAGGGTTTTCTTTCTTTAGCCAGAAGTTAGGTACTGCACCTGGCTCCAGGGTTTTCTGTCTTTAGCCAGAAGTTACATACTGCGCCTGGCTCCAGGGTTTTCTGTCTTTAGCCAGAAGTTAGGTACTGCACCTGGCTCCAGGGTTTATTTATTTATTTATTTGGTCGTTACTTCATCTCATTTTACATCCTCTGTATTGTTGTGCTCAGCAGGGTCTTCATAAATGCTTTTCCAAAATGAGCTTATTTCTTCTTTTAATCAGTGGCATTTCTATTAATTTTACTTTACTTTGTTTCCCATTTTTATATAAAATATGTTTGGGTCATCATTGAATTGCTTGTTTCTACTTTTGTATTTATATGCATGCCTTCTAATTCTTTCTGCTTGTGCAATTATTTTAGTTTACTATTTGAAATAGTATATAATAAATTATGGCCTTTTTTAGTATTGTGTGCTGCTTTTAACCTATTAATCTTTCTAAGAATGTTGATGACTTGTTCCCTTTCATGACATCTGCTAAAAGAGATACTTCTTGTCTTAGTTCCTTTATAATTTACTTTCTTTCTTTTTTTCTGGATCCAAACTGCCACTTCATTATACCAGCCCAGTACTCAGTATCTGTCCATGCTGGGTTTACCTGCTGCCCTAGTTTTGCTGGGGCTGGTAGTGGGATAAGGATTCCAGGGGGTCAGCATCACTGTGCATCCATGTGTGGGGGTCACTTATGACCTGCCTGTTTCTCCCCCTCCCTTTGCGGACCTAATGGTATACCTGGTGGGTGGGCATGCAATGCAGATGTGCAGTATATTACCCTACTTCTGCAGCAGCTCAGCCATTTATCCACCCCATACCCCTCTTTGAGGATGCCTACTGGTGCATCCTCCTCAGCTTCAATCAAGGATAGACATGGTAGGAACCTATATGGCCACTCACCCACTGTGGGGTGGTAATATCTGCCCCTCCCGCCCTGCTGCTCTGTCAGTCACCTGAGCAGTTAATCAAGCCCCGATCACCTAGCCCTCAGTTAGGGCTTTATTCTTCTACACCCCTGGAGTGGCAATAGTTGATTAATATATATATATTTTTGATGCCTGCATGGTTGCATTCTGCTTGGTCCCTCCTTTCCTTTCTTACTCTGCATTTTGCAGAAATACTTCTGTTAGCTTAGCTGCACAGTTGTATATCCTATTTATTTCTTTTATATCACATGTATTTATTTTAATAGTCCCAATTTCTGTGTTTCTTTTTTATACCTTTCAATAATGTCTGTTTTTCCTTATTTTGTCTCATTTCCTCTGCTGCTTCCTTTTCATGATGGTCTAGGGATTTCTTCATCTATATAATGTTGTTTCTGATTTGGTGAATTAAGGATCTTAAAATATTATCTCTGGCTTTTAATATTTTTCTTGGGTCAATATTTTTCTTTGCTCTGATTTCTTTCTACATATATTTGTCTGGAAATTCTGTTTTTTTTATGAAATAGTAGCAATGTATAGTCTCTTTCTTACCTCAACAGACCGCTTTATTGTATCTATGCCATTTGTCTGGTCTGTTTATTTTATTTTTTTATGGACTACTTCCTTCTCCCACAGAAGGTGGTCACCCTTGACCTGAGCCTGGTCTATCCCTGTGGCAGGAATGTTTCCATGCTATGAGGATTCTCTGCTGCTTTTTTTTTTTTTCCTAGTCCTGGTACCAGTGCATACACCAGGAATGGACACCTTTGCCCTTGTGCTTTAAGTAAGCATTGAGTAATCATTTTTTCACTTTGCACAGAGAATAGCCTGCAGATGGGCCTTCAGTGTCTTACTTTGTAATCAATAGTCCTGCAGTCTGCAACTGTCCTCCTCAGACATCCTGCTGCAAAGGGTTTACTCTCTGCTTCCTTAGATATTCTGAAATTTACACCTTACTGGTCTGTTGGCCTGCTCTTACTCATCAAATATTTGTTTCCCTTATGTTTTCTTCACATTTATTAAGACTTGCAACCCCCCCCCCCCCCATTATTCGTCTCCTCCTCTCTCTCCTCAGTGTTACTGCATGCCTTTGTAGGACTCTCCCTTATTTTTCGTTCCCATTTCTCCTCTGCCCCCTTCCTTAAGTTAATTTATCCTTTCGTGCAGACACATGTTAAACTACTTTCAGTTCTGAGCTAGTATTTTGATTTTCTGTGCTGCAGGCCTGAATTTTTGGGCTTTTTTTTTTGGTGGTCTCTTGGGGGAACTAGCCTAGGTTACTCATACTGAGGCCCATTTGCTTGATTCTGGAGTCATTATGTGTTTTCTTTCTACTGCTCCACCTACTCTCTAGCTCTATAGTGATTTGTACCTTACACACCCACTTTCTACTGCTGCACCTACTCTCTCTCTCTCTCTCTCTCTCTCTCGCTCACTTTCTATAGTGATTTGTACCTTACACACCCACTTTCTACTGCTGCACCTACTCTCTCTCTCTCTCTCTCTCTCTCTCGCTCACTTTCTATAGTGATTTGTACCTTACACACCCACTTTCTACTGCTCCATCTACTCTCTCTCGCTCACTTTCTATAGTGATTTGTACCTTACACACCCACTTTCTACTGCTCCATCTACTCTCTCAATCTATATTGTGATCTGTACCTTACACACCCAACTCTCTCTTATCATTCCTCACTTCCCTATCTCTGTCCAGCCAGGTGTGAGGGAGCAGGTTAATATAAAATAGGACTGGTCCTTTGTTTAAAATAGCCAAGTAAACCATGATCCTACTCCCTGAGAAGCACATATTCTCAAGCCATGCTACCTACAGTTCAAGCACCATACTTATCTTTTTTGTCTTGACTCTACATGAATTTTACTCACATAATTAGCTTAACCTGAACTGTTGCTTTACTCCAAATTTCATAAATTGTTTTTGGACACTTACCTTCTTGGAGGTGACTGCCCTGCTTTATTCCCCTACTCTTCCTCCATTACTACCCCCCACATTTATTCCACATTTCTCCAAATAACAAAAGAAACAATACCAGTAAATCAAAAAAATTGAACCACAACTAGGAGCTCCAAAGGACCAGAATTGGATTCCATAAAATCTTTTATTGAATAAATACGTGAAACTGAACAGTAGAACACAAAATATTAAAGGTTAAGCACTTTCGTCTTATGCTTATGGTCCTCTGGAGCTCCTAGTTGTGGTTCAATTTATTCCACATTTATTATTTTCCCAGTTTACCACTATCCAGTCACAGAGTACTTTCCATTCTCCTGCACCAATCACAACAATCCTGCTTTCTCTCTCTCTGTCTCTTCACAGTAGGAAACTACACCCTAGCTAACTTAAATATTGTACCAAAATCTATTTTCCCCCACTACAACATTGTACAATCAAACTCATTGGGCTACTCATTTCTAGCCCACCTACTCCTCACATTACTAGATATACTCAAATATGTTAGCTTGCCTACCGTACCCGTCTATAAGAATACTTTTATTTAAATAACCCCCATGCATGTCATCCTGGTGTATTTCTAGTATTTACATCATATTTCTCTTATCAGTCTTAGCCATACTTTGTCACTTCAGCATTTATCACTCGACCCACCATTACCTTCTTTTATACCCCACAAGGCAACATTCCCCTATTCACCCCTTCCCCAATGATCATTTCATTACCACTCCTATTCTCTTTCATACTCAGCCGACCCGCTTCTTAAAATCAAAATATCTAAACTAAAAACTACAAGAGACAGAATATATCCAAAATGTCCAAACAACCTAAGCGTACTTTGTTTTTCTATTCTAGCCTCACATAATACACTAACACAATATAGGCATGTCCACCCAAACTCAGGTCAAAAAAGTTATAGCTTCTTCCTGTCCAGAAAATATTTCTATATGCAACCAAAACTTACAAATACCAACTAATAACGATTCTTTAAAGCTATTTAAATTAAATACCTAGAGCATCTGCAACAAATTAGCTGAACTGCATGCTTGGATCTCTCTCCATACCATACCGAAGCTCCACATGGACAGCAAGTGCAGAGGCCAAAAAGTAACCAAAGGTTCAAAAACAGGCAGCCAGCACAATTAAAGGAATCCAGGACTTTATTCTGGAATAAGAAAAGGCAGACCAGTTTCGGCCTAAAAAGACTTTTCAGGCCGAAACTGGTCTGCCTTTTCTTATTACAGAATAAAGTCCTGGATTCCTCTAATTGTACTGGCTGTCTGTTTTTGAACTTTTGCATCTCTCTCCACTCACAAGTTGTTCTTGTTCTCACAGAAATGCGGCTCAAAACCAAACATAATCAATAAAGAATTACTGCCTTCTGGTTATAGTATGTTCAGACTAGAGTGAAAAAGCAGAAGGGCAGATGGTGTAGCAATAATGCATAATAACAATCTCCAGTTTCACCTCTACTTAAATGTTGCTGTTCTTCTTTCGGCTTTTCCCAGTTAGGGGTCGCCACAGCGGAACTCCGGTCCGCTAATGATTGGAAGTAGATTTTTACGGTGCCGAGGTGCCAGCTCGACGCCCAACCTTAAACGAAGGCATGCCCATTCATGCATGTCTTTCGAACGCCACTCGACCACAGGGAAGGCATGCAGATAAATTTAAAAATGCAGAATTCAGAAATAGTATCCATCCAACAAATCCTGTAAATATTACTTTTTGTAAATAATGAACCCACAATATGTATACTCATCTACCTTAGCATATACTGTGAGTGTTTCTTCTGAATAACATTGAATTTGCAACAACTGTATGAACTTGTTAACATATTTATAATCTGTTATTTTAACAACTTAGTGAGTTATTTCTTTGTATATGTTTTGTTTAGTACTTTGTTTATCCTTTGTAACTTCTGTGTCTTTTCCCCCTGGGCCTCCACTGAAAAAAGACAACTGCCCAGTTGAACTATCAAGGTAAACAAACATCAAATAAATAATAAAATAAATAAATAAACTCAACTAAACCCAATCAAAGCCATATGTCAGATCTTCTTAAACTTACTAAATGAGCATGCACCACTTATTCTTAAACTTACTAAATGAGCATGCACCACTTATTCTTAAACTTACTAAATGAGCATGCACCACTTATTCTTAAACTTACTAAATGAGCATGCACCACTTATTCTTAAACTTACTAAATGAGCATGCACCCCCTTATTCTTAAACTTACTAAATGAGCATGCACCACTTATTCTTAAACTTACTAAATGAGCATGCACCACTTAGGAAGGCAAGCATAAAATCAAAATACGCACTCTGGCTAACTTAAGCCCTACACAAGTCATGAGATTTATGGACAAAGCTAGGAAAACCTTGCAGAATATCAAAACTTTCCAAATTGACAGGTCTACAGTTTTCTATGAAACCAAGTCAATGCCCTTGTAAAAATGGGACAGAAAGATTACTTTGTAAACATTTAGAACACTTTCTAGAGTAATCCAAAAACTTTCTAGTCCACCATCAATGACCCTCTTCACCCTAGCAGAAGAAAATAACAACTTATTCCTATGCCAAATGAAACTGGTAGCACTATAGCAAACTTCTTTAACCCCTGTTTATTAACACATTAGGTAGGTACATATATTTTTAACAATGCTATGATCAACCTGGAAATCCACTTCAAACAACACCTTTACATTAAAACCATCCCTACTGCATCTATCAAAAACTGCTCCTTAAACTGAAGTTAACTACTCTAGCAGTTGTTAAACTGCAGGCATATTATATCAAAGTAGGAGCTGGGGCCTTAGCATTTCTAGTCTCCATCCTCATTAATAGATCTATTACCGAGTTGTACGTTCCTGAATATTGAAACAAGTATACATCATACCACTTCATATGTGAGGAAACTCTACTGAGCTAGGTAACTAACAACCCACATCTCTATTGGTCTAGGTAACTACTGACCCATAGCTCTACTAAACTAGGTAATGACTAACCCATAGCCCTACTGAACTAGGTAACTACTGACCCATAGCACTACTAAACCAGGTAACTACTAACCTATAGCCCTACTGAACTAGGTAACTACTGACTCATAGCTCTACTAAACTAGATAATGACCAACCCATAGCCCTACTCATCTAGGTAACTACTGACCCATAACTCTACTGATCTAGGTAACTACCAACTCATAGCTCTAATAAAATAGGTAATTAATGTCCCATAGTTCTACTGAACTAGGTAACTACTGACCCATAGCTCTTTTAAACTAGGTAACAGCCAACCCATAGCCCTACTGAACTAGGTAACTATAGCTCTGTTGGCCTAGGTAAATACTGATCCATATCCCTACTTAACTAGGTAACTATTGACCCATAGATCTAATAAACTATGTAATCACCGACTCATAGCCCTACTGAACTAGGTAACTACTGACCTATAGCTCTACAAAACCGGGTAACGATCAACCCATATCCATGCTGAACTAGGTAACTACTGACCCATAGCTCAACTGACATAGGTAATGACCAACCCATAGCCCTACTGAACAAGGTAACTACCAACCAATAGCACTACTAAACTAGATAATGACTAACCTATAGCCCTACTGAGCTAAGTAACTACTGACCAATAACTCCACTAAACTAGGTAATGACCAATGCATAGTCCTACTGAGTTAGGTAACTACTGACCTAGAGCTCTAATGACACAGGTAACTACTTACCCATAGCCCTACTGAACCAGGTAACTACTGACCCACAGGTTTACTGAACTAGGTAACTACTAACCTGCAGCTCTAATTCCTTCTCTAGCACAAATCCTGGAGAGTTGCATGGACACTCAGATCCTCCAATATCTGCTCAACAATAATCTACTCTTACCTACCCAGCATGTTCTCCATCCCCACCGTAGTATGACTACTACTCTGTTATCATTTCTAGACATCATCAACCAATATTGTAATGCTGGCAAGCCTGTTTCAGACATCTTTATAGACGTCTCCAAGGCATTTGATACTGCTCCCCACCCAAAACTGATCCAAACCCTAGCAGAAATTAACTAATTTCACACAACATTATCAGGGCTCTAGAGTTACTTAAGCAATTGCACCCAAGCAGTAAGGTGGCAAAACACATGCTCCTCCTTCATCCTGGTCTCTATAGGTGTCCACCAAGGGTTCACTCTTAGACCCCTGCTATTCGACATATACAATGAATAAGGTTTACACTGCCACAATTCTTCCACTATGATTCAATATGCAGAAGATGCTACAATCATTTGCTCAACCTCCTCCTTGGGTCAGCTACAGACCATTACTTAGGAATCCTACTAATCAGTAGAACAGTGTACAGATAATGCAAACCTTCCATTTAGTGCTAAAAAAACTAAATAGATGCTGTTACTCTCTAAACCATTTCCCAAAACACAAACAACTTTAATATTTCCTCTGTTCAAGCTGTTAAACTTGAGCAGGTTTTCAACACCAGTTTACTTGTACAAGGATTGAGGATAAGCTCATGTTTGATATTCATATACATAATGTCAAAAAGAAAATGCACCAATGGCTTTGAGCTCTGTACAGAGCCAAACCATTTCCCACTGGCCAGGGCTGTAAATCTACTCACATGTTTATTTCCTACCAACATTCTTATATGCTGCCCCTATCCTCACTAACCTACACAACAGCCTCCTAGGGAAGCTTGAAAAATGCTATAATAAAACTGTCAAATTCACTGCTAATTTCTCCAACAGCTCCACTTACTGTCTTGCATTCTCAAAAATAAACTGGATGGAATTCGCAAACTATCTTAAATTCCTTCCCTACATACACTATCTATTGTAAAGATACATTTCTGGCTCAACAATCTAAATCCCAGAACTGATCAGGGGTTGCTTTCTATTCCAATTATATTTTCAAAATAAAGAATAGCATGCACAGCTGACATAAGAAAATAGACAATAATATTAGCTTTAACAGAAACCTCCATGCTCATCACTTAAATGCTATATTATGTCAATACTCTATCTGAATTGGCTAACTAACTATTATCCTATCTTACATATTCCTCTCTCCCTTTTACCATCAGTGATGACTACTCTGCTCTAATTACATGTTCCCCACTTTATCTAACTTTCAAGTTCCTGTATAAATGCCTCTGTCACCATCTACCTTCCTAACAATCAAAGCATTATCACTTTGAAACCTGTGACATTACTAATACTTGGAATCCCCAAATATTGAAAACTGCTTTCGGCATTTAACGACTGATTTCATTGAAATATTCTAACTTATTGTAAGATGTCTTTATTATGTAAGATGTGTTTAACTTTTTATGTATGTATGTGACTTTGAAATAGTTTGTCTGACACATCCTTTGCCTAATTATCATGCTAGCTCATCTATGATTTACTTATAAATATTGTATGTTTATTAGGGGGTCTTGCATGTCCCATTCAGACAATCCCAGTAAATAAATGCAAGCAATAAATAAATAATTGATAATTATATAAATAAATACTCCATGGTCATAACATCTCAGAGGGGATCAAATCTCCTCCAGCAAAGGAATCACTGCTGGTGCACACTATCAAACAAGCAGGGATTTCGAATGCAGGACAGTGATCAGCATTCTGTTCCTTGGTATCTTGTGCTCTGGGCAACTGATGCTCGAGGAATGTTATCCTGGCCACCTGTAGATATATCCAATAATTAATATCCAAGTAGTGTCAGGCTAAGACTGACTACTAACCCAATTAAACCATATCTTCTTTTAACTCTGTCACCCTGGGTAAAATACCAAACACTTCCTGAAGAAGGTACACACAAACTACTACAGAACAGCCAGATTCCCTTTTATCTGATCATGCAGACCTTGTCACTGTGTTAGCCAAAAACAGTTTGACTAGCTATAAATACAAAATAGAGTAAGCACTGCCCAGATCCTCCTCCTGGATCTGCTTTAGTGTATATAAACAAAAGTGCCCAAAGCAAACCCATCATAAAGTACAAAGTCACAAAAGGACAAAGACAGGCAACAGCAGTATCATGGTTAGCATTATTTTCTAGGGGTCAGCCCCCTGGCATCCTCATGCCCCTGTTGAAAATATTCTGACTGTGGTTACACAGCTATGAAAAGTAAAAAATATTTTGTGTGTAATTATTGAATTATACTCGGAAATCCAGTGCTCTTAAAAAATCTAGTGGTGCAGCAATATTACCTATGATACCTGTCCTACACACTGCCCCAAGAAAACTAATTACCTTCACTACTACTGCACTTCACCTCAGATCTATCTAATCACTCCCACATTCACATTCATATTCCTAAATTAAGTTTTAGCTCCTACACTCTTCTCTCCTGTTTCCCTTGCCTTTTCCTATAGCTTCTGCTTAACAACTACGATGTGAAATGTTTCTAAGTAATTTACTGCCTAATCATTTCTAGGTGATGTCTTATATTTTTGTCTTTGTGTAATTGCTACCAAATCTTCAAATCTTTCAAGTACTAATTTATGTATTTTGAGAGATTTAATATTTATATTATTTGATTCTTAACTGTATCACATTATGTGTTTAGCACTATTTTTAATGTATTACCACTTTGAACTTATATTTTGATGATTTGAATTAAACTTTGTTGTCTACTCTTGGCTTTTCAGTTGGGTCTCTCTTGTATATAAAGCTGAGTGAAACCAGGCCAGTTAATAAACAGCAGTAAGTAAGCAGGCAAATAAGTAAGGAAGTAAACCAATAAATAATATGTTGATGAGTTAGTTGTGGTCTGCTCTGTCCATCTTTATATAACTTTGTCATAGAGGTGTAGAACAGTCTCGTACTTTCTATAGCCCATTCCTCTACATCCTAGCCAGCTGCCATGTTGAGAAATCAATGCAAATCATCCTTTAGAGATGCTGATACACTTATCAATAAACCGATTCCCATTCATGGTCCAATGAGTTTTCTTTGGGTCTATATTACATTGTCGAAAGCCGACAATATAGAATCTGATATTGTCGACACAACAATAACGAACGCACAGAATCTCGATTGTGTAAACGGAAATCTCCGTAATGGGAGATTTCCATTTACTTCAATGTAGTGTGGTCTTGGAGTTGGCATATTTAAGTAGCGGGGGGTGTGGGGGTGCAGGGGGACTTGCCCCCCCCTGCCTACACCCTTTAGTTTTTATTTATTTATTTATTTATTTTTTCATTTTTTTTTTTACGAACTTTCGATGTTTTAATAGTTCAATCATTAAGGGTCGACCTTTAGTAATTCAAACTATTAAATACACGATCTTCTAATATAGACCCGTTTTCTTTCATGTAATGCAAGACATTCCTTGAGTGGTGTGACTTTATTTTCACCTTCAGTGCTGATCTGTTACTGACCGCATGCAAGTGATGGCATATAAACTGCATACCAGTTACAAATGCGGTCTTCTGATGTCCCTTGGCAAAAACATACATAGAACTTTCCATCAATCTGACACTGTTTTTAGTAATTTTTCCATTTAATACGATAGCATTTATGTGCCCCTTCGATTCATCTCATCACAGCACATCTTTTATTACAGTGCTTTCTGCAAAGCACTTTACAGAAATAATAATAACATAAACACTGAATATACAATCAAATTAGAAGTAATAAGAAAAATGGTATCTAATTCAGAAGCACTAAAGTAACTCAAAGCATGCTAATTCTAACATTCATTAGTGCAGTGTATCTATATTACAACTTATATTTAATGCAAATATTATAATATTTGGTATAACAAAATGCAAATCTACAAAAATTAAATTACCAAAGAAATATTAAATTGAAGAAGTGCAGCTCTTAGCATTTCTCCTCACAGATTTTTTAACTTTGATGCAATTCACAGGTGGAGTGCCATTCATGTGGATTCTGAACGTCCTCCCTATGTTCACTTACTTTTTTACTGGGTGCATTGGTTTTATCTCACATCTGAAAAAAATACCTGCTGTTAGATGAACTGGCAGTCTTTTAGACTGTCTGTAAGGTATGCATGCACTATGTGTGTGTAGGTGGTTGGGGAGATGATATGGGGAGTGCCTGAGCTCATGTGCTGGCATGTCTGTGTTTTGCATGTGTGTGTGTGTGTGTGTGTGTGTATGTGTGTGTGTGTGTGTGTGTGTGTCTAGATTCTATGTGTGGCCATTAATTAAATAAAATAGGCATTTGGGAATGAATGAATGTTCTGAACTAGACTTCATGAAGAGTGAATTTACATTTAAGTTGATGACATGCTCTAGCATGCTGAAAACAGAATGCACCAAAGAATGACCCTTTCCAAGTAAAACGAGGCATTCTTGGCCTACTATTTGTAGAACAGTGACGATGTTCTGCTGTGATAGTGACAGCCACTGTAGTTAAGGTAGTACATGGTGTGTGTGTGTGCGTGTGTGTGTGTGTGGGGGGGGGGGGGCACTACTAACCAAGTCTTGGATGTGCATGTAGATGGATTTATGTTGGTATACAATAAACTCCTGATAACTTGCAATCTCTGGTCCACTCATCATTCAACATGGTGTCAGAAGTCATCGGCAACTAAGTCTCCTCAAAGTTCATCAAGGTAAATGCATATACTTTGATGGCATAGCAGAAGGATTGCATAGATCCCGAACCACTGATGTTTGATGGCAATGTCTCAGAGAATTGGTGTGTGTTTGCACAAGAATATGATATTTTCATAGTGGTTGCACATTCAGACAAAGACGCATGCACACAAGCATTTATACTTCTCAATTTGGCAGGCTAGGAGGCCATAGAGCAAGAGCGTTCTTTTGTTTATGCAGGAGGGGGAGAAAACTGCTGTGTCATTGCTCAAGCTGAAATGCACAAAGATTTGGAATGCTTAAAGTGTAAATTCCTAGAACTGTGTAATCCCCAGATGAATATAAAGATGGAGAGACATAAATTCAATACTAGAAATCAAAAGCCTGATGAAACTATTGAAGCATGCGTTACTGACTTAAGAAATAAAGCAAAGACATGTAGATTTGGGGATTTACAAAATGATTTAATAAAGGACTGCTTTGTATGTGGCATTAATGATACAGTGAGGAAAATTCTACTACTTGATAGTGAATTAACCTTAAGCAAAGCTATTGAAATTTGCCAGATACATGAAATCACAGAAAAACATACTAGCATGCTTCCTGTATCTGTTGCTGCAAATGTTGACAGTGTGCAACAAAAAACTAAGATAATACAGCCTCATAACTGTAAACTAAGGAGCTATGCCACACTACCTCCCATTGTTAATTGTCACAATTGTGGAGGCAGTCACAAACCTAAATGAGAAAAGTGCTTAGCCTATGGTCAGCAGTGTCACAAATACAAAAAGTGGAATAATTTCAAAACTTCTGCAAATCAACACAGACTCATAATAAACTTTATCCAAAGAAGACAGTGGATCAAACAGACTGTAGCAGACCCTGACGACAGTGATGAAACCTTTTATTTCGATGGTATTTCTGTGGTCAGTGAAACAGTTGACACAGCGAATTCCCACTTGTCAGCAAGGAGTGAAATATTTTGCACTGTATGAATTAATGGTAAACCAGAAGAGCTTAAAGTAGACACTGGATTCAAATGTAATGTCATGTGAGCCAAAGCTTATAAAAAACTAAAAGATGGAGAGAACCTTCCTTGACTCAACAAGGAGCACAAAACTAGGTGTTTACGGTGGTGAAGAAATTCTTACAGATTGCGCTGTAGTTCTTTCTTGCCATTCTGCAGGTAACACCTATGATTTACAATTCTGTATAGTCAGAAGAGATGTACAGTCATCACTAGGCTAGAGGACAGCTTAAGAATGGGACTGATTTCGCTCAATAAAGAAGTTCACCATCTAAATACAAATGAAAATTAACGTTTTTCACAACATATCTTTAAAGAATATGCCAGCATCTTCAAAGATGGAATTGGTAAGCTTCCAGTTACATATTCCATGAAGCTGAAGTAGGAAATAAACCCAGTTGTTAGACCTGCATGCAAAATCCCAGTAGCAATGCAAAGTAAAGTAAAAGCAGAATTAGATAGGATAGTAAATTTACATGTTCGTACTCCTGTGGCCGAGCCTAGTGAATGGGTATCATGTCAGATGACATTCGGATATGCATTGATCCTTGACACTTAAATGAAGCTCATAAATGTCCTCATAACTCAATGCACACAGTACAGAAGGTAGCATCACTAATGCCAAATTCAACAGTCTTCTCAGGTTTAGATGCCAATAACTCTTTTTGGCAAATCTCGCTGGATTACAGATCTTCTTTATTAACAACATTCAGCACACCATTTGGGTGATTCAGGTTTCTGAGGACGTCTTCTGGGATAGTTCCACCAGTGAAGTATTCCAACATGCTATGGAACAAATATTTGCTGGGTATCCTTGTGCCATTATAGTGGATGACGTTATTGTAGAAATCTCAGTAAAGTTCTAGACTGTGCACGGGAGGGCAACCTTAAGCTAAATCCTTTAAAATGTAAATTTAAACTGAAAGAAGTCACCTATGTTGGTCACCTGTTCTGAAGTTCAGAGCTACAGCCAGATCCATCAAAGATAACAATCAATAAAATGCCAGTCCCAGAGAATACTGCATCTTTTCAGTGTTTCCTGGTTATGATTAACTATTTAAGAAAATCCATCCCAAACCTTAGTGATCTTTCTGTACCATTGCACGAGCTGACACGTAAGGATACAAAATGGTCTTAGTCTGAACAGCGCAAAGAGGCATTTGATACTTTAAAAAAGAGAAATGCCAGTCTGCCTACACTGAGATAACATGATGTCCATAAGCCTGTGACACTTAGCTGTGATGCCTCTCAGTATGGACTTGGTGCAGCACATCTTCATGAGGGCATTCCAGTTGCATATGCATCCCGTACCCTGACTCAAACAGAGATGCACTATGCACAAATACACAAATAACTTCTTGCTGTTGTGTTTGCATGCTCCAAATTCAGTGACTATATACACAGAGGACCAATCCAGATTGAAACAGATCACCAGCCGCTAGTAATGATTTTCAACAAGCTGATACATACAGCCCCAGGAAGACTGCAATGCACGATATTAAAGCTGCAAAAATACAGCTTTAGCACTGTCTATGCAAAAGTTAAACACATGTATCTTGCTGGTGCCTGGTCACGCACACCTAGAAAGACAACAGAACAACATGAAAATGCAACAGCTTATTTTGAAGTCATGAAAGTCAAGCACATTCATCATCGTGTGTTGATATGTTAAGAAATCACACTGCTACAGCCCCAATTCTTCAAAAATTGAATAATATTATCGTCCAGGGTTGGCCAACATGTCAAACAAGTCTGCCACTTGAAATTCTGCAGTATTTCCCATTCAGGGATGAGTTCATGGTGGAAGATGGCATTATTATGAAAGGCCCAAAAGTAGTCGATCCTAAATCATTGCAAAAGGACTACATAAATATTCTGTACAGATGCCAGCCAGGCCCAGAGTCAACTAAAAGTAGGGCAAGAGGCATTGTGTTCTGGCCCTCAATGTCTAAAGATATTGAAAGAGAGACATTTTCATGTT
Source organism: Protopterus annectens (assembly GCF_019279795.1). Classification (NCBI taxonomy): domain Eukaryota; kingdom Metazoa; phylum Chordata; order Ceratodontiformes; family Protopteridae; genus Protopterus; species Protopterus annectens. The sequence continues at coordinate 828,421,670 of NC_056731.1, read as the reverse complement.
CACTTTGCAGCAGTAATAAACTACATCGGCAAAAAGAACCTTTTCACCTACACCCAATCCCTGATTTACCATGGCCAACAGTAGCAGTAGATATTTTCATAGGAACGGCCCACATTACCTGGTACAATTGATTCATACTCTGGATGGTTCGAAATTGACTTACTCCTTAATTTGACATGTAGTACATGGAAGCCCACATAAAGTCATCTTAGATAATGGTGCACAATTCACTAGTCAATGTTTTAAGGAATTTGTTGCATCTTGGGATTTTATTCATGTAACCAGCAGCCCATGTTGTTAATGGTCTGGCTGAACATGGAGTCCACAGTACAAAGCATTTAATGGAAAAGTCTATGGAACTGATGTATTTCTTAATTTACTAAATCTTCAAAACATTCCCTACGACCAGACACTTGCTTTGCCAGCTAAAAGAATGATGTCAAGACAAACACGAGCAACTCTTCCAATTAGCAAACAGCTGTAGGTATTAACCTCAAAGAGTAATAACATAGTCAAAGTTCAGCTGTCAGAAAAGTATCACTCACAGACGTTAATTCTGTGACAAAACTAGCAGACCTCTTCGACCATTGTTGCAAGGTGATGTTGTTAGAACACAGACTTCGAAAAGTCATGATCAAGCAGGAATTTGTGTTGAACCAAGGTCCTACATAATTAAGGCAGAAGGAGTAGACTACAGAATAAATTGCAGACACATTTTGCCTGTCTCAGAGCCATAGCCACAACAGATTGTATGTACTAGTGATTCTAGTTCCTTGATTGAATCACCAACCAATCTGCTCCAAGAAGACTGACAGCCTTATTCAAACAGTTCTGAAGTACAAAGTTATGCTTCAGTACCGAATAAACCTCTAAAGACAGTTCCTGTTTCTAATTCAAATCAAAATTTGTATGTGACACAGGCAGGAAGAGTCTATAAATCCAATCCTAAATACATACAGTGAGTCGGGCCTGAAATCAGACAGGCTATGTTGAACTGTTAATATAATGTTTAATTCTTGAATGTGTTTAAAGAAGATTTTAAAGCAAACTTGTTCATGTATTTGAAATAAGGAACAAAGTTAAAGAGGGAGGATGTAGAACTGTGACTATGTTCTGTTCTTTTGTACCGTGACAGCCACTGTACTTAAGGCAGTACAGTACTAAGCAAGTCTTGGATGTGCATGAAGATGGATTTATGTTGCTGTACAATAAACTGCTGATAACTTGCAATCTTTGGTCCACTTGTCATTCAACACTATTAACCCTGTTCTGCTAAATATTAGGACAATATATCCATTATGGACTTGATACAGTGTCCGTACCACTTGTTGTACAGATGGTTTGCATTAAAAAAAGAATTAATAAAAAAGGAAAACTCCTTCTGGTAAGTCTTCCATCTGAAACAGTACCAAGATTGGGGTGTTGATAATCAGAAATGAATTTGAATAGGATATACCAGTTACTATCAGATGCAGGAAGTACAAATATACAACAATTTTAGGAAAAATAAAGAGTGTACATCCGATTTTTTTATCAGCGTATCCCCATTTTCACATCTGATGTCAGTGATGATATGGGCCTGATTCAAAAAGACTTGCTGTCAGTGATGTGACCACTTACACTGAGAGCATGTCTTTTGGAATCTGGCCCCCAGTGTAAGGCAGTTTATAGATAGGTCTTAAAAAAAAAAGAAGCAACAAAAGTATCCACCACACTCCTTGAAGGCTGAGGCCGAGACGTCAGAGATACAATAAATCGTGTGGTGGATACTTTTGTTGCTTCTTTTTTCCTTGTTACTCTGTGGTTGTGCTTATATATAGATAGGTCTTACCCTGAAGTGAATCACTTACACTGAGACCAGCCCCGGGATTCATGAACGGCTGATTTCATGCAGAACAGTGTAGCCGCTCCTGCACGGAAAATGGCCACTTTGCGATCCAGGTATGTGCCATTTTCATGTGCACGAGTGGCTCTACACTGTTCCTGCACAGAAAGCCATGTGGGATGCAAATCATCTCATCTGCTGGTAAAAAACATGCAAATGAGGTGATTTTGCAATCCACAAAGCTGGCCAGACTCCGTGCAGGAACAGTGTCAGAGCAGAAATGTATTCAGTTAGTAACTGAATTCATTTCTGCATCTGAAAAAATGGAGGCCGGACAGCTCATGGAAAGCATGTATTACAGTCAAACACACACACCAATGGCCAAATATAAGGCCTTTGGCATTAAAATATGTTTAATATTAAAAAAAATAAACTTTTTTATTTAGTGGCTGATCTCGGACGTTTAAGCTCAGGGCAGCCAGTGAGCACATATATTTCCCCAGCACCCATGAGGTATTGACCAGCATAATGCATCACTTTCACCGTAGAGCAGAACACCCTGAGGTAGTTGGTGCTATAGACTGCACGCACATACACATCAAAGCACCACCCGATGAGCGGGGTAGGGTCTACATCAACAGCAAGGGCTTCTCCTCCATCAACTGCCAGGTCGTGCATGATGCCCAGGGCATTATCATGCAAGTGTGTGCTGGCAGCCCTGGAAGCTATCATGACCCCCACATCTGGCATTCATCACAGTTGTATCAGGGGTTTGCCAGGGGGATATCCCAATTGGCCATCTAGTGGGGGATGCTGGCTATGCACTGGAGCCGTGGCTGATGACACCCATCAGAAATGCACACACCCCTGAACAAGAATACCATAATGAGGCACATGCATAAGCCAGGATCATTATAGAGCATTTGTTTGGGATGCTCAAGTCATGGTTCCACTGCCTTGACATATCCAGTGGAGCCTTGCAGTACTCTCCAGCTACATGTGGACAAATGTTCATAGCATGTGCCATGCTACACAATATGATCCTGTGGAAACTGCTACAGCAGGAACAACATGGGGAGGGGCCACACAGCCCCCCACCATTACCAAGGTCACCACAGGCACAGAGGGACTTGGAAGAGGAACTTCCTGAGCCTGCCCCTAGAGGCAGACAGAGGCATGCCCAGTATGCCCATGCCGTGGCAAGGAGGCAATGCATAGCACACACACACTGACACTGTAGGGACCCAGGGACTGATACCTCTCTCTCTGACTTGCACATACAGGGATGCCAAACATGACACTACCTGCGCTTTACCATGTAGAGGGAGTGTACTGTGTGCATCCCACATAGTCAGCCCTTCAGCATCATCCTCAATACCGCCCCAGGCACAAGGTAAATCACCTTTCCTATCAATTACTGAATGGAGTAGTATGTTCTGATAGTTATGTCTATGCTATGGATGCAAACATGCAAGGGATTTGGGTGGCCAAATGGAATAGCAGCAGATAGCTAACAGCTAAATGAGACAGCATGAAATCCATAACAAATACTGTTGTTCCCATACTAGGCAGTAGTACTCAAGGTAACAACTCCCACTGCAGTACATGTGGTGGCTCGACCAACTGTGGGTGTCCACAGGTCACACACATGGATGTCAATGAGCGTTCCCATACCCACCCCCCCAACCTCACCTAGCAGGACAGGTGTAGATAACTGGAAAGAAAGGTCGGGCAAAGCTCCACAAATGCTGGCAATGGTGAACAGCCCCCCCCCTACAGACCTACACAGGCATACTACAACAGGTCTGGCAGTTGCAGTATAGTTCTGAAGAGTAAGAAGTCTGAAACTGAAATGTATGCCATTATAATCTAACTGATGTACTTTACTGATATGCCTCCATTCTGCAAGATAGGGCACAATACAATACTAAATGGAAGCAATCAGAGTATAACTGAAATACCAGTGCAGTCAGTGCAAATGTGTAAAGTTGTCAGGTGTGCCCCCCAACCCATGTATAAGTGGCAGTAACATGTAAGTTTGTAGAATAATATCACTGGAGCACAGATTGCCTGAGCTGTCCCAATCAACATGATAAATAGTGTATGTCCACTATATGCAGGGTTCAGTGTGCCACTTTTTTTGAGTGTTTAATACTGTCTGGAAGTGGACAGCATGTAGGCCTGGATGTTGTGTCTCAGTGGCCTAGGTACAGTACTGTGGTTGACAGGGCCATGTTCCAACAACTGCAGTGCCAACCAATCTGCTTCTCAGCTACACCTATGTTATTAGTTGTACACATTCACTGTCCAGATGTCAAAGCTGGACAGGCTATGAACAGGGGTCCATACACAGAAATGGGTCTATATTAGAAAATCGAATTTTCACAACTTCAAATGTCCTAGTATCGACCCCTATTTAGCGAACACTGAAAATAGCGAAGCTGAAGAACACCGAATTTCTTCCTAGGGAAGGAATTTGGTTGGCCGTTCCTGTGGCCTCTCTATTTTCAGCACTCTGGTGGAAAGTTACGAGTCGGGATCAGGTAAGTGTGCGATTGTGTGGACGTGAGGGTTAGGGCGCGGGGTAGGTGAGTTAGGGTTAGGGCGTGGGTCAGGTAAGTGTGTGATAGTGTGGACGTGAGGATTAGGGCGGGGTAGGTGAGTTAGGGTTAGGGTGCAGGTGAGGTGAGTGTGCGATAGTGATGGACCTTAGGGTTAGGGTTTGGGTTAAGGTAAGTGGATAGCTAGTGGTGTATGTACAGTTTAATGTAGGGTTAGATGTAGGAGTTTAGGTGTATGTGTGTGGATTGCTGTTTGTTTGATATGCTTGTGTTGTGTGTATGTGTGTCGGAACAGCAAATTTTTTCCCTGGGAAAAAAATTTGCTGTTCTACAATTTTTTTTATTGTCAGCGTTCGCTGAATAGGGGTTGATATTAGAACATTCAATGTTTTAAAAAGTCGATGTTCTAATATAGACCCCACAGAAACAGTACACAGGTGGAAGTACTCTATGCAGTGCCTAGAAAGTAACTCTGAACTGCGCACACCTTTGGAATTAAATATAGAGGTTTGCATCACGTTAGTTGTCCCTTTAATATGGTACACTGGTTATCTGCCCAATTACTGGCAGCCCACAAAAGCCACAGTTATAAAGTAATGACACACTACTGATGTTTACATACAAGTCAGGAGAAGGAGAAGGTCCCAGTTATATCTGTGAGTCAAGTGCCATAAGCTTCCATATCACACATGCACTCAGTCCACCCCTCCCCCCAACAGCCACAGGTATTTCATCAGTCATATCCTTGCTGTTGGGAATGATTACAGAATCATCACACTTCTTTTATGGAATACACACAGGATGCAGCATGCTGAAATGGTGTCCCATGCAGGTGTGACCCTAGCCGTAAGCAGCACCCTGCACACATCTGGACTAATGCATCACTATGAACTAGAAGGATTGCCAGTAACACCTCACCCACTTGCCCATGTGATCCAAGGGAAGCCACTAGCTTGCAGCCTGGTAACGTATGAGTGACAGAATGCAGTGGCCTGCATCACTCTCATGTGGCCTACAGGCCTCTGGCAAATGCCCATGGCTCACCCATAGTGCCATCATATGGAATGTCATAGGGTCCTAACTAACAACATAACACATTAAGCAGAATACAAATGCAAGGCTATGCTGACGAATGCCAGTAGCATGCCTCTCCATGTCCTAGTGCAAGACTTGTGGACCAAGACATAACTACTGCTGTGATAAAGGTCAACCTATAGAAATACGTCTGACATATTGCTCCCATACTGTTGGGAAGAGGATAGAATTACGGGGGTGGGGGGGGGCATAAAAGCATAAAAGCATGGATACCATGGAGTATGTGAAGTCTGAAACTCAAATGTCTGCTCATACTTCCCCCTGACTGCAAACCCGTGAATGCATAACCACAGACCTGCTTGTAAACCACAATGTGAAGGGAAATTGACCAGATATATGAGTCCTACCTTTGGATAACCTGTCCAAATCTGTACAGCTGAAAGGTATGCCCACAGCAGGATATGGCCATTCAGTTAAGTTGAGAAATGCACAAGAAGGGGATCCCCAGCCAGCATAGGACCAAGGTGCTGGACCATTTACACAGACCCACCCCTCCATAATGGCAGGATTGTGCCATAATGTCTAGTCTTTGCCTCACAATATTGGTGTCTGCTTCATTGCTTTTATATTTCCCTTGAAAACAACTGTGAGCAAACAATATCTGTTACTAGTTGATAACACAATACATTACACTATACAACAGTACATATGTCCAAAAATCTATGCTAAAATAGAACATGTTACACAAGCAACACAGACAGTAACAGGAAAAATAGTTACACACAGTATCCCCCATATTTGGACCAATTGTGTCTCCATATTGGCAACCTATCTACAGATATCCTGTAAAAATAGCTTGCTTGGTGTAGGTGTAGCACACAAAACCCTGGACTGGAGTACAACTCTCCCTGGAATGGATTCCCACAAGCAATATAGAAGGTCATACTGGGCATGCTCCCACACTTAGAGAATGTATCCCCACACTCAATATAGAAGGTTATACTGGGCATGCTCCTATATTTAGAGAAATACAGCTCATGTCTGACACCACAGTGGACCAGAGATATCTGTTATCTGCAGATGTCTGTGCACACACACCAAAATGTAAACTGGTCTTCACACACACACACACACACACACACACACACACACACACACACACACACACACACACACACACACACACACTGGACAGGAAAACCCACAGCCAGCTGTAGGTGGCAGATATGTGGCAAATCTCCATCTGTTTTGTGTGATACACACACATATATAAGGCCAACATACTACAATTATTCAAATATACACACACATACACATGGGGAAGAGAGACACAGACAGTGAGAGAGACAGTACCCTTATGACACCTTTCCCACCCAGTATACATCCCATCTACACTATCTGCTGATAAATGCCACCTTAGATGTACCTTTGGACAAGCCTCAGATCTGTAAGCTCAATAGTGTGTGCGATAAATGCATACCTTACTAAAACAAATAAGTAGAGAGATGGGGTTTTGAATCTCGGTCCTGGCAACTGTGTGTGTGAAGGCATTACTGGTTTACTCCACCCCCACTCAGTACACATCCCATTACCCAATATCCGAACATGTGCTGCAGTCAGTCACTGTACAAAATCCTTTTGTTAGTCCTCAGCCCTATAGGCTCTGTTGTGCTTGTGATAACTTTGTAACAGTAGAGTACCAATAACTATTTATGTAGCAATCCTAATCACATTCCTGTCAAATGTAAAGGTGTGTCTGTTTGTGTGTGTGTTTGTAGGTGAAGGATTTTGAGGACATTCCCACTCACTCCATTTCACAACTGCCCTCCTTTATCACTGCTGCTGATGTCACTCACCTTTAAAGATACCTTTGGACAGCTTTAAAGTAAGTAAACTTCATGATGTGTTTGATAAATGCATGATACTATAGTGCAGTAAACTAGTTAGGTAAGAGTTCTAATCTTGGTCCTGGCAAATGTAAAAATGTGTTTGTGTGAAAGTAGATGTAGAGACATGATTTTGAGGTCATTGGCACTTGCTACACTTCCCTTTCCCCTCCTTTATCACTGCTGCTGATGTCACTCACCTTTAAAGATACCTTTGGACAGCTCTCAAGCATGTAAGCTTCGTGGCATGTCTGATAAATGTGTAATACTGTAGTGCAGTTAAATAGGAGTTCTAATCTTGCTCCTGTCAAATGTAAAAGTGTGTTTGTTTGTGTGAGAGTGCCTGTAGTTGCAGAGACATGATTTTGAGGCCATTGGCACTTACTACACTTCCCTTTCCCCTCCTTTATCACTGCTGCTGATGTCACTCACCTTTAAAGATATCTTTGGACAGCTCTTAAGAATGTAAGCATCGTGACGCGTTTGATAAATGAGTAATACTATAGTGCAGTAAACTAGCTAGGTAGGAGTTTGAATCTCATTCCTGTCAAGTCTGTGTGTGTGTGTCTCTGTCTGTGGTTGTGTCATTAACATTGTGATCCCTATCCATTGGGGCATGGGTTTTGTTACACTTTTGTGTGATCTTCCCAGCAAACTACCAAATGTCCACTGTACAGGGCCTACTTTTGTGGTAGCTGTGGACAATCTTCAGTCATATAGTCTGTTTTGTCATGTGATATTACTATAGAACAATATGGAGTCCAAAACAAGATATGTGGCCCTTATAGTCCTGTGATACAATTCCACACTTAGGAATCATAGGTAAACACACTAATCTGTTTATTAATCCCTATGTCACTAAGTTGTCTGCAAACTGGCTCACAGATGGAACTCACAGTGTGAAAGCAGTGGACTCCATGTCAGACTGCAAAACAGTCATGAGTGGTGTCAGACTGCCAAACAGTCATGTGTGGAGTACCGCAGTTTCTTGTCCTGTGTCCAGTCTTGTGTGTTGCATGTGGCTCTGATATCCAGCCCAACAGGAATGAACCATGGTTAACAATGTTTACAGACAATTGCTAATTAGGGGCTCTGTTTACATCCCCAAATTATGTTAACATCCTGTATAAAGTTGCCACTGACACCTCCAACTGTTGTCAGAACACTGGCCTTAGCCTCAATGTCAAGAATTGTGTCCCACTCCCCTGTTGAATCAATGTGTTGTCTATAAATGACCACATTGGTGGTAGTTCAATGGAGGCAGATGTCCTTATAGGAGGTCAGTGAACACAGCTTGACAGCAACCTCTCTTCTGACCACCACACTGCCACTGTGGACAGAAAATCCTTCCATGTGGCACATTGCATAACTGTGTGTCATCCAGGAATGAAGAGGTCAATGTCTCCCTCTACTCCTCGCTCATTAGGCCAATCAGCAGGTCCAATGGCCCATTTGCCATGTAACTCAGTAGACACCTTCAACAACTGGGTAGGCTGCAAGTGTACCTGACATGTACAACCCTGGGCATGAAAAAACTGTCTGATATGGAAAGAGGTCAAAACCTCCAAGTGTTCCCGGTCACATCTTGGCTACTTACAGGCAATCCCTGCTTAACTGACAATGCCATGTCTGCCCAGCTGTGTTACAGATGCCACAGCTAGGAACCCCCAATCTGTATGCACCACATGTCATGGATACCTCAACCACATTACCACATTCAACAGAACATGCTTGGGGACAGGTCCATAACCCAGACACTGGCCACGTTATGCGATATATGTTGCATACATGTCAATCAAAGCACCTAACTGGCCCTCTTCAAGAGAAATTCAGATGAGTGGATGGTGAATATAACTGTCATCCTGGGATCAGGGATCACTCAAGTGGCAGAAGTTGATAGATGGCATGGTGACAAATTTCAGGTGCCATGCTACCAGTGTAATCACATGCCCTAGTCTTCTCATATCTCCATGGACATTAGCCTGGTACACACCCAGGGCACCTGGACCAATGGACCTCAGTACTGACAAATGTGTCTGTGTGCATTACTGAGTATAGCAATGTTTGTGAGTTGTAAACCAGTAGCTGAAAATACTTTGAGGACCTTCTCACCCACTACACCCTCCATTGCTATACTTAGAAAGGGCTGCTGCTGTACTGCACTGTAAAGGTACCTTGTGACACCCTTCACCCTATGGACTATCTTAATCTTGCAGTACCAGCATAACACTGTTCTACCAATGATTAGACAGGTGTGGTTTATCCTCTGAGTCCTGTCAAATGTGAGCATGTGTGTGTGTGTGTGTGTGTGTGTGTGTGTGTGTGTGTGTGTGTGTGTGTGTGTGTGTGTGTGTGTGTGTATATATGTGTTTGCAAGTGTGTATGAGTGTGCATATTTGTAAGAGACAGCATTTTGAGGCTCCATTCTCCAAATATACTGCACATTGTCATACATTACAAGGGATGGTGATGTTGCTCACCTTAGGAGAGCCATGAAACAATCTTCACTCTACTAGCTCTGTGGCACATGTGATAAATGCATGCCAGTGTAATTGCAATAATTAGATAGGCAGGAAAAGGTTTTAATCTCATTCCTGGTAAATGTGTGATTATGGGTTTGTCATTGCATTATCATGGGTATGAGTGAGTACTATATCCAATGTAGGTGGGATGCTGGGTGTAATATTTTTACACCATGGTACCCCCAGTACATATCCCAAGGTCCACTGTATGAGGACCGCTGTCACCATCGACCATACAGGTAACTGATGACACTCTTTGGCCCAATATGGCATGTGCTGTGTGCCAGAACTCTGTAACAGTATGAACTGAATGACGAGATAGGCAGGGCTGCTAACTGCAGGTGTGGCAGATGTGTGTATGGCTGTATCTGTGTTGTTCATTGTGTATATTTTTGTAGCTGATAGTATTTCCTGGCCATTCTCAGCCAGGACATCTCCCATTGCCATACTGTGCAAGGCCAGTGGATGTTGTTCACCTTAGAGGAACTGTTGAGCACACTTTACCCTACTTTCTCCATGGCATGTGCAATAAATGCAGAGCACTTTAATAGCAAGACCTAGGTAGGTAGTAGTTCTAATCTCAGTCTTGCCATTTATGTATGTTTGTGTATGTGTGGGGTCAGTATTCTGACTGTGTGTGTTTGAGTGCTAAATGTGGCCATGGTTTACAGTTTTACACCATTGTACTCTCAGCACATGCTGTCCTACATCCATATGGCTGATGCCTAACTCCTGCCACATGCTGTGGCACAGACATCCCACAGTCTGGGATTGCCACCATCTCACCCAATCGTCTGTCTATGTCCTCAGCATAATAATGATGGACATCTCCAAGATCAAGGATGTTGTCACACATAGCATGAAGAGTTGCTTTTGTGACCCAGAGAATATGCCCAGCGTTAGATTTGACATGTGCCTGTGCCTCCATGACAGTCCAAAACATGCATCTGGCGACACCTGCTATGTTACTTGTGGCAGGGCCATGATGGGCAGCAGTCCACATATGAGCACCCCTGTCCATCCACATGTGTGGAATCTGCCTGTTCTGTGGGTATGGAAGGTGTATACACACTATATAGTTCTCTTAGATTTACACAACAAATGTGTATCATACTCATATCCACAGGTAGGATATGGATATGTACAATATTCCTATAGCTGGCCTAGCAGTGGCACAGTCAGTAGTGTTTGACAGGCACTCCAGTGTTTGTCATATGTGAGCTGCCCTTTCCTGGGGTGAGTTAGGGTCCTGAGCTGTGTTCTATGTCACAGCAGAGAGAGGCAGATGCTATGGCCATAGGTGCTGTTTAGCAGGACATCACTGCAGCATGTCTTGCTCAGACATAAATCTTTCAAAATCCTATTTTCCATTATTAGAAAACACATACTACATTCACTAATATGCTGACTTGTTTCACATACCTTTTTATTATTTCACACTGCACTGGGTTGTATCAGAAGGCTGCTCCTTGTCTTTTTGTTTCTCAACATGGAGTACTGGTAGACAGATGTTTGGAATAGGTATCTGCATGCCCTTTATAGGTAATGCTCTTGACCAGGTGATGGCCTGTGCACCAGTTGGTGTTCCCCACTTGCTAATTGCATGCAGAGCAGCTGGGTAATTCTTCCAATAGCCAATGTCATGGCAAAACACTCCTATAATTGAGTACATAATGTGGGAGTTGTCCATTTGCCTTGGCTGTGAGGAACACATCCTGGAGGTGTATGGCTACTGAGTGTTACACAAAGCACGTGGGAATAACTCTTACAACAAGACCTGTGGAGACAGGCCAACTAAATGGTGGAGAAAGTTACAGACTTAGGGACTGAATGCGAGTATTGCTGTTATATGGTGTGAATACTGCTAATTTTATAGGTTTTGTGTGTACATGCTACTTTTGCATGGATGTCAGTCTGACAAAGTTATGTGTCTGCATAGTTCTGAGCTGTAGGCATATCCACATAATGGACAGAGGTTTGCCTTTTATGTTTGGTGTGTTACCCAGACAGGTATTATCCTTGGCAAATCAGTGACATACTCTGGTCATTGCTGCCAGTAAATGGCAAGATCCATTTGTGTTTCTGACTTCATATCCCTCAGAATAGAGATGTTGCAACCAACCCTGTAACACTAGCAACTTTCTCAGTGTATAACAGCAATATTTCAAATATGGCGCTGTGTTTGGACCTTTGTCCTCCACTTATATGACAGGTTTTGTCCAGTTGTCATGCAGTAAAAGGTTGATAGGTATGGTCTATCAGTATTTAGGGGTGAAATTCTTGCTGTCATCCCAGTGATGTTGTGGAATAAGACACATTAACTGAGGTAGGTGCCATACATCTGAGCGCAAAGGCTGAACAGCATGTAGAACACTGTACAGTCAAGAGGTGGGTCTGCAGAATAGTAGGAGATGCCTTAGAATCAGTCTGTTAGAACATGTGAAATATATTAGTTATTGCATGGACAAATGTTCTATAGCTCTTACTTGTCATACATTTCACCCTGGGGACTGTAGTGGGCTACAATGTATTTTTCTGGAAAAGGTCTGTTTCCCAGTTTGATCGAACACTTATAACAGAACCATTATGTGAAGAATCAATTTACATTGCATCGTTTGATACTATATCCCCTAGGGGTTAACTGATGAGTGTAATTGGAGGCTGTTTAAGAACATACGTAATTAAGTGTCAGTTGCTTCCTGTATTTAAGGCAAATATGTTTTGTAATGTAATACTTGACGGCAAAACACATTAAAACATTTGTGTGTATTGATGGCTGGTTGTTTGTTTTTTTACTATCGTCAGTCATTTTAGTTATATTGCTAAGAGGTCAGTGTACATCTGGCCATTGTGTATGGCCTGTCCTGAATTTGTAGCAGTGTACTGTGTACTTATTTGTTGTACTGTGTAGGAGGGACAGCAGATGACAGTGGCATGGGTCCATTTGTATCATTACCAATGTGTTTGTATGTCCATAGTCTGGTCCCCCAACTTCATCTGGTGTGGTCCAGAACTGTACTAAGGTGCACGTGGCTCTGACAGTGCTGCAAGTTATTGACAACTAAATCATTACTGATTTCACAGTCTTCCTTCCCTATAATAAACCGACTGCACTGCATGCTATGGTTGAAAATATCATAAACAGTACAGCTCAGATGGCTTAATGGTTACATGCTTTGACTATTGCACACAGAGTCCTGGGTTCAAGACCTGCAAGGGCTATATATTTTGTTGCATGACAGGTGCATACTATTTTCTTTACGTAACATGCCTATATGTGCTGTCATTACAGTAGCAATGGGTGTGAATATACTGTATGGGACACGTGTATACATGGGTGGTTGCACATGTGATGTGCACTCACACATCCATTGTACACCAGCTACACTACCATGGGGACAAATATAATATACCAGACATTTGACTATTAAAATAGTACTAATTAGTTACCTTTCCTGTAACTAGTCTAGTCCAGATACAGATTTGCTGTATCCAAGACTTTATGTTAGTTTTTGAGTGTTGCCCAAGTCTGCTCCTCAGTTTGTCACTTAGATATGCTAGTTCTCTCCTCTCCTGCACTTTCAATAGCTTATTACTATAGCACTTTACTAGACGTCTTGTAGCAAGTATTTTATCAAACAAAAGTGCTAACAGCACTAAGCATTCTATGAGGAAACAGCTCCAGTAATTATTATTAATGGCCACCCCTCCAGGCATGTCTACAGGGCATTGCCCTGTTCTTTCACCTGTTAACCTGCTGAACTTGGCTATCCTGAGGCAATGTAGCAACTGTCTGATGTACACTGACAACCCTCACGTCTTACCTCTCTACACTCAGGCTTGCAAGAGATGCATTTATATATCCAAATTGGAAGCCACACACTCTCCAGCCAAGAGCAGAATAGTTGGTCAAGAGGAGACAGTCAACACTTGCACCACACTACATGGAACACATAGCCCTCCAGAACACACACCAGCACTGCCTTCATATAAAAACACAAACCACACACCCACCTTTGCGGAAGCTCTCAATAAAAAGCTGCATAAACAGCAGAGACCTCCAAGGCAGACATGCACTCCACCACCACCAAACAACACTAATCACAAGACACATATGTCTCCTAAACAGTGTGCCAGTCATCCAAAGTGCCTAAGGCAAAACAGCATAGCCAAAACACTAGGCATAGTTGACTTGATAGTGAGGAACAGTGATCTCCCACTCATTAGGTTGAAAAGGGAGAAAGTGACAGTCAGCCACCTGTCAGGCACCAGGATTTGCCACATAACACACACACTGAGGTCCCTCAACAACAGGTACACATATGACTCTCTCATTGTACATGTGGGTGTGAATGACCTGAGATGTATCTCCTTGCACTATATGGAAACAGACATGGAGGAGCTCTCCAACTATGTAGCCCAGACGGGTATGACTCTAACCCTGAGCAGCATCCTACCATCACCCAGAATTATACCACAGTACAAGCTGAAAACAATTGATTTCAACAATTGGCTACATTTCTGGTATCATTGTAAGGGGTTCCACTATCTGTGTGTCTGAGATGACATGTTTGACAGACTGTGATCCTTTGCCAGAGATGGCCTGCATCTGTCACCCCTGGGCTTCCAGATACTGGCCAAGGCTCTTGCTACCCCTATAGTGACATTTTTAGGCACTGTTTCAAAGACCACATTACCACTATAACAGGTACAAACAAACAAATGTAATCTGTGGATCATGCTGCTCAACACTAGAGGTCAACATTTCAAAATGCACTCGCTCAAAGCACTCCTTAAACTGGAGAACATCAACATTTGTGCTGTAACAGAGAACTGGTAAAAGGCAGCAGGAAGCACACCTGCACTACCAGGCTATCACTCATTCCACACCTGTTTGGTCCAGAATTTGGACCAAAGCTGCAAAGGTGGTGGTGTTTCAGTTTTCATAATGGATGCGCACACCTACAGACTGTTAGCACAACATAATGCATCTGAGATACTTCAGGTGCAGCTAACACAGGGTAAGACAGCAATACTGCTGTAGGTCCACAAACATGGCCGAAGACACATCCCCCATTCCGAAGCACCCTGGGAAATATTAGGTTCCAACCCAACACTCTCATACTGGCCGACATCAACTAGCCCACCATTAACTGGAAAAACTACTCATGTACCAATACACTTGTCCAATGCTTTCTGGAATTTATTAATTCCAATGCCCTGCTTGTTCTTACTCCCAGTAGAGGTAGCAACATCCTAGATCTGGTCATTACTAACATGGGCAAACGTTGCTCTACACCAAAAGTCAACTCCTCCCTGGTTAGATACTAATACAAACTAATCACCTTGGAAATCCACATCCCTCCCACCTCCCCACAAAGGTAACCACCATAAAATCTTCTCCAAAGCTAACTTTGGGCACCTAAAACAGAGGTGGCTAACTGCATGGCACCCATGTAGATGGAGACTAGTTGCACGACCGCAGAATCTTACACCAATGCACTGTATGAACACATATATAAATGCATAGATCTCACCATACATAATAAAACGAAGATTGTCTCCTCAGAAAAAAGGAAGCCAATCTGGTGGTCCCCTGCCATAAACAAACTCTACAACAGAAGGAGGAATTTGATAGAGAATAAGGTGAAGTCCCAAGGCTGGAAATACTTCGCATCAGCCTCAACCCTATCCCATCAAATCCTTTAAAGGTAGCTATGAAAACATGATTGCAGCAGATAGTGAAGACGTATGTATAGAATCTCCACAGCACAGTAGCACAACCCTTAGATTATGTATTCTTGTATCTGTTAAGGCGGTTCTTTCTTTTGGCTTCTGGACATTAACTATGACATGCACTAAGATGATATTTCTGTCAATATATGTTAGCAGGAACGGTGTTACTACAACAACCTTCTCAGCTGATCTACTCACATCATTTGGATATGTCTCTATTGTCATGCCTTGGTCCCAGCACTTTGTCTGGCGTGTTCCAGATTCATTGCACTAAAGGGTTGTGAGCATAGCTCTCCACTGCCAGACTGTTTGAAGACTGTCCAGGTGTTTGGCCCATACTTTGTTTCTGTTCCACAGTTTATTTGCATTTCTCTGGGTAACACTGTTATGATGCAAGGATTTATGTCAGTGAAGACTGACATACATGTCAATTCCCATCCTCATGTCATTCAGACGGTTCTGCTGATACAGTCCCTGTTTCTGTACAACTGTTCAGTTATGACAGCAATATTCCAATTCTGTCCATATATGTGGCCCATTACCCACCCTTTGTACAGCCTTTGTACATTAGTCCTGCACTAAGAGGTTGATATGTACAATTCTAAGGTATGTCTGCACTGCATGTTATATGACTACATATCTATATATATATATATATATATATATATATATATATATATATATACAGATATATATGTATATACATATATATAGGTGTATAGGTTCATAGGTAGATATTAGGCCTATATAAACCTAGCCAACAAGATTCCCTGGCTTTTGCCACTCAAGACATATAATTTCCTGTGCCCCTCTTGATCAGACACAAAGAAGTGAATCACGGGGTAGATTTCCTATTTACCATCCAAATGTAAATATTTATCTTAAAGAGGGCTAAGGAGGAGCTCTGTTATAAATGGGTAGTTTGTTCCAGAGTATGGGAAGTGTTATGGACAGTAATCTATCCCTTCAGCATGTTTTGTCTATTGTGGTGACAAGGTTTAGCTCCCTGGAGCATGTGTTTTGGAGGGACTGTGATTTCTTCACATGTAGCATGTCCAGCAGCTCTAGGTTTGACATGGCTTTGTATGTTAGGCAGAGATCGGCTCTGAGTAGGAGATATGCATTGTATTAAAGCTGGTGTCTTTTGAGACAGTTTGCATAGGGCATCTTTTTGAGGCCGGTGATCCTCTTTGTGAGGTAATTCTGCAGACTTTCCAGTTGTTGTAGATGTCTTTTGAGGTACATACCAAACAGGCCGTTGTACTGTATAATAGTTCTAATTAGGGATGAGTAGAGAGGAACAATGATCTTTTTTCTGGATGAGACACCTGTTATGATTTGATGCGCCACATAGAAGGATTTCCTGAGTACTGTGGCAATGTGGTTATCAAAGGAGAGACTACTATCCACCTGTGTACCTAGGTCTCTTATCACACTTTCAGTGTTAAGTGTACTAGCAGCTATGTGGTAGTTCATGGGCACAGAGTTTTACCTAAAGTGGATGACGATGCTTTATTTGATGTTGAGTTTGAGGCCTTGGCTTTAACACCAGGCATCTGTCTCTGTGAGGCCCTTTTTTAGACTGTCCACATCTTTACAGGATTCAATAATGGCTTGCAGTCATCTGCAAACTTTGTTAGCCATAAACCCTCTGTGTTACTCTGGACTTCAGAGACGTAGATGCCAAACAGGAGAGGACCAAGGACTAAACGCTGTTGTACTCCACTTGTCACTGATCTGGAGTCAGATTTGGAGTCTGCTATTTTCACAGTGTGGGTTGTGTCTGTAAGCCAGTTGGCAACCCATCTTGTGACATAGGTGTTTATGCCTAGTTTAGTGAGTTTATCTGTAATTTCAGAGTAGGGGGTGGTGTCAAAGGCCTTGGCAACGTCTAGGCAGGCTGTGTGAACTACCTTGGGCTTGCCCTCAGCTCTAGTGACTGCTTCAAAGAAGTCAGTCAGGTTTAGGTGACATGATGTACCTTTCACAAACCCAAACTGGGTGGGGTCCACAGTTGGAGGTTACCTATGTCATTGTTTATAAGTTCTATGATGATACACTCCATGGCTTTGCAGATCAGGCTTCTCAGGCTGATGGGGCAGTGGTTTCCAGCATCTGGGGTGGCTCCCCCCTTGTGGAGTGGGATAACCGTCGCTGTGTGCCATTCAATAGACACAAAGCCTAAAGTGAGGCTATGATTGAACATGGTACTTAGGTGGGGTGCCAGTACGTTCTGTACTTTGTGCTGAACACAGCCTGGGATGTTGTCTGGTCCCATGGATGCTGTATTCTTGGCTTTGGAGAGTGTGGGTTTTACCTGTGTGGCCATGATTACAGGAGCTTTACATTTGTCCAGCACTGAGATGGGCCCTTTAGTGGGTGAGAGGGTGGTAAAGTTAGCACTGAACCTATCTGCCAGGATGTTGGCAGTATCAGGTTATGTATATTTACTGCCATTGTGTTGTAAATCAGAGACGACCACAGAGTTAACATTGAGATTCTTGAAATAGCTATAGAATGCTTTGCGATTGTCTTTAGAATCAGTTGCAATTTTGTTTTTATAACTAGCTTTGGTGGATTTTATGAGGGATCTCAGCTTCTTACTGAGGGTGGGAGTTTACTCCTTTTTTGCAACAGTTTTTTCCTTCTGTTGTACAGTTTCTTTATGGCAGGGGACCACCAGATTGGCTTCCTTTATTGGGAAGAGAGCATCTTGGTTCTATGTGGGACGGCACAATCCATGCACTTGTGTATGTGTTCATACAGTGCATTGATGTAATATTCAGCAGTGCATAAGCAGTCATACTTCTATTTTCCACCTGCATGGGGTGTCATTAAGAAGCATGAAGATGGCTTTGGAGAAGTTTTTTACGGTGTTTTTATATATATATATATATATATATATATATATATATATATATATATATATATGTTGTTGATGTGACGTTCGGCTTTTCCCGGTTAGGGGTCGCCACAGCGGAACTCCGGTCCGCTAATGATTGGCAGTAGATTTTTACGTGCCAAGTTGCCGGCCCTGATGCAGAACCTTCAACGAAGGTACACCTATTCATGCATGTCTCCACACAGAAGACGCTCTAGCTGAGAATCGAACAGGACAACGTCTTACTGTGAGGTGACAACACTACCGCAGCACCACCACTGCAGATATATATATATATATATATATATATATATATATATATATATATATATATATATATATATATCTATACACACACACACATATATATATATATATATATATATATATATATATATATATACATACATATATATGCTCATAGGTGTGTACTAGGCTAATGGCCCTAGAGCCTTTACAAGCCTAGCCCACAGGATTATCCTGGCATCATGCCAACCGACCGTAGTTCCGAGTGCCTCTGTTGAGTAGAGCCACTGGAGTGATCCCTGGGGTGAATTTTCTATTTCACATCCACTCATCAAGATTTCTCTTGAAGAGGGCTCAGTGAGGTGCTCTGCTTGACATGTATGGGAGGTCTATTCCATAGCATGGGCAGTCTCTGGGTTATGAACCTGTCCCTACAGCATGTTCTGTTGATTGTGTTACTGAGGTTGAGTTGTCTGGAGCATGTGGTGTGGAGGGATTGGGATTTCTTTAGATGTAGCATTTCTAACAGCTGGGTCACACACGGCTTTGTAAGTCATGCACAGATCACCTCTAAGTAGGCTATATGAGACAGACAATAGTGGAGTTTTTTTGAGTGTGTCCATATAAGACAAGTGTTTAAAGCCTGGGATCCTCTTTGTGAGGTACTTTTGCAGCCTCTCCAGTTGTTGAAGGGGTCTAGTTACGTACATGCAAAATGGGGCATTGTACTCGATGATTGGCCTAATGAGGGAAGAGTAGAAGGAGACAGTAATCTCTTTCTTCCTGGATGCAAAACCCTTAGTAATGAGATGTGCCACATAGAAGGACTTTCTGACCGCAGTGGCAATGTGGTGGTCAAAAGAGAAGTTGCTGGCAACCTGTGTTCCAAGATCTCTTATAATGCCTTCTGTGTTCAGTGGACAACGATCAATGTGGTAACTCAAGGGAACCGGGTTCTTCATGAGGGGGATGACGACACATTTTCTGGCATTGAACTTAAGGCCATG
>NC_056731.1:828386971-828396971 GCF_019279795.1 Protopterus annectens | reverse complement strand
GCATGACACACGGCTATCAACATCATGCATTGCAGCCTTTTGTACAACATGTAACTGACAATATAGAGCTCTGGGATACGTGAGCAGTATTAGTTTGTGATGGCCGTTCCCCAGCAAAGACTGCAGCCATGTACACATTATTGCTGTCCACCTGTATAGCACAGTGGCAAGTACTACAGAACATACCTCACAACTATGCATATCTTCACAGGATGTGCAGCAGTCTGGCTCATATGTCTGCTCTATTTTCATAACCCCTGTGTTTCTCTGTGACATACGTGGGATGATCTGAAGAGTGACATCACTGATTAATGACATACATGTGAGTCTCAGATCTACAAATGAGCAGTGAATGTATGGCCACACAGTCCCTGTTACACCACCAGCCTTGTAAGCTTACAGTGGAAATGATACATGTACACAACTTTGTTAACCTGCCATGTTCTTGTAATATAGAAGATGAGACCACAATAATGCATTCAAATATGTCACCCACCTTCCATGTGACATATGACCTGTGCAATCCAATTGATAAACAAACATGTGATACATGTAAAATATGATGACTGCAATATGTACAATATGTTGATTGCATACATGTGCACACTCTTAAAATGATAAGTTGTTGAAGCACCTTGTAAGTGGCTTACAGCATTCACTCTTCTTGTAAAGGTGTCTATCAGCATGGCACATCCTGACTTGGCATTATTTGGCCACTCTTCCATGCAAAGGTCACCCAACTCTGTCAGAATGCAAGGGCAGCTCATGTGCACAGCCCGCATCAGGTCACACTGGGGTTTTCTATCTGGTGCAGGTCTAGGCTCTGGCTGGTCCAATCCATACCCATGTTTGTGTTCAGGTGGAGCCATTCTTAAGTAGCTTTGGATGTATGCTGCAGTTCTTTATCATGTTGAAGGCTGACACACCTCCTCATCCTCAGCATTCTTGCAGACACCTGATGGATTTTGGACAAAAGTGGGTGTAATTAGGAAATGTTCAGAATTCCCACCACCATGACTAGCTGTCTGTGGAACAGCAGCCCCACAGCAGGCCAGTGCCACCAGTGTGATTCACCATAGGGATGTTGGTGTTCATGTTATGATAGGTGTTGCTTGTACACCACACATACCTGCTGGTATTGTGGCTGTGAGGTCGATCCCTAGTCTCATTACACCATAACACGTTTTCACACCTGCCTTTGGGAGACATGATATGCTGCATTGCAATTTATCTGCTCCTGGCTGTTTTTGGTGTGTGGGAATGCTTCCATCTTCTGACCTTACCCCATAGGCCAGACGTATGCAGCATATGGGAGAGTGTTCTCACAGGTAGTACAGAACACCAGTACTAGCAAGGGGTTCCTGCAACTTCCTTGGTGTTGCTGTATGTCCCCTGGCAACCTCCCTGGCCAGGTCTTGACATGTGTTGTCATCAGTTTTTGGAGGGATATCAGGTTCTTGTTAACAGCACTACTTTTCTATATTCACTCCACCTTTTGACAACTGTCTCCACTGTGTTCCTTGATGTATGCACTGCTGTGGTAATGTTGTTGTACCCTACTCTTGACTGATAGCTTTCAAATATGAGATCTCTTTGCTGCTTTGTACACTGTCTGCAAGCCATGGCTGTTGCTGTTGCAGGCAACTGAGCATATGTCATGGTTATCCCACTTGGACAGCAGACTGTTATTTGGTGTTAGTCAGAGTGCCTTTACTTGATGGCTTGTGTGTACACAAGCAGACTGTATGCTGTCAGTAAATCACAAGCTGCTGCAATGACATATTATTTGAAGGGTGTGCATACATATGCATCCAGTGTATTGTGGGGTTTGTATACTTCATATTTGGTGGCCAACAGATTGAGTATTTGTACAGGAAATTGCTCATGTCATAGGTCACATTACAGTTCGGAAAGGATGAGTAATGACCTATTGTGGTCTCAATTTGTATAGACATCACAAACACCTGGCATCTTAACTGGGGTGTGTACACTTTTTATATCCACTATATGACAGTAATGTTTCACACATGTCCATACCTTAGGCCATTTGTCCACCCATTGTGTTGCTCTCTGTCCAGAAGCCTTGCACTGACAGGCTATGTGTTATGCTACAGAGATATCACAAAAGATGAAAGAAAACTCTCCGAGTCAACAGATGCAAAGTAAGCGTAACCTGAAGGTCTGCAGAAGTTTGCTTATGTCAGTAAACAAAAGTGCTTACTTTACATCTGTTGACTTGGAGAGTTTTCTTTCATCTTTTATGATTACCTTGTTGGTTTATTCACTTTTTCAAGTTCATTATGCTACAGGGATAATACATTCTCATCAGATAGGCCCCTGTGGTGACCACTGTGATGCAATGCAGTTGACCCCAACACAGTTGAACATGCACATAAAGTAATATGGCTATGAGTGACAGTTGTGTGCATGGTACACTGCATGGCCTTCATTGCCTGGGCTATTGGCAAACCACAACAGTACAATTGCATACTCACCAGCTGTAGGTTGCCCTCCCACATGCAGACAGGAGGGACCTGGATAGTTGTGTAAGGGGAGTATGGTCAGCAGACCCACAAGTGGCATTGGTGCAAGATGGATGCAGCATGTGTGCACATGTACAGTACAACCCCCAATACTACACAATTTGCTGTCCTTCACCATAGATGTGCACATCTGTGCATTAGAAAACCCCATCCACCACTGCAATCTGACCTGACACATATACATAGATACTCTACAATTACAAATATGTCTGGTACACTAGTCTAGTAATCTACACTGAGGCCTTACCTGCACACTCCTCATCCAATGTCTGGGTGCCAACCACCTTCAGTATGTGGGGGGACTGTACTCTGATGTTGTACTGGGATGGGTGTCCCAAGGTACCCGTGGAGCTCCCCAGTGGGTGCCAGTGGGGCTGCACTGCCAGGCCCATGCCTGTGGATGTGCGGTCCCTGGACACTGCAGCAGGCCTTTGCCAGGCAGGTCACTTTTACGATGCCAAACTTGTTCGTATGTACATGTGTGTCGGCCAACATCGTTTACCATGTGGACAAGGTTGTCCCACAGGCCAGTCCTCTCCTGCAGATGTTTCTGGCTCCAGCCAAACATTATGGCATGGTTGTGTAGTATTGCTTCTATGATTATATTTGTCTGAGCCACTGAGAATGTTAAACTTTGCTGATGCGACATTGCACCCAGGAGACATTACAAGGGAGGCACATCACAGGACCCCATACATTTGGCAACCATATGTACAGAACCTGCACATCTGCATCAAATACCAGTAGTCAACACTCACAACCATATCATACTCCTGTAACGTATCAGCAGTGTATGTGCTTGCATTGCACTGCTGGACCTGAGGTGTCATATTACCCCCAATGAGGCCTACTTAATTTCCTATTCCTGTACTCCTCATTCATGTCTGTGTTGAGGGATGACATTGGCCATCTTCTGTGTGGATGTGGTGTGGATGGTGCTAAGTCTTGTTGTGATTATGGTGTGTAATGTTGCTGGCTACACATGCCTGAGTTCATGTAGGATGCAGACAGGGATGTTATCAGATGCCACGGACACCTACATTTGTTGCCTTTCAGTAGGCAATATGTACCTGCTCACTGGTGATGAGGGGAGGGATGTGGGTGCTGTGCATATCCAGCTATAGTGCTACTGAGCCAGGGGGTGATGTTTGCCTTAAACCTATCTGCAGCGGGTTGCCTATAGCTATGTTGTGTGTATATGTGGCCTGATTGGCCACCATTACAGGGTGGGCTGATATGTATCCTCAGAGATTACAGACATATGTGAAGATGGCCTTGTGATTGACCATGGTGGATGTGTCCAATTTGTACTCATAGTTAGCCTTACAGTACTCCACCTGTGACCTTATATGCTTGATCAGACAAAGGCTGACTTGATGCCAGGTTGGTGCGTGCTCCTGATTTGGCCTGTACAGCCAATCTAGGGACCAAGTCTGTGGTTTGTGTATTGCTGCTGTCCACCACAAGCATTCAGCCTATCTTGAGGGGATTGATATTATCCTGTCGGGTATTGCTGAGGCCATGCATCTATGTAAGTGCCCACATAGTATTGTGTTGTGGGCCTGGACACAGCTGCTAGTTCCACCATATGGGATGCTCTTCATGTGGACCTTGGCCATTTACCTGGCCTGTGCAGGGGACATTACGGAGCTGTGGGGGCTACAGCTTCACAGACAGTAAGTGGAAACACCTCACAGGACAGGACATGTGGAGACAGCCCAGCAACATGGGGGACAAAGCTCCAGAGTTTGGTACAGCTTGTATGTCATTAGTGTTGTTAAACACATAGGGGGTTGTTACATTGACAGGGTTTGTCTGGACATGCATTTACTGTGTGACTTGACATCTGACAGTGATATGCCTCTGACATAGCTCTCAACTGGCATGTTGTCCACAGACTGGCCAGATGTTTGCCTATTATGCTTGATCAGTTCCTCGACCAACATTTGTTTTTGTGGGGTTGGTAGTATAATGTGAAGATTGTAGTCAGTACATGTTGTCATCCATTGATGTTCCACACATCATTTCCTTCAGGGATGTGATGTTACAACAACACATGTAACAGCAACTACTGTCTCAATTTGTTACACCATTATGTGTGATATGTCCCTTTTTCCAGCCCCCTGTCCCATACGTATGCCATGCTTTGTCCAGATGTCCTGCACTACAAGTTGCAGAGGTATGGTATATCATTAATTACCAAATGCACACCAGTTAGCAAGACAATGACCTGGCAGACTCCTGGCCATGGTATGCAGCGATGGCCAGGGTTATGCGTCCACACCCTGGTAATTCTGTGGAAATCTGCACATATGACAGTATATCTGTCTGGCCATTCTGAACAGACTGCCAAGGTTGTGTAGCAGTGTTGTGTATTTATTTTTTTAGGCTGCATAGGGAGAGTAGCAGCTGTGAGTGCCATACACTCTTTACCTATCTGACTCTGCATGCTGCTACAGCTGCTGGTGGTCTATCAGGTCCATATGTTTGTTGGGGCTGACTGTAAAATGTCACATAACACCTCCAGATTACTATGTACACTTTGAATTGGGGCAATATATGTTGGGGTAATGTGTGAGTGGCAAACAGTATGTGGTTGCTCTCACAGTATTATACTGTCGTGTTCCATTTGCTTACTGGTATGTTGCTGTCACTGTGGTGCACTTGCTTGGGTGTATGCACTTTCACATCAGTGTCTGTGTTCCACTAGTATTACATCCCTGTACTGTCTGTTATGTTTGCCACTGCATGTGTACAGCCCCAGCGCTGGACCTGGGTAGTGTTATGTCAGTCTGATTGTAGTCTGGACATTGATCAGTAGCTCAGTGTAGTTTCCCTACTGTTGTGTTACGTCCACATATTCATAGGATGTCCAATTGTGTGGCCAATATCTTTGGTCTGGTCCCCATAAATGTTATGTATACATGACACATCAATGGGATGATGTGGGGACTGAGGTCAGTCACTAATGTGAAGCAATTGAGTCCTGGAATTGTGATATTTCAGTTGATATATGTTAGGACATACACTGTTACTACATGAATGTTCTCAGCTTATCTACCAATGTATTTTGTACATGTCCCTATTTTCATGCCTTTGTCCCCCCACTTTGTTAGGCTTGGTCCACATTCATTGCATTAAGGGGTTCTGAGCATACCTCTTTATAGCCAGATTTTCCACAGAGTGTCCAGATGTTAGGACCATACTTTTGTTCAGTTCTACAATTTATTTCTATTTGTCTGGTAAATCATGGGGAAGATCCAAGGATTTATGTCAGTAAATACATGACATGACATTTCAGTTTCCATCATCATATCCTTCAGTGATTGTCTGCTGAAACACGCACTGTCGCTGTCACATGTCTTCAATTGTAACAACGATTTTCTAACTATATCCATATATGTGGCCCCACCCCCCTTTTACAGTCTTTGTACAGGTTCCTTGCACTAACAGGTTATATATATATATATATATATATATATATATATATATATATATATATATATATATATATATATATATATATATATATATATATATATATATATATATATATATTTTTTTTTTTTATTTTCCTTCCATTATATTTGGATGGCATAGTGGTGAAGTGGTAGTGTTGTCGCCTCACAGCAAGAGGTTCTCCAGTTTGATTCTTGGCTGGGGTGCCTAGTGTGTGGAGTCTGCATGTCCTCCCTGTGTTTGTGTGGGTTTCCTCCCACATTACAAAGACATGTGTCTGGAGCATTTATCCCCAGGCCTCTGCTGAAAACTGGCTCTGTTCCAAGTTGGACTTTCCTGGTTAACAAATGTTAAATAAATAAAATATTGTATATCTATATTATAACTGTACGTTTACATATATATATGTTTCATGTGACACACACACACATATATATATATATATATACATTTTTTTTATTAATGTTAAATTAAATTACCTGAATGCAGGATATGTTCATTAAAGCACTATAATATCTCACAGGTCAGATGGTGTCATGGTATGTTGGTCTGATTTTTGGGGGCAGCATCCTGGGTTTGAGACTTGGCAAGGCTGCCTGTTTTGTTGCTGGGCAGAACAAGGTCTGATGATACACATGGATTAAGGCACATTTCTGCATATCATACGTATCATGTTATATTTAAGCAATTACCCACAGCTGGGTGTGGGTAATACTGGTTTACCCAGAGTTGGTGTCATTTGGTCATGAGGGCAATGCCCTCATGACCATACAGTGCCAGTCGTGGGTGGGTCTAGCATTGCCCACACCCAGCCATGGGTTATTGTTATTATACAATGACATTATTTAAGAAAAACAATATGTACCTTTCTTAAAAATGTCATTGTATCATGCCTCCATGCTGCCCTTCCACAGTTTTCCGGTATTCAGGGACATTTCTGATGTACTGCACATGCATAAGGGACATGTTTCCACACTTACACAGTACATCAGTGCTGTGCAGAGGTAGCAACAGAGACATGGGGATCTCATTTGCTTTTTTTTACATATCTTGGTATGTTATACGAGTTGATGAACTCGTATAATATAGTGAGATATGTTGAAAAGGCAACAGAGATCTTCCTTTCTCTGTTTTTTCAGGATATCTTGCTATGTTATATGAGTTGTTTGACTCGTAACACATAGCGAGATATGTTTGTAAATACAGCGGAGCTCTTCATTTCCCCATTGCTATCTCTGCAGAAAATACAGACAGGTGGTATACAAATGGAAATAGTCTAGGGATCCAGACCTTTATCTATTTGCATACTCTCGGATTTACAACGGGCACTCTGTTTGGGCTCGCCAATTAACATATTTATTTTTGTATGTTTATGGCCAGTCATTGTGTAATATAACATAAATATTATACATTTATACTTTTACATTTACCTTCCATGACATCTCCCTGTGTGATTTCGTTACATTATATTCCTGTGTGACTACACTGTATGGGGCACGTGTGTTTATATGGGGGTTTCACATATTTGCTACTCTGCCATCTCACTTTTGGAACCGCTACTCTACCCTGGTTGGCAAAAACGAATTGCTACACAGAATACATTTACTAAAATAAGTTTAACACTACTTTCACATGATAAAATAATTTGTTTGTTTTGGGATTCAAACCTTAAACCCATACTTGTAAAGCTATTACTCTAACCACTACACTATCACAGCTTGAACATTTTTCCTTATCTATTTTCATTTAACTCCTATGGGATGTTTAAGCTGTAATGTACATACCCACTTAACTACACTTAAACATCTCTTAGGGCATTATAAACAGGGATATATAATTATTATTATTATTATTTTCTGTAGGTTATGGGGTGTGTATTGTGGTGTTGTGACAACTATTTGGGACTGCGTTTGTGACATATTGCAATGATTGGGCTTTCACTGCTCTGTGCGTGTTTCATGCTGATGCATGACATGTTCAGTATGTGCTTTATTTCCCTTATCATACCTCTCAACCTCCTAGAGCAAGAAATCTGGACAAAGTCTAAAATGATGGGGGGACAAATAGGGACAGATTTTAAATACTGCTCTTACAAACGTAGACAGTTGATAGAATAATAGGTTTTGCATTAGCATGAATTTTTTGAAGCACGTGGAGTGCTAGATACAAATGTTTGCCATTATTTAATAACTTCAATCCTCAGCTGTTTGCCAGAAAGGAACAGATTGCAGGAGGAACACACCAAAAATATGAGGCAAACATCTGGACATTCTGCGAATATCTGTACAGTTGAGAGGTATGTTTGTCACCTCATCATTTTAGGCTTTGTCCAGATTTTTTGCTCGAAGAGGTTGAGTGGTATGTGTGCATTTCCACACATGCTTCTGCAGACTGCAGAATTGCTGTATGGCACTTTAGCAATACATAAAATATTAAATCCCGGCCAGCCGCCGCTTTGTTTGTTTTTTTTTTTTTTTTTTTGATTGTCCCATATACCTGGCATACGGGCCAATCAAAAATTGCTAAACACGGAGCTTCTTGTGTTCCGCATTAAACACGAGAAGCTCCGTGTTTTTGATTGGCCCATATGCCAGTATACGGGCCAATCAAAAATCGCTAAACACGGAGCTACTTGTGTTGAATGCGGAACTGCAATGCATTAAACATGAGAAGCTCTGTGTTTAGTGCAGAGCTACTGAGCTGATGTTCTTTAATGTGGAACTGTGTTCCGCATTAAAGACCTTTTTTTTTTTTTTTTTGGTCTTCACTTGCCGTGAGAGACCTTCTTTTTTTTTTTGTCCTTACGTGGGGGGCTGGAAATCTGGCAACCCTGGTGTCTGCAGACACTGAAATGCTTCTATTTTGCATTTCAGTGTCCGCAGACGTTGAAATACTGGCATAATATTAGAGGTAAGCTCTAGTATTCTGCCAGTACAGCTTTGGAAGTGCCATACGGCATTTTCTGAGCAGAGGGGATGTATTAAGTCTCTGTGCTCTGCACGGACATGCCCCCTGCACTCGCACACAGAACTGTGTCCTTTTAAGAGCACAGGAATGGTCCCTTCCATGCAGGAATAAGCTATTCCTGCACAGCAGTTTACTTAATCCCGGGGCAAATCTTTTAGAATCAGAGCAAACGTACACTAAGAACAATTCTTTTGGAATCTGTCTCAGTGTGTTCTGTTTTGTTGTCCCATTAAACACTTGGGCTCTTTTATGAAACTAGTCCTTTCACTTGATAAGCAAATGCCTTTGACACTACTCTAGTTTTTGTTTTTGGAAATAATTAAACTATTCAGAATCAAAGATACAATGAGAAAAGTGCAAACAATTGTCCTGCATGAAAACAAAAAATAATTTTATTATAAACAGCTTCAGCTAGGTTCAATGAAGCAGAGATTTTAGCTCTGATATGGTGACCTGGTTTCATTAGTAAGCCTGGGAGCCAGAGAAGGTAACTGCGCAATTGAGAATAACAGGACATTGCCAGCTCACTCACCTTTAGTGGAAATAGAGGGGACATCCTGCTGTGCAGTAAGTGTTTGTGGACACCAGGCAAGGAGCTTACATACCATAGGACCATTGGCAAAGCCAAACAAGTGAACAATAATGTCTGTACAGGTATAAGTGAAAGCTTGCATGCTTTTATATATCATTACAAAAAGTTGTTACAGAGTGTGTATGAAATGAACATGAAATCACATTTTAAGCTTATGTTCCATTCTCTTTGTCAAATACTGCAGGATTGCTGTCTCTTGCATGTGATTTCAGCTCTGCTATTGGCATATTTTACTATTCCTGATTTTTAGTCTAGGCCACAACTCTGGGATGAGGTCACTGTTTTTAAAAATCAACCTTTCATTATCAATGAGATAGGATAAGGTTACACACATTTTACCCAAAGAAGAATCCTTCTCTTTTCAAGAGAGATCCTGCACTTTCTAGGCTGGGTATATAGTACCTGTCAGATACAAACCAGGATATACTAAATCCTACAG
>NC_056731.1:828329471-828381971 GCF_019279795.1 Protopterus annectens | reverse complement strand
AGCAATTTTGTTCATTGTTCTGTTACAGCATGATATTTTCCTAACTGTACACCTAATGCACCAATTTCATTTCTTATAACATAAATTTCCCAATTTGAACCACTTCTCTTAATTATTTACTTTTCTATACATTTAGATATAAACCTGCTTTTCATAACAATACTTCTGTTTTTACAATTACTTCTTTCATCAGTACTTAATTTTTTGCTATTAATACTAGACAATCTGCCTAAGACAACATTGATAACAATACTATGCTATCATTATTTTCCATCTTGCTTCTTCTAAGCGATGTCTACAAGTTCATATGACTGCCTTCATTACCATCACAAATATCCACATACTCATTGGATACCCTTATTTCACTCCCCCTTCTATCTTATTTTTTTCCCTAGCCAACTATTACATTATAAGCTGACTTAATAACTGTTAACGTTCTTTGCTATACCATATGTTTTCAAAATATTCCAAATTTCTTCATGATTTATACTGTTAAAGGCTTTTGTTACATCACAAGCAACCATTCTTCCTTGACCTGTCCCATTTCCTATACTTTCTCCTGCCTTTTATTATCACATGTATGTCATGTGTATTTCTTTTCCTTTATTACTTCATCTAAAACATCCATCACCCTTTTCTGAATAATTTTCATAACAATTTTATGAGCTGTATTCCTCAGAGTTATTAGCTTCCATTTCCTCTTATAATATTTTACTTCATTACCTGACAAATAAGATACTTCATTTTTCCCTTTAATTTCTCCATATTATATAATTTTGCTACTTTTCATAAATACTGCTTCCTACTTCCAATCATTTTTCAGTTTTATTTTTTCTGTCATAATTTTCTGTTTTTCTTTTCTCCTCTCAGTTCTATCTGAATATGTATAATTTTATTACAAGTGTATTCTTCTACACTCTTTTTCATTTTGTTCTTTTTTCAGGTTGGTTTCCCTTTTTGTTTTGTTTTAGTTTAAAAAAGTAAAGAAGATGTAACAATGTGCATTCTGTTGTTTTTTTGTGATTTATAATTTTTTAAATATTTTCCTTTAGGCATAAACCACCAATATGTTACATTCTTGTAAAATTATTTCATTGTTAGGTTTCCTTTTGTATTTCTCTCATTTCTTGTAAATATGCTATACTTAACTTATTTTCTGTTAATTTTGTTATTTGTTTTCCTTCCTTTATTATTTCATTTTCCTTTATAACTGCCCATATTGTTCAATTGTCAGATAAATCTGTTTCTTTACTTATGCCTTTATTCTTTCTCATGTCTTCTAAATATATTACATAATCTATTTATGACCTGTCTTGTATGTAAATTCTCTTTATTTTCCTAACCTTAATCTGCAAATTTTCATTACTAATTTCAATACTTTAAAGTCCTGCATTATGTTACTTTTTTCTTTCCTTAAATTACAATTAATGTCACCCAATATAATAACTGATACATTAATTGCTACTTATTCTTTTATCTCTTGAAACATCTTTTTTTCCGCATGGTTCTGTATGCATGTAACCCAATTAATCTCAATAGCTTAACTTTTTTTCTTAAGTTGCAGTGTCAGTGGGCAACAGGTAGCACAATCACCTTTGGCACAGAAGGCTGTGGGTTCTATTCCCACACTGGGAAGATCGATTGCTGACAGTGAAGTGCAGCATAAACAGGGTGCTGCTCTTCTGAGTTTGCCAAACTTTAGATGAGATGTTAAACTGAGGCCCCATCTTCTTGAGTCAGTGTTACTCAGGTGGATGTAAAAGATCCTATGGTACCTAATGTAAAAATGAGTAGACAAAGTTCCCTGATGTAATGGACAAATTTCCCCTAGTAGTATAAATACTACCTTGGGTCTACCCTGAAAAGAGGCTACTACCCTAGTGGAACTAAACCAGTCAACAAAAAATAAATAAATACAAATAAACTCACATACTAACACCCTACCTGATAAAACTACTGTCACAGCCATTATTTTCGCATTTCCATGTTTGACAAGCACTGCACTCTTATAACATATATCCTTCTCTATTTCAACAACTACTCTTTTCTCTACATCAGTTCAAACATTTCTGTTTTACTTGTCTCTACAAACCTTATATCTTACAAAAAATTACATCCACATCTATTTTTTACACCATTAAAAATTACTATTTACATTTGACACTTCATTTTAACCAAAAAAGTGAACAGCATTAGTATAACCAATAATCAAACTCTAAAATGCTGTGGGGCAAACATGGAAACATAAACACACCAAATCACTCTGGCAAACAGTAAAATTAGATAAATGAATGAAAAAATGCCAGTAAATCTTTTTCACTGTTTAATAAAAATGTAGTGCTTTCTTTCCATGAACTTGGAATGCCATTAGAATAAAGATCACCATACATTTCCTTTAAAACTGCAATTTAAAGAAACAAAACACAAATTCATCATTGTGCATACTATATAATAAAAATATATTCTGTATACCATAAAGTACACCAATTTAATCTAAACAATTCTACTTATATGAAATAATTAAAAAGAATCTTAATACAGCTCAAATAAATATATATACTATAGAAATATATTAAAAGTGTAAACATTTAAATGATACTATCAACCACAATACTCTACCATAAGATAACATAAATATGGGTATGTGCAAATAGCAAGTTAAAATTTAGCTGTTCTTAATTTCAGAACTGTAAGAACTGATACCATATAATTTAATCCAGGTGGATTTATGGTATCCAATCTTAGTTGCCATAATAATTCCTTAAATTCAAGTCTTGATTCCTATTCACCGCCTTCCAGATTAAGCGGAACTTTCTCCAATATAGCAAATTTAAAATTGTTAAATTCATTACATACAATAGAATGCTGGTATAAAGCATTGTTTGAATTATCAGTCCTAATATCATATAGGTGTTCATAAATTCATTTATGTAATGCTCGTTTGGTTTTACTAATATAAAAACTAGGACAACCTAAGCATATTGCAATATAATTCATACCCCTGTTTTCGCAATTGCCCTTTACTATTTTAATTTTACTCTGCAAACAATTTTCAAGAACAAGATTCTCCATGTCTAAATATAGGGGCATTTTTTGATGAACCACATTTGTATCCAGCTGTGCATTTATAGCCCCCTTATTTTATTTTTATTACTGGATTGAAATATTCTTTTAAAATGTGGAGCTGGAAAACACAAACCTGTGATCCTTCCCTAGAAATTCATATATAGAAGGGTTAGTTTTCAGGATATTCCAATTATTTTTAAAAATTGCTTTAATTTTATTAGCCCAGTTATTATATTCAAGAACTAATGCACATTCATAAGATGACCCACCCAATGCTATTGATACAGCACTATTAAAGGTGGTATCCACTTTAGTTTCCAAACCTTGCCCAAGAAAGGGTCTGTATTTATTTCTCCATTCATGAAGTACCCCATCCATAATACCACTAATAAAATCTAAAGGATAGGCTCTTTCTAAAAGTAAAGCTTTTAATTTTGCAAATGTAGCTTGCAAGTCATCCTTATTAGAGGTCATCTGAGCCACTCTGATCCTTTAGCCTTTAATTAGACCTTTCCTATGGCTCATAAGGAGGTATTAAAATGCAGGTAGGAATTACCAAAGGTGGGCTTTCTAAAAATTCTAGAAATAAATCCTTATCTTCTGTTGTGATCCATGTAGCAAGGTAATTTATACCCTTAATATTATGATTCATTGTAAATTTAAAATAAGTAGTGATGTTATTTAAAAAATAATAAATTCCCCAATAAGATCTTCTGGACCATCCCATAAGACAAAATATCATCTAAATATCTTAAATAAAGTTTAGAATATTTGTAATTATCTGAATTGAATACATGGGGTTTCTACCAAGCCAATTAGACTAAATTTGAAAAGATGGGGGGACAGTTTTAAATTTGACATATTTAAGAATGTTCCACTTAATCTGAGAGGTACTGAATGGGAATCACTACTTGAAGGAATTATTGTGGCATTTAAAATTGGATGCCATGAATCCACATGAATTAAATGATATGGTATCAGTTCTTCCCATTTTGAAATTAAGGGCAGCTGAATTGTAACATGCTATTTGTACATATTCATATTTACATTATCTTATGATGAAGTACTGTGGTTGATAGTATCGTTTGCATTTTTGCAGTTTTCATATATTTCTATAGTATCATATATTTATTTGAGCTTTATTAATGTTCTTTTTAATTATTTGATATAGGTACACTTATTTAGTTTGAACTTGATGTAATTTATGGTATGCATAATTCATTTTTACTATACAGTACGTAGAATGACGAATTTGTGTTATTTTTTCATTAAATTAAGGCTTTAAAAGGAAATGATGTATACTGACCTTTATTATGATAAAGCTTTGGGTTCAAATCTTTATTAAACAGTGGAAAATATTTGTTAATGTTTTTCCTTTATTTACCTTTCATTTATTTAGTTTTATTTAGCTCCATAGCATTTTTGTGTTTGGTTATTGGTTATACTAATGCCTTTCGCTTTTTTTTTGGTTTTGGTTTGTGTGACACTACTTTATGGCTGCAGTTTAGTCAGACTCATATTTATGTACTAATTCATTTATGAGTTCACCTTGCTTATCATACATTACAATTTCATAAATAGTTAAGACTGATGGAACACTGAATTTTGTGATAGGGAATGGTGTTCACTAATATTAGTAACTGTACTTTCATATGTAGAAAGTGAGGTAGAGTTTTACTCTGCACTTATTGCAATGGCTAAGAATGCCTTCTGTGAAAGTAGAACAACCTCTGGGGAAGACAGCATTTCAAAGCAATCATCATATGATTATACAACATCATAATAGGGGCATATCGAGCAAATGTAGTTTAAAAGGTTGTTTTGAGTTAAACATTTATTTTGGCCTTAAACATGCAACAGTGTGTGTGCTAGTATACATTTTCTTCAGGATTGTGGAGCTAATATATATACGAAAAAGGCATGAAATTATGAAGTTATAATGGAAAGCAGCATTTTTAATCTAAAATAATAGAAAAATTAAATTAACTTTAATAATGATGACCCATACTGATCACATAAGTTCAGTTCTACTCATAACATGAAGCAAATTTTGATAGGGGCCTGATAAAACTGTGAAGACTATAATTATGAGCCTTGGACTAACAGAACTGAAAGTGGGAATGTGGAAGAATGTATTTTAAGTACAGGGTTGTAGTATTTTAGAGTATTCCCCTGTTCTAAGCAGTCTTGGAGTATTTTATATATATATATATATCAGTAGCAATGTTTAGGGGTGCACCTCCCCACCGCAATAAGGGTACATGTGAGTGAAGCCCACCTGCAAAAACATGTTTTAGGTATAACAGAAATTTTCAGAATTCCCTATTTTTTGTTTGAATCACAATTCATTTTTTTTAAGGCTTGTGACTTGCATGATTAGGTCTCACAATTTTGATAGGAAGCCAATTCATCACTTACGTCTATAGGAAATAATGGGCCCCAGTTCTTTATATAACCTCTGCATAATGAATGCATCATCTATAAGAAATAATGGGCCCTAGCTCCTTTTATAAACTCTACATGTTGAATGCATTGTCTATATGAAATAATGGGCCCCAGCTCTTTATATAACCTCTTCATGTTGAATGAATCATCTATAGGAAATAATGGGCCCCAGCTCTTTATATAACCTCTTCATGTTGAATGCATCATCTATAGGAAAGAATGGGCCCCAGCTCTTTATATAACCTCTTCATGTTGAATGCATCATCTATAGGAAAGAATGGGTCCCAGCTCTTTATATAACCTCTTCATGTTGAATGCATCATCTATAGGAAAGAATGGGCCCCAGCTCTTTATATAACCTCTTCATGTTGAATGCATCATCTATAGGAAAGAATGGGCCCCAGCTCTTTCATGTTGAATGCATCATCTATAGGAAAGAATGGGCCCCAGCTCTTTATATAAACTCTTCATGTTGAATGCATCATCTATAGGAAAGAATGGGCCCCAGCTCTTTATATAAACTCTTCATGTTGAATGCATCATCTATAGGAAATAATGGGCCCCAGCTCTTTAACCTCTACATGTTGAATGCATTGTTGTCTTGCTGCTTTACTTACCAATAGTCTTCAAAACTAAGGTATAGTATTATATGACTTGGCACTGAAAATGATTATATTCATTAAGATCTTACTTACCATTCTGTTTTTCATTTGTATACCAAGCCCTGATACCACTGCACAGTTTTTATGTACCATGAAGCATAAGGTTGGTGCCATCTTCATATAGCTATTCCGAAGATCTGTTTTCTCTGCGTTTGTTTGGTTTATGCTCCCTAAACAGTCCTACATGTAATTTGTTGAATGTCATACCATGTGATGGTAAATTACTTTAGACAGAATACATTACATTCCACTGTATTGCTCCCGAATTAGCACCTTGATATACATTTTAGATATGACATTACTGTGGTATGTTTAGCATTTACAAAAGGTATTGGGATTTCTTGTGCATTATTCAGCTGTTTGTATCAGAAAAGTGCATGAACAACGTACAGCTGTAGGTATTTCTTCATTATTTATAAATTCAAATATATGTGATTTGTAGTCTGATATCTAATCTGACTCACAAAAGATCATCATCATCTTCTTTTGGCTGTTCCTGTTAGAGGTCGCCACAGCGGATCATCTGTTTCCATTTCTTCCTGTCCTCTGCATCTAGCACTTTCACACCAACCACCTCCATGTCCTCTCTCACCACATCCATAAACCTTATCTTAGGCCTTCCTCTTTTCCTCTTACCTGGCAGCTCCATCCTTAGCATCCTTTTCCCAATATACCCAGCATCCCTCCTCAGCACGTCCAAACCAACGCAATCTCGCCTCTCTTGCTTTGTCTCCAAACTGTCCAACCTAAGCTGACCTTCTAATATACTGATTCCTAATCCTGTCCATCCTAGTCACACCCAGTGCAAATCTTAACATCTTTAACTCTGCCACATCCAGCTCTGACTCCTGCCTTTTTGTCAATGCCACTGTCTCCAACCCATATAACATAGCTGGTCTCACTTCTCTCTTGTAGACCTTCCCTTTCACTCTTACCGGTACCAGTCTATCACAAATCACTCCTGACACTCTTCTCCATGCATTCCACCCTGACTGTATTCTCTTCTTCACCTCTCTTCCACACTCACCATTACTCTGAACTGTTGATCCCAAGTACTTAAACTCATCCACCTTTACCAACTCTACTCCCTGCATCCTCACCATTCCTCTACCCTCCCTCTCATTTACACACATATATTCTGTTTTAGCCCTGCTGACCTTCATTCCTCCCCTCTCCAGGGTCTCCTCACCCTGGTCCCTACTCTCACTACAGAGCACAATGTCATCTGCAAACATCATAGTCCACGGGGCCTCCTGTCTGATCTCATCTGTCAACCTGTCCATCACCACTGCAAATAAGAAAGGGCTCAGAGATGACCCTTGATGTAATCCCACCTCCACCTTAAATGTATCTGTCACTCCCACCGCAGTCCTCACCAATGTCACACTACCCTCGTACATATCCTGTACCACTCTTACATACTTCTTTGCCACTCCTGACTTCCTCATACTATACCACAACCCCTCTCTAGGCACCCTGCATATGCTTTCTCTAAGTCCACAAAGACACAATGCAACTCCTTCTGATCTTCTCTGTATTTCTCCAAAACACTCTCAGAGCAAACATTGCATCTGTAGTGCTCTTTCCTGGCATGAAACCATACTGCTGATCACTAATCATCATCTCCCTTCTTAACCTAGCTTCCACTACTCTTTCCCATAACTTCAAGCTGTGACTGATCAATTTTATCCCTCTGTAGTTACTGCAGCTCTGCACATCACCCTTATTCTTAAAGATAGGTACCAAAACACTTTTTCTCCACTCCTCAGGCATCCTCTGACTTTCCAAAATTTCATTAAACAATCTGGTTAAAAATTCCACTGCCATTTCTCCTAAGCACCTCCATGCTTCCACTGGTATGTCATCTGGACCAACAGCCTTTCCATTCTTCATCCTCTTCATAGCTGTCCTTACTTCCTCCTTGCTAATCTGTTTCACTTCCTGATTCACTATCCCCACATCATCCAACCTTCTCTCTCTCATTCTCTTCATTCATTTGCCTCTCAATGTACACTTTCCATCTACTCAACACACTCTCCTCACTTGTGAGTAAGTTTCCCTCACTATCCTTTATCATCCTTACCTGCTGCACATCTTTCCCAGCTCTGTCCCTCTGTCTAGCCAATTGGTACAGGTCCTTTTCTCCCTCTTTAGTGTCCAATCTCTCATACAACTCTCCATATGCCTTATCCTTAGCCTTTGCTACCTCTCTCTTTGCCATGCGCCTCATCTCCTTATACTCATGTCTACTTTCTTCATCTCTTTGACAATCCCACTTCTTCTTCGCCAGCCTCTTCCTCTGTATACTCTCCTGTACTTCCTCATTCCACCACCAGGTCTCCTTGTCCTCCTTCCTCTGTCCAGATGTGACACCAAGCACCTTTCTAGCAGTCTCCCTTACTAGCTCTGCTGTAGTTACCCAGCTATTCGGTAACTATTCACTGCCTCCCATTGCCTGTCTTAACTCTTCCCTGAACTCCACCTCACAATCACCCTTTTTTAACTTCCACCATTTAATCCTTGGCACTGCTTTCACACTCCTCCTCCTCTTCTTGATCACCAATGTCATCCTACAGATCACCATTCTATGCTGCTTAACTACACTTTCCCCTGTCACCACTTTACAGTCTCCAATCTCCTTCAGACTGGCCCTCCTACATAGGATATAATCCACCTGTGTGCATCTTCCTCCACTCTTGTATGTCACCCTATGCTCCTCTCTCTTCTTAAAATACGTGTTCACCACAGCCATGTCCATCCTTTTTGCAAAATCCACAATCATCTGACCTTCTGCATTCCTCTCCTTAACACCATACCTACCCATCACTTCCTCATCCCCTCTGTTCACTTCACCAACATGCCCATTCAAGTCCCCTCCAATCACTAGTCTCTCACCCTTGGGTACACTCACCACCACTTTATCCAACTCACTCCAAAATTTTTCTTTCTCATCCATCGCACACCCAACTTGTGGAGCATATGCACTAACAACATTCATCATTACACCATTAATTTCAAGCTTCATAAACATCACTCTATCAGACACTCTCTTTGCCTCCAAAACACTCTTGGCATACTGTTCCTTTAGGATAACCCCTACCCCATTTCTCCTGCCATCCACACCATGATAGAACAATTTGAACCTGCCTCCTATACACCTGGCCTTACTTCCCTTCCATCTAGTCTCTTGCACGCACAATTTATCAACCTTCCTTCTCTCCATCATATCAGCTAGCTCTCTCCAGTCATACTGCCAACATTCAAAGTTCCTACCTTCACTACTACACTCCTAACCTTCCTCCTCTCTTCCTGCCTTCGGGCATGCCTTTCCCCTCCTCTTCTCCTTCAGCCAACAGTAGCCCAATTTCTGCCAGCACCCTGTTGGCTAACAGTACTAGTGGCGGTCTTTGTTAACCTGGGCCTCGACCGATCCGGTATGGAAATATGAAATGTTGTCTGCATAAGTCATTTGGCAGAGGTTTTACGCCAGATGCCCTTCCTGACGCAACCCTCCCCATTTATCTGGGCTTGGGACCGGCACAAAGAAATGCACTGGCTTGTGCATCCTTAGTGGCTGGGTTCACAAAAGATGGTTAATCTAATCTGAGGTCATGGGGAATCGGGACTCTCTCCCAGTATTCAATGGGCATAGGCATATCAGGATGTTTTACAGGGAATTAAGGCTTTTATCTGTATTGCTAAGAATAACTAAATAAATAACTAAATAAATAATCTCTTGGCTAGGTTTGTAAGGGCCTTAGGGCCATTAGCCTAGTAACCACCTATGATCCTATGATCCTATGTATCCTTTTGGAAGAGGGACAAATGCCCAATAGGCTTAAATAGTTAACAAATGTATAAAAGAAAGTACACACATGACCATGAAATTAATCCTGAGGAGGTCACACACACTTTTATATGGCATGCACTCTTAGGGCAATTTCAAGGACCGCCAACTCACTTATGACATATTTACTGAATGTGACAGAAAATCAGAGCACCCAGGCACAGAAAGGACATGCAGACTGCACACAGAAGGTAGAACCCTCTGCTATCTAAACTGAACAGTAATAGTTGCTTTCTGTGTTATAAAATAAGTATGCCCTACCGTAGAATTATAAGTGATATATGACACCAATTACAGCTATTTTCTTGATATGTGAGGGGAAAAGCGTATAATAGGATAAGCAGATTGCTATTGCCATTCACAGGTGTATGCTCAAAATGTCTGCAGGACTCATTCAAAGGCAACTCACTTTCTCAGTGCATCGATGTACTCAGTGATGTTGACTGTGTACTGTAAGAAAAACACATTTGCATTCATATTAAATACAGGAGAGAGAAAATCTGCATATACAGTACTTGCCAGTGCAAATCAATTATATATCTAAGCAGTATTTTGACAGTTATTCTAGGACACATTCGTAGCAGATATCAGGAAGAGTTATGGATGCACATTCAGTATACCAGACGTACAATGAGCTCAGAAACATGTGTTAAGGATTGGGCCTGTGTTTATACCCTAACCAGTCAGTCTCAAACATAACAAGAAAGGTGAAGAGGAAATGCAAACTCAGAGCAGCAGTGAGCTTTTAACCATACCCGATGGCAGATATGTCATTAGAAATGGGGACACAGAGGGATGGGTGACAAATAGAGCAGTACTGTGCAAGCAAGGGGTTGATAAAAGCAGATGGGTGTCTGTTGTAACAGGACAGACTGACAGATGTCTGTCTTGGAGACCCACCTTTGTCTTTCCTATACAGTTCCATTAAGACTGATATTCATAGGTTCATAGGTTGATAGGTATGTACTAGGCTAATGGCCCTGGGGCCTTTACAAGCCTAGCCACTCAACCTTAGTTCCCAATGGTTCTGTCGAGTAGAGCCACTTGTGTTATCCTCGGGGTGAATTTTCTGTTTCCCATCCACTCATCAAGATTTCTCTTGAAGAGGGTCAGTGAGGTGCTCTGCTTGACATGTATGGGAAGTCTGTTCCATAGCATGGGCAATCTCTGGGTTATGAACCTGCCCCTCCAACATGTTCTGTTAATTGTGGTAATGTGGTTGAGGTCTCTGGAGCGTGTGGTGCGGAGGGATTGGGATTTCTTTAGATGTAGTATTTCTAACAAAGGTGGGTCAGACATGGCTTTGTGAGTCAAGCAGAGATCACCTCTAAGCAGCCGATATGAGACAGAAAATAGTTGGAGTTTTTTGAGTCTGTCCATATAGGACTATGTCAAACTAAAATCTGATGAAAAAAAGCCTTCCTTTATTTCTGAGGAGTTGCTTTTACATGATATAAAAGAGGTAAAGAGGTGGCTGATCTAAATGAAACTAAACTCGGTCTTTTGGACTGATTTCAAGCTTTGCATATATAACTTGAAAGATGGGCTGCACTAGAAAAAGCTTTACTTAAAGCATCATTCTGCACTGATGGTAGTATCTGGGGACTGCACACTTGGCATGGGCCAGCTGAGATGGTGAGTTACAGTGGGTATCTGAATGTGAGATGCAGTATAATCCTCTATATCTGCCTGAGTAACACTGAGTATCTGAATGTTAGATGCAGTGCATTCCTCTATGCCTGGCTGAGTTACACTGGATATCTGAATGTCAGATGCAGTGAACTCCTCTATGTCTGCCTGGGTTGCAGTGGTTACATAAGTGTGAGAAACAGCGTACTCCTCTATGTCTGCCTGAGTTACATGGGGTATCTGAATGTCAGATGCAGTGTACCCCTTTATGTCTGCCTGAGTTACATTGGGTATCTGAAAGTGAGATACAGTGAACTCCTCTACATCTGCCTGAATTACGGTGGGTGTCTGAATGTGAGATGCAGTGTACTCTTCTATGTCTACAGAACCCCCAATATCACTGGCCATGACACCTGTGATAGCTAAGGCCTCCTCAGTATTGGTGATTAATATACCACACGGTGCAGCTCGTGAGTGTGTGTGTGTATATGTGTGTGCATGGTTCTACCTGACATGACGAACACAACACACACAACAAACACAACCACATCAACCACACCACGACCGACAGTCATAAAACAAAAAACCACACATAACCGACAACTAAATAACCCACGTACACAATAACAAAACAAACCCCATACACTGCACACACCACAATAACAATTATTAAAACAAACAAACCACACACCACACCCACACTAAAACAAGCCCTAACTAAACCTTACCCCCTAACCCTAACCACTCTACCACACCCGCCTCCTCTACCCCTTACCCTAAACCTAACTCCCTTAACCCGCCTTACTAACCCAACTAACCCACCCCCACCCCCCTCGCCCCTACCCTAACTCCACTAACCCCCCCCTCCCTTAACCCCCCCCTAACTAACTTAACCCCCCCACCCCTAACCCTAACCCTAACTACTTAACCCCACCCCTATCCCCCCCCCAACGTCAATCTCCACACTTACCTGCCTGCGCGAGCGTCCGTCACTACCGCGCATACACACACACACTTTCCCCATGTCCGGCATCCCGGCGTTGTGTTGTCATCCGTGTGTCGGTCTTCTGCATTGTGATGTTCTGCAACCGTGTGTGTGTGTCTTGTGTGTGTGATCTTCTGTGTGTGTGTGTGTGTGTGTGTGTGTGTATGTCAGGTAGAACCGTGTGCATATGTAAGGTAGTGGAGGCTGCATTGGTATCCTGGCCAGTTGGTGTACCCATCCAGGAATGAAACTGACAGGGTTAATGTGTCCTGGTGCTGTGACTCAGAATGCATTTTGGTGTCAACATTATATCCCAGCAGAGGACTGGCCTTAGATTGTATTTTCTGCACAGTCCCTACAGGTTTAATGGTACTGGTGGTGCCCCCGTGGATACAGACAGATACTATACCATGTAATAATTATTGCCCCACATGTCCAATGCCCCAAGATGTGTTTGCTACAAATAGCTCCTTCCCCAAAACTAAATATGAAACACCTCCCTGTGGCAGCAGTTCCCTTGTATACATGTCTGATGTACCCCATGCCTCCAATGCTCCCTCTGTCTTATATATACTAAGTACATGGATACATCACAGTGACATAAAGTGATTCAACCTTAGCCACAAATACAAATGTTAGTTCACTGCTGTTTGAATAATCTGATCCTGTGTTGAATGACAGCTCTCTCTCTCTCTCTCTCTCTGTATGTATATATATATATATATATATATATATATATATATATATATATATATATACATATACATATTAATTCTTTCATTCCTTGAATGTTCAGTTAATTGAAATTTCTGAATGCTGGCATAAGCGATTGAAAACACCTTTGATTGCAGCATGCCGGCATTGC
This sequence comes from Protopterus annectens, assembly GCF_019279795.1. Classification (NCBI taxonomy): domain Eukaryota; kingdom Metazoa; phylum Chordata; order Ceratodontiformes; family Protopteridae; genus Protopterus; species Protopterus annectens. The sequence goes on along the minus strand of NC_056731.1, from coordinate 828,368,472 downwards.
ATTGTTGGAGGTCACAGTACAGTGGGGAAAGGGACTTTTTCCTTTCAATGCTGTTGTAAGATCTAGAAGATGGTTTATATAAGTAGCAGGGAGTGGGAGATGGGGTACAAAAACATAAAAAAAGAAACTTTATTTTTTCTTGATATATTAGATTTTGACCTAATGTTTTATTGGTATTTGTTTCTCACACTATTTCAGTCATGGAAGTGTAACATATATATTCACACACACACACACACACACACACACACACACACACACACACACACACACACACACACACACACACACACACACACACACACACACACACACACACACATATATTTTCTCCATAAAGGTAAGAGGGGGAATTCTCTGCTTAGTATCCCATGTTAAAGACCATCTTCAACAAATCACACAAGAAGCTATTACCTCAACTGAAAACTGGCTCCACAATGCTCAAGTACTATTAAACCCCTCAGAAATTAAGTTACTACTTTCCTTTCTTAAATACCACACACAAGACAAAAACAATTTTAAAATTGCCTCTTTGATAATAGAGTAATAGAAGTGGTTTTGTACCCTAAACTATTAGGGATGATAATAAGTGTAACCTTACATTTGATCTACGCATACAACGCATAATTAAAAAACTTAGTAGAAACTGGGAATGTTATACCAAGAAAAATCTTTCTTATTTGTTTGTGTCTTTCGGCATTTCCCGGTTAGGGGTCGCCACAGCGGAACTCCGGTCCGGTAATGATTGGCAGTTGATTTTTGCGTACCGGCTTGCCAGGCCTGACACACAACCTTCAACGAAGGTACGCCCATTCACGCATGTCTCCATGCAGAAGACGCTCTAGCTGAGAATCAAACTGGACAGCGTCTTACTGTGAGGCGACAACGCTACCGCAGCACCACCACAGCGGGTTATTAATATCACAAAAGCAGCACTGGTTGCTACATACTTCTTACTATCACTCCTGTTCAGGCCACCAGTCCTCTAATCATGAGACTACACTAAGAATTAAACTATAACAACGTTAGAACAAAATTGCAAAATTTGCTGCTAGCAAAGTCTGTAGAATGCACCACTACTGTGAGCTGAAATATTTACTGTGACTTGAACTACCTCATCATCTTACATATACTCAGCTACTGTGACTCAGAGCATAAAATATAAACCTTCAAAATGCACTGCATTAAGCAACATTCTCCACAACCTTTATCCCAACAGACCAGTATGCTCATATGATTAAAAGAAAAACTTTTCCACCTACAAATCTAAGAAAGCTCTAGGAAATATCATGTACTCTAACTGTAATACCAGATCCTGGAATTCAATACCAATTGCCATAAGGTTCATATCTAAACTCCACACATTTAAATGCACACTAAAATAACTTCTGGCTAGATGCTTTCTATACTCTTATCCAGCTTCACCCACTAACTCCATAAGCAAAAACTGTAAGCTGTCTACTTATCATGATATAGAAACATTCTTGTATTCATTTTTGCACATATTGTAAATATTTTCACATTTTATATTGCTATTCTTCACTGAAGCATCTGCTCATAATATATATATATATATATATATATATATATATATATATATATATATATATATATATATATATATACATATGTGTGTGTGTGTGTGTGTATATATACACACACACACACACACACACACACACACACACACACACACACACACACACACACACACACACACACACACGTTGGTAGGTCTTGATGCAGAATAACCATTTGACAGAGTAAACTGGAATTTTATGAGCAGGACAATGGAAGCATTTGTATTCGCTGATACAATGATAAGGTCAATTACTAGGACATATGAAGGATCAGAGGTGGGAACTGAAGTGGGGGGCTTCTTCTCTGATAAGTTGCATTTGAGCAGAGGAGCAAGGCAGGGGTGTCCTATTTTCCCTTTGATATTTGGTTTATATTTAGAGCCATTGTCAGAAAAAATAAGAGACATAGAAATGCAAGGATATAATTGACTTTATAATCAAAAAACATTGGCTTTATATGCAGATGATAATATTTTGCACCTGATAAATTCAGACATGGGCACCCCAGTGTTGTGGAACATTTTGATACAGTTTCAAGTCTTTTGGGGATATAAAATTAATGAAGATAAACTGTGAACTGAATTGGTTCAGCAATAATCATATTTAAGGGGACAGGATAAGATGAAGTATTTAGGAGTACGGATTAAAAACATTTCTGTTATGGCAGCTAATGGGAAAAGACTAAACAAAAGATAATACAAAAACTGAGGAATTGGATGCTGTTGTTTATGGATATGCATCAGGATACAAGCAGTGAAAATCCTCTTCATTCCATTGGTTTTATATACTGGTAAGCAAATTTCTATCAACCAGAGGAGAAGTTGTAGACAATAATTGTACCATTGTCCAGTCTGACTATTTATTCCCTGCAATAAAAAAAGATATTTCCTTCAATCACAACTTTAATAATATTACACAATATTAGGAAGAAGAAGTAGTGACCATAGAATTGTTTGTATAATTCTATCTGCATGTTAGGAAGGTTGAGTGCGTTATGTATAATTGTGTTTCTACTGCTTCTTCTTCAATTTGTTTAAAAAGCTTTTGTTCCCTTCAGTTTACAGTGGCAACAATTACATTTTAGAGGTGCTTTAGTTGTCCTCACAATGCATGATGGAGTCATGGGAACAATAGAAAGGCTAGCATACCATATAAACGTGTTTATTATTTTATGGGGAAATGTATTAGTTTGTCTAAATCTGAGCACTGACCAGACTTGGAGCTCCTTCAAAAATACCTTTAAGTTGCCTGTTTAAATATACAGTATGGTCTTTTTAAGAATATGTTCCATTTTTATTTTATTTTAATATTTGTTACCTGGGTAGGAACAATGGTGCTATGACACTTTTTCAGAATCAGCCCTGAATACGTGGCAGGAAAATAAGATGAAGTCAAAGGGCTGATTAAAGCCTGGACACACAGATTGAAGCCTAATAGCAGAAAGAATACAAAACATTTCATGTAATACTTCACACTAATATGAGCATATCAGAAATGTGATGGCATAAAATTAGCAAAAGCGAAAATTATAAAAATTAAAGCTTGGCTGTGCAATGATCTTATCTTAATAAAAACAAAGAAAGGGTAGATAAATACATAAAATGTAAGAAAACATATAGGGGGTTATGCTTAGGGTGTGAACAAAAGGAAAACTAGAAGATACACAGAGCTAAGTCATACACTACCAGGGTGAGAATGTCATTAACCGCTAATTAAAGTTTATTGTTTATTGCAGAAAAAATACAGGAGCAACGTTGGTGGAAATCACATTTACTATTTACATCTTTACCGGTTTTAAGGGATTAATAGAAATATCTCCATATGATGAGAAAACAGGAAAAAGTGAGGAAAGGCTTCTAGTGAGCAGTACTGCTTTAACTTCCTCATTGTCTAGCTATTAATAAAGTTTTTATTTATTCACTTATTTTCTTTTTAGGTGTTGGGGGCTAGTATTTACTTATTTATTTATTGCTTGTTATCTGAGGAAAGGGTATTGTATTCCACGGTGGTACAGTGGTAGTGTTGGTGCCTCACAGCAAGAGGTTCTCCTGTTCAGTTCTTGCCTGGAGTGCCTTCTGTGTGGAGTCTGCATGTCCTCCCCTCAGTTGAGTGGCCTCCGAAAGACATGTGTGAATGGGTGTGCCTTCGCTGAAGGTTGGGTGTCGGGCTGGCAACTCAGCAACATAAAAATTGACTGCCAATCATTAGCGGATCGGAGTTCTGCTGTGGTGACCCCTAACCAGGAAAAGCCGAAAAAGACAAACAACATCTGAGGAAAGGGTATTATTTATCATTGCAAGTTGTTAAGGTATGGTACCCATCTCAAATAAGCCAAGTTTCTTGAACACATTACCAGTGAGTTATTGTTTTTATAAGTTGCATTTGGTTAGTAATCGAAAGTGGTGCAGTAAATGGTGTATTTGATCCCAAGCCATATCTAGTGGGTGGCACTACCACCTTGCCAGGAAGAAACATGTTGGGGATTGAAGAGTCATACCAACCTTCCCTGGGAATCATGAGTGTGTGTGTGAGTGAGTGTATGTGTGTGTGTGTGTGTGTGTGTGTGTGTGTGTGTGTGTGTGTGTGTGTGTGTGTGTGTGTGTGTGTGTGTGTGTGTGTGTGTGTGTGTGTGTGTGTGTGCTCATGTGTGTGAGTAAACAATTTATTTGAAAAACACTAGAGTGGTTAATACAGGAGGTAGAGAGAGAGATATGAATGCTATGTGGGTGCTAGGTGAAAGATTAGGCTCTGTAAATGGTCAGTATAGGTGAAAGATTAAGCTCTATAAATGGTCAGTGTAGGTGAAAGATTAAGCTCTGTAAATGGTCAGTGTACAGTCCTAGTCTGGATCTGGATATTTGAAGCCCATACCCAGTACAGCAGTGCCTGGTTGCATTTGGTAAATTGGTTATTGAATCATATTTGTCATTAATTCTTTTGAGTATCAGTTGTATGGGCTGAGAGACTACCCTTTGGTGGCAGGCAGACCTGTTTGGGGTAGTGCAGTGGATCGAAGAACCTTTGGCCCATGTCCCTCACATTCCCAGAGATACACTGGTTGACATCAATGAGACTCAAACTCTCTTAGTGGCAGTTTGTTTGCCACACATTGATAGCAGTAGTCCAGCCATTGCACTTAAAGTCTTGGAGGCTCTGCTCTGTGCCAATTAATCTTTAAGGAGCATTTAGTAGAAACATTTTGACATATGTCAGATGCAGTTTATGAAATTTAATACAACTGATGTTATATTTTTAAGAAAGGAGGCAGTGTTCTATTGTCTGCAGGTTGAATTGTGTAAGATATTGCTCAGTCCTTATACAAAAGCTTTTCATAGAGAATCAGAACTTTTGAAACATTTCACCCATTTGAGCCTAGATGTTCAAGATTATCAAGAAAGTTTCTGACTGGGAGTTTTCTGTAGTTTTAATGTCAGCTGTGCATCACAGTACCAATCTTTTTGGCATCATATATTCTGAGGTTTTAAAACAAAGATACAAAAATTGCTTTGGAAGCAACATCTACAGAACCTTCAGCTATGGCTGAAAATGTGATGTCTTTTCTCCTGCGCCATTTCAAATTCCTCTTTTCTCTTTAGTGGTTATGTTGGATATTGAACATGTTATGGAATGAGGAGGTTGTTTGTAATGTGCAATTTGGACTCTGTTACTGTATTACTGATGTTTTCAGATGACATTCATTGGCTGCTGCTCATATATCTACCCCCCCCCAAAAAAAAACGCACAAGAAAATCAAATGGGTGTTGGCTATCCATCTTGCCCTTGAAAGCATTCATACCAAGTTTAAGACCATGGTCAAACACATCTGTAATAAGGTATATCAGCAAACAGGGAGGGATGCATGCCTATTGTGATGATTGGGAAGATATAGGTGAAGGCTGCCAGCCTAGTCAGATAGAATTTGATATATAATTCTGGCATTTGTAAATAAATGTAAAATATAGGCATGTTTTCTTCAATGTAAAAGAACACTGTGAAATGTGGAACTGCAAAATATGTGACAACATTGCACTCTACTAGCCCAGTGAAGCATGTTGTGACCCTTTCATATTAGAATTCGGCTCCAGGGTGGCTGAATGAATGTTTCATGCCCATTGTTTTAAGGCTAAAGTTTATGACTAGAATTTAGAAGTGGAAGGTGCTTTATTGCTCTAGTTCCTGCTAGAAAGTATACGTGAAATGCCTTGTATTGTTGTAAGTTTCTGAGTAGGTGTTAGATTGCTAAATAATGCAGTGTGTGGCCTGAGAACTCAGACCAGGTGTTAAGATGATACAATATGAATACTGGGAAAACCTAAGTGTCAAAAATGATGTAATTTGGGAAGGGCGTTAGAGAAATGTCTGTTAGTAATGTTTAAATACTATTTCTCACAAGAGACTAGAAAGCATTTTGACTTTGGACATCCAACTTACCAGCACTCTGCCTTATGCTCACATGTAAGTTTTAGCACTGTGATTTCTTGTTGGAATAAAGCTAGTAAAGATTAATTAGGTATTTTTCTTTGAAATCAGACCTGTCCTACTGTATTTTAAGTTTCTGTGTGATCTCTCAACTCTTAGACATCTCTGTGGTGTAGTAGTTTTGTCTTGTGTTTGAATTATTTATTATTAAATATTTTTAAAACCTTCTACCTGTGGCTGATTTGTGTAGAGATACGCTCTAGAATACACTGCATATTTATAGAGGTTATTGTAATAGGCCACTCTAAAGTAAGCCTTGACTGTTAGTCATACTACCATTGGATAATAATATTGCACAGTAATAATTGCACACCCTTTTAAGGGCCTTTGAGCAGCTGATATTTATTAGCTGGTGGTGGCAGTAATTACTACTGTAAAGCCTGGGTAAAGGGGCACAGCTGGAGAACCTGTGCCAGCCTTTTTCCCAGGAGGGTCTGTGTGGTTGTATAACCTTTTCTCAAAGTGCGTGTATGGTGTATCAGCTACCTGGGCAGGGACACAAAGCACTGGTTGGACAGAGAGGGTACTGGAGGTTAGCTTGCCAGCTAGGCTGAGATCTGGACCCTATAGCTGTGCCAGTGGGGAGTCTTATTGGGGACCTGGAGAGCAAGGGAGCAACCAGCCCCAGACTGACTGTGATCTCTGTGTGCACTTAAGGGAAATTGTACTTTACTGTGTGTATTAGTCATCCTTTTCTCTTCTATGAGACGACCTCCCTGGTGTTAGTGGTGAGGATTGAGGTTCCTTGATTGCTGGGCCAGGACACGGTTGTCACACCTGTCTTTCTTGTAAATCAGATATGGTAATCAGGAGACTAACAGTTCAAATGGATTTATCCCTTCATTCTGTTTATATTACAAATTGCCAAAATATCCTTGAAGAAATGACATAGACACCTATACTTTCGGTACTCCACAGTGTATATTTTAAGCGTATTTATTTAATTACCTGTTTATTTATTTATTTAGTCCTTTATTTTGCCCTGACTTAAACAATCATGGCTGTAATTACCAAGTCACTACCCTTTCCAACAGCAAATGCAGACAATAGACAAAGTATATAAAACACACAGTAATGATTTCATAATCTGCAGCATTCTTTAAGTTCAACTCGACAGGTATGTGCAATGATCCCTGACAGAGGAGGTGACACATGCAGTAAACCACAGCCAATCATGGATTAGCACATTCCTTACAATAATGGTTAAAATGAGTGGTGTCCACAAGCAAGCATGACGTGGATGAAATGTTGAATCACATTACTAATGCATGGTGTCCAATAACTGAAGATCAGTGATTGTTTCACCACTGTGCTCCCCTAAGTACAACTGCTTTGGAGTCTCCTCCATCACTTCTACTTTGGAACCATCAAATACTATAAACTGTTTTTTGCCATTTACAGACACACACACACACACACACACACACACACACACACACACACACATACATTCACACATGTTGAGTGTGTGTGTGTGTGTGTGTGTGTGTGTGTGTGTGTGTGTGTGTGTGTGTGTGTGTGTGTGTGTGTGTGTGTGTGTGTGTGTGTGTGTGTGTGTTGAGTGTATTTGACATGGCATTAGATAACATGAAATACTGGACCCATGACTGGATAGCTGGACATTGTTTATTATTCTTTAGTTGTATGTGACATTTTACTGGTATCGTATAAAACCACGTTTTGCGACCTGTTTTGCAGTTTTATTCAAAACGACATTGCTGGTTGATTGAACACTGACAGTGAACTTAAGGCATGATGACACATCAGATTTATACATTAATAACAGCTGGCACAAGCATCTTTATCAGATGTTCATACTATGTGCTACTTTTAGAATATGAAATAATACACTGTATTATACCAGCTTCATACAGATAAGTTAGAAACGAATGCCTGTAAAGTGACCAGCAAGCAATATATATCATGGAAATCTGACAGGTGAAACTGTCAGTAAAAAGCAAGTGTACTGACAGAGTGGAAAAACTCCTGGGCAATTAAAACAATGTGTTATTACTGATGGCTGGCTAGCAACTTGTCAGGCATAAAACTGTTGTTACAGAAAACAGCAGAATTCTATTACTAGTGCAGGAGACACTATATTGGTAGCATGAAAAACAATTTACAGTCTAAAATTATTCCCTCATCTGATTCTGAACTTACTAAAATTTACTTTAGTTTAGATATTCAAATGTATTTTAACCTCCTGTACACACTGTTTTCTGAACTGACCTAGAAACTCTTAACTCAACCAAAAAATGTTCTTTTACAATCAATTAAACTTTGCCTCTTCTGTGTAAACGTGTAATAAATATTTGCTCCTATTTCTTCCTGACATGTTGATGCTATCTCTAGGTCAGTTTTTTAATTCAAGTATGGAATATAGTTTGATTACTTTTGTATGAATGTAAATTTGCCTGTGTCACAAGTGATAATTCAATAAAGGTGTTTGAGAAAAAAAACATGGAAATTATCCTGCCTGCATAGCAAATGCACTAAATGTTAATAGAAGCTATCTCTACTACTACACAAACAATTATATATAAACCCAAATACAGTATCAACTGCTGCTTCTTATGGTATGCATAATATTATATTCCATGCATATGTGTTTTGTGTACTACATTGTATCTATGAGCTACCTTTTCTGCTGCCTTTATTTATTGACCAGAGTTCATTCCTTTAAGTAGTCATAATATTGTATTTCAAATATATATTCATTAGACAGGGTGCTTCTTTGATCTTCTTTGCATATTGTACATACCTTATGATTATTAATGTGTCTCTTACTAGATTGTAGTAAGATAATCATATGTATAATGAGTAATTATATATATTTTGTGTGAAGCTTTTCTTCTTAAGTTGCTGATGAAAGGGGCTATACTCAGTCAAACTATCACAGTATACAAATGCTTAATATATAATGAGTATACATGGGTTGAAGGCATTCTGCTTTTGTATTTATGTTTTATAAGTTTTGACCACACCACATGGGTCACCATAGAGATGTAGCCTTTTAGATGACCTATAGAGTTGCCTAGGGCCCCCATGTTAGCTTGGGGCCCTTGTTGACTTGGGCGGGGGCTGATAAAAGATAAAATTGCCATTAAATAAACATGTCTGAAGACTTCTGTAAATATAGTAGGGGATTAAGACCTTGCATGAGACTTCTGTAAAGAACAGCAAGCCCCAGAAAGCTCAGGGTTAGGATAATGTCCTAAGTTAAACCAGAGTACATTTGATTGCTGAGCAACAAGCAAAAGGGATTTATCCAGTTAGTGGAGAAGAGAGTGTGTGTGCAGGACTGAAGCTGCTGAAAGTGTGAGCGTAGCAGCAAAGGTGTGTGTGTGTGTGTGTGTGTGTGTGTGTGTGTGTGTGTGTGTGTGTGTGTGTATGTGTCTTAAAGCTCCACACCATCTGCCAGGTCTCCTTTAATTAATTAATTAATTAATTAATTAATTAATTAATTAATGTTTGTAAATCCCTGGAGATTGCTGTCTATCACTGTCAGTTACAGAATTTCATAGTTGTATTCTTCAGTGTCAGTGGTACAACAGGTGGCACACTTGCCTTTTGTGCAGAAGGCTGTGGGTTCTCTTCCTGCACTGGCTAAACTAATTGTTGACACAACTGTGCAGCATAAGGGAGGGGGAAATGCTGCATCTGCAGTCCTAAGTGTGTCCACCTTTAGATGAGATGCCTTCAAACTGTGACCCTCTTCTCTGTTTGCCATCCATTCCCTATTGCAAATCACCAGCACAGCATTTTTTAAAGTAACATAGGCAGTTTTATTTTCCAGGGCCAGCAGGCACTGAATTTGTAGATGAAGCACTGAAATGCAAATTTGTTTGACAGCAGCCACCTCGTCATTAGTTACAGTTCTCTTTAATGTGGAATTATTCAGATGACTTTTCCTTCTGCAGAGATTGTGCATGTTGCCTGTTATTGGTGGATTATAATGGCAGCAGCTTGAGTGGCCTTTTATGGCTGAAATGTACTGAAATAGGTAGCCTTGTCATTACTGGTTCATATGTTTTGCTTCACTGCTTAAACTGGAAAGATGTTCAAAACTGCAAATTTAAAGCACCCTCTAACAAGTGGTTCTTTATTAAACAAATAATATAATTTAATATAATTAGGAAGGTGAATCAAAGAACACGTGCATTTATGCATGGTCCTAAAAATGTGTGCAATGTTTCCATGGTATGAAAACAGCCCAAAGGTGCACTTAATCTGTAAGTGGCCAGATGCATTTTCTACGAGTATGGGTTTCAATGCAGTTTCAATGATTACTGTTGCTCATGCCAAAGTATGTTTTCATTATGATACTGTTTTGTTTAGCAAATGTCTGTCAGTGTTAGTGCAATAAATTTTAAAATAAAAGTTTTAAATGGAATCCAAATATCTGTAATCATTGTAGAAGTAAAGAATAAAACAGTCTGCATGCTGACAGGTTTGAATAGTGCTTTATGGTAAATGGGGAGAAAGGAGGCCAAGTAATGGGACACTGGAATGACTATTGGGTGGGGATGCTGGGGGGTACTCAAGGGAGCCATAATCCATTTCCCTGCCTAGGGCCCACTAGACCATGATCGACTCTGCTTTGAATAATGCTTGTTTTCTAGAAAATGAATTCACATCTTCTAGAAAACCAGCTATCAAGAAGAGTAAAGGTTATATGCTTAAACCATTTCCATTGATGCTGCATATACTATTGCTTCCAATAATTTCACATCCTAACACATTTTATTTGATGCTGCATTTTATCTGATGCTGCATATACGGTTTTCTTTGTATACTTTCACATTTTGCTATGTGGGAAGTTGACTTTTACAGAATCAGCAAAGGAGTGCATACTGCCATCTACTGGATGTCAACATATTATGTTGTACAAGTGCTGAGACAAAGGCTGGCATCTTGGGTAAAACAAAAGCTCAAGAGATTAATGTCCAGCACTGACATTGCAGTTTTTATAGAAAATTATCTGCAGTCTGCAATGTGAATTATAGAAATAAAGGAAGAACTGAAGTTTCCTGAATGGGAGCTATGATAAACACTATAAAGTGAATTTTGCAGGTGGGATTTGCAAAATTGAAAAGAGGTCTTTAACACACCGATGAAAGGTCCAGGGTTTGATTCTGATCTCTCATTCTTGGTTAGTCTTGTAGTAGTCTGCAGACTGGTTGCCTAGTATTTATCTGTGAACCTTTAATATTATTAACATTGTGAGATAATTCATAAGGCTTTTATAAAATTATACTTTTTGTTTGAAAAAGGAAATAATATAATGCAAAAAAAAAGAAACATACATGTTCTTTGGATTTTTAATTTATTGCTCTAAGAATATAAAGTATAGTATTTTCTTGCTGAATTTTTATGAGGGCTACAGTTTGCACTAAAAGTGCTATAACAAATAACAAACTTTTCAAATTGTAAACTAGGTTGATACGTTTCTGCTGTACTTAATAATGGCACATCAGTTAGTGTTGCTGTTGCACAACACTTAGCTTTCCATTTCAGTTTTAGGCTCTTATGCCTTGTGTTGGAAGTCACCATGCTCTTCACGTGTTCATGTGCAGTTTTGCAAATTACCCTACATGTGGTTGACATAATATGTCCCTCCCTGATCCCATTACCCTTAACATACCTTTAACCAACCATATTATTAATTTTTTCATTCCATGAATTGACTGCAAGATCAGAATGCATATGGCTATTCGGTTAATTTCTGCAGCATGTCTTTAGGGAGTTGTGAGGGGCAATGTCTACAAAATGGGGGGGGGTGCAAGAGAAGCTTGCTACTCAATTAAAAAAAGCTTTTAGTTATCTTTTGCAGTACTTAGGTCTTTCAAAGTTATTCTTGCCAGTAAAATGTAAGACATGACTTACACCCTTTCCAAAAAAAGCATTTTTCCTGCTTGAAAGTACCAGTTCTATTGCTATTGCTCTTGTTGTTAACTCAGTTCTTGGTTAGTGTTTTTTGGTGACATTTGAAGCCTTGGGCATTGTTTTTAGTTTTTAATTTTCCAGCTTAGCAATGAAAGTCTTATCTTGACAACTGTGCATATTAATGTATATCTCGCACGGCTGAAGCTGTCCAGAAGTAATGTGTGGAGGCCCTATGAACACCTTCAGTTTTAAATGAATTTTTGAATTTCTAGAGATGAATGAAGGAAAAGAGAATATTTTATGGACTTAACCAAAAACAAGAAAAATCATGCTTCTTTGACATCACCAGAAGAATCATATTGTTATAGTGAAATTTGCCTTCCAAATCCATTAGTCTGCCTTTTATCATAACAATCCCCCAGATTGACTAAACTTCCATATAGGACTAGCTTAGTCTTGCATGGAAGCGCCCGTTTAGGAGCAGGATGGCAGTGCGCCATGGATATTAATAAGGTGCGCTGCCCGAGCTCCTAGGCTTACATGGAGCGTGTACGAGTGCAGGGGGTGTGTCTGAGAGCAGAGCACTCAAAATAAACACGCCCCTGCAATGTAGAACAGCAGAAAGTGGTAAGAAATGAGCGAGATCGCTCATAGGTGTCCGCATATCCCCGCCAACAATCTCCCATGTGTACAACAGCAACAGTACATAAAAATTAAATGGAGCTATCTGTTTATTTATTTATTTTTTTAAATCCGAGTACAACTAACTGTAGGTGTGTGGATGTGCCCATCTCTTAGCTATGGTTAAAGCAGCTTAAAAGGCTGAAGAGGATAACAAGGTAGATATATGCAAATGAAGCAGCACAGCAATAGTGTAGTGGGCAGAGCATTCGCCTAATGAGCAGGCATTCCCGGTTCAAGTCCCACTGCAGCACAGTCTATTTTACATGGCAAAGCACATTATAACCAATATTATTGTTGCAAAACCCACTAAATCACGTATATTTATGAATTGGAGCACAGCAGGAAATGCACATGTGAAGTGTCAGGGTCATAATGAATAAGGCACTAGTAAGCAGGTTTAAGCATAAATAAGCAGTAGTAAGCATATGTAAGCAGCAGTAAGCATGTTTAAGTGCATTTGCATGGCGGTAAGCACTGCCTACACAGATTAATCAATTTAGAAGCTAACTGAGTATAAGAAACTATAACCGGAAGTTAGCAGTGCTTACCGCTGCGCAAACCTGCGCAAACCCGCTTACAACTGCTCAGACGTGACTTAATCACTCTGTATCCAATGGCCCGTGTTCTGCCCCGCAACAAAATAAACAGCCTCTGCAAAGGTCAAACCCAGGACCCTGCACACACTTGACAAAGTAATTTACCACTAAGCCATGCCAGATATACATAATTCTGATGTTTTCACAAATGTCTCATCCAGCCCAGTCATGCAAAAGTACAGAGAATGTATACCAACATGTAGATGTATGTGTGTGTGTACATATATTAATATCTAAACAGATACAACATATCTATATACATATATATGTATATATATATATATATATATATATATATATATATATATATATTTAGAAATATATACATATATAGGAATATATCCGAACATATATACATGCAAATGCCTACATCGACACATATATATGTCTACACCTATACGTCTACATATACACAGCAAGTTACATATATGTATGCAGATATATATATATATATATATATATATATATATATATATATATATATATATATATATATCTGTATATATATATATATATATATATATATATATATATATATATATATATATATATATATGGCCATACATCTGTAGATAGCAATGGTAGATTAACAGAAACATATATGTCCACATGCACCGTTAATGGGGTTGAGAGGCCCCAAGCAATATACGTCTTGTACAAACTGGCATACCCTCCTACAGCCAAACACATCTGCCATGCAATACACTGCCAAGCATTGCAGATCCAGGACCTGACATGACATGGGCACATGGTGTTAACAGTACTATATCCCACCTGTATGATGTCAGGCTGGTATTGATAACATATCATGCAGTACAGTCTGGCTCACATAGGTAATGTGAAATGTGGAAGCTATCAACATCCCCAGGATACATATACATAGACACATATATGCCGATACAGATATACATATATATATATATATATATATATATATATATATATATATATATATACATATATATATATACATATACACACACACACACACACACACACACACACACACATATATATATATATATATATATATATATATATATATATATGTGTGTGACTAAACATACACATGCAGAGATATGTACAGTAAGATACTTATGTAGTAGGCACACACAATATGGTACAGCCACTATGCCTACAGTTAATACCCTAACAACTGGGCATTGGATGAGCCACCCATACAAATGACATTCGTTGCCTGCAACAAATACCCACAGAGAGGTCATAGGATAAACACCACACACAAGTTTGCAGAAATGGAATACCTTGATTTGTGTACCATTACAGATTTATAAGCCATGTCATATAGCTGTTCAGACACTGACATCCATGTCAACAGAGTAATGCAATTGTGAAACAGTTATACTAATACAGTAGTCTGGAAAGGTCCACAACTGTTGCTGTCCAGGCCAAGCCCTTCAAATCGTACAATAGTAAAGACAAACTCGGACACAGGATACCACACAATCAACAGTAAGTGATGCAGTTGTATAGTCCAGCAGCATCTATCTACACTCTGTACACAATCACTTGGTGGTAAAGACTTCAGTTGACCAAATGGGATGTTACTGTTGCATAAAAAGGCATAACTGACAGCATCACAGGCACACTGGCAAACAGAACAGTCTGTATGGCAGGAGGCAGTAGGCCTGCAGTAACCCACTTTATGTAAGTAATGTCAAGATAGGTGACATGTATGGTACTGTACATCCAGATACCTTAAGGCAGCTCATCCCTGATACCCCCCACATTGTGTAACAGCCTGGGTTATGTATGGTGCATCCCCCCTAGATTCAATAATACAGGGCCATATACTACTGTTACATACACTGGCCACTGGACTGCATATTGGCACACATGTATTGTGTAGGTGAGGCCCACACATATATGGCCCCAGTCCCACCGTATGTGTGGGGGATACAACAGCAGTGGACTGCTGGCAGGCATGGCAGTGTGGTATACATATATGTGCATATGTATCTCTATCTGTATATGTGTAGACATATACTGCTCTGTATATGTATATATATATATATATATATATATATATATATATATATATATATATATATATGGGTGTGTATATGCATATCTTTGAAAATATACACATATCTATATGTGCTGGGCCACTTCACAGTGTTGTCTTATGCCAATCTGTGGTATGGGGCATATGTGTGTATGGCCCTACAAACATGTAAGCCAATATGGTAACATACAGTGGAGCAGCATGTAACATCAGATAGGACGGGACCTAGGACGATGACATCTACCACTGTACACAGGCCAAGGTACATATTAACAATACACACACTGTCGGCATGCACCATAAGTACACAGACCTCAGTACTGTACAAACAACCACAGAATGTCCAGGTTATGTCAACAGATATAACCCCTACTGTACATACCATGTGTAGCAGTCTAATATCTCACTGTTTTTTTATCAGATAGGATGACACTAATGATGGTGTACAGCACATATGCACCTCTTAATGCACGACATATGTACAAAGGTTGACAGAGTTATGGCTGGAAGCACATACACAGGGCCAATATTGACATGTTGCTGTCATAACCTTATACAGTTAAGTTGTAACAGGGTTTGTTGCAACATATGTCCTATGAGGGATATGAAGTCAGTAACTGTCATGGCTTTCACCATCTACAGACTGCAATTCTCACACTACCTTCTGCAGTTCACAGATAGATGCTCTGTGGGTAACACATGAAACCAAAGGCACAACACACTGCCCAGATTGCAGATGACCCTACAGATGTAGATTCCTCATAAACACAGAACTGACATGGCAGGTATTAAAACATGTAGGACAGCCATGTCCACACACACACTGTTAAACCAACATTACTCCAAATGCAGTATAGCAGCACTTACAGTCTGTAGTCAGGTCAGGCACATCCCCCTCCTGTGTGTTGCCCTGTTTCCACAGCGTATATTGTTAGAGGCAAATCCCCATCCATCTGAGATGCTGTTTGCCAAACAACAGATCTAGTTCCCACTCACAGTGGATGAAAAGGGCCAACACCAACATGATGTTCCTAGATATTGGAGTGTATTTCCATGCAATTGACTATGGCAATGTTACCACAGCTGTTCCACATACAATCAGCTAGAGGAGGGCTGCAATTCATGCAGAGGCCATCAGCTGATCATGAGCATCACTTAAAATACACATACTGCTGCCTAAGCAAAGCAGGTGTAGGTCTCCACATCCACCAGAGAGGGAGTGGGAGAGGCAGACAGAGGCAAAGACATGTCAGGGAGGGGTAGGAGAGTAAAACTTAAGCATGTTTGTGTCACACACCTACCAGCACAGGGTGTCAAACCCCTGACGACTATGTAGTGCTATCACATTTTGATGCAGTTATTGGATGTGCCACATAGATTACATGTTGTGAAGCCCTCAGAATGTATATGTGATGGTGAGTGACATCTGCAACAGGGATATGGTAGCTATATGGTAGGTGTAGTACACGTGCCTGTCTGTAGGAACAGGTGCCAGCATCAACACAGACACATTATCACAGGGACGCACACACATTCATACACTTGGCAGGGCCAGGAATACAACCTATCACTAGCGAGATTGCCACAACACATTACTGTGCAGGTATCACATGCACCACAGGGGTCATACAGAGGTGATATTGGCAAAGGGTATGGGGAGGTGTCTGACATCAGACAGCATGCTTTAGTATGCCAATGGGGGTTGTAGTGAGTGTGGATGTGATCATACGCATCATGCAACACACACACAAACACACAGGGTGCCATTACTGACATGCATAGGTGCATTTATGCACAGGTGTGTGGTAGTCAACTGTGCCAGACGGCTATACAAGGCTAGGTGATGGGTATACCTTGGCATCAGGCCACATGACAATGGTCAGCATTGTGGCTCAGGGCTGTAGTGTCTACATTTGCCCACACAGGTGGGTATTGTATCCCCCATCCAGTCACCTGGGTGACTATTGTGTGTGGCCAATGCTGTGTATCACTTGCCATGTATGTGTTCCTTAGTCCATGACATGGACAGTGTCTGAGATGTGCACACTTCCCACATGCATGTACAGAGACATGTGGAACTGTACCTGGGGTGTTGGGCCCATGTTGTGTACACAGATTATCATCAGATGTAACAGTCTTGGCCACCTGTGGTGGGAACTGGTAATGGACAGCAGGTTCACCCTGCACCTACATTGATAGCATGCTAACGGCATTCCCTGGTGTCAGAGGCATCTGTCCATACAGGGCATGTTTTCAGGCATGGTATGTCCTTTGTGAGTCACATGTGATGGCACCACAGGTGTTTCAGGTTTTCAGTGGGGAACATGGGGAAGGTGCACTGTCTGCAAGTATGTACCTATTGGACAGATGGACAGGGTGCCATGCCCTCTGTAGCCCACTGCAATCACTCCATAGTTATTATCAGTGGCCTATATGCAGTGTACTACCCACATATTGGCTGTTGCCTAGGAATGTGTGTGTGTGTGTGTGTGTGTGTGTGTGTGTGTGTGTGTGTGTGTGTGTGTGTGTGTGTGTATAAGACATGGATTGAGAGTTTGCTCTGGCTAATACTGGGGTTGCCAGTTGTGATTGCCTGGCCTGTATGTCACGTATGGGTATGGATTTGCACCCCAGCCTCTCTGCTATTTCACATCTGTTATCCCAGTATGGTGGACATTGTGATATATACTAGGGCTACCGTATAAGAAATTTGCAAAACCCGCTCCACATTGGGCCCAGGTGTCACACACTCACACCCACCTCCACACAGGATGCGAGTTACACACACACACACACACACACACACACACACACACACACACACACACACACACACACACACACACACACACACACACACACACACACACACACCTGTCATGTCTGGGAGTGGAACCCCTACCTAACTAGTTTATTACACTACAGCAGCATGCAGTTATAAGACACACCACAGAGATTATTGGAGTACTCCTTCCCCAAAGGTTTATATTACATTGAATGACATCAGCAGGATTGCCAAAGTGGAGCATACGAATTGTAGGGAGTGTGACCACCCTAAAAAGCATTGCTATCTACACAGACCGAGTCAGACAGACACACACATGCAAACACACACACACACACACACACACACACACACACACACACACACACACACACACACACACACACACAGTATCCAAGGCTGGGGTTAGAACTCCTACCTAGCTAGATTATCACACTACAGCAATATGCAGTTATGGGACACGCCACAGAGATTACTGGGATATCTCTCCCAAAGGTGTATTTCACAGTGGATGACCTCAGCAGGCTTGTCATAGTAGGGCTATGGGGAGGGCAGTGTGTGTGCATGTGCCATAACCCATTCATCTAGGGGTTGACACGCCACATGCAGGCGCAACGTGGGTCATATTTCACAGGTACATGCATACAGCTGCTAGATGACTACTTCCTTGAACAGTCATGTTGCACAGCTGGCACGTGCACAACATACTCTGCAATGCTGACAGATACCGGTGGCTAGTATCTGCAGTGAGTGACATCTGACCCTCATGTGGTTGTGGCTCTTTGGCTGTGTGCTGGGTGGGACAGGCCTGGATGGCTTCTTGTCACTGTCACCCTCTTCCACACATCTATGTATGTCTACCTTTGGCTTATCATAGTGTGTTGTCCTTACATATATGCCTGTATTCCTATCCACTGTGTGTGCAAAGCATGAGTGGTGCATACTGAGGAGTGTCTGCACTAACATCTGCGGCTGACAGATATATCTGGTCCACCGGTGTTTGCAGACATGACCTTCATGTGTTTAAGTGTGTGAACATGCCCAGTATGACCTTTCAGTATGTTGACATTGCCTTCATTACTCTGTGTGTGGGCAAGCCCAGTATGGTCGTCTGTATTGAATGTGTGGATCGAGTCCAGATAGTTTGTACTGCAGTGCTGACCTTTGTGTTGTATACCTACAGGTCACATGCTGTCTCTGCAGGGTATCCGTCAATCATTTGGCATGGACTGTTACTACATTTCTCCATAGGATGGGTGGTCACACCTGACTATTTCTACAGTTCTACACAGGACTGTGGAGGGGCACACCTGACTGTTACTATATTTCTATGTAGGATGGGGGTGCACACCTGACTATTTCTACATTTCTACACAGGATTGTGGGGGGCACACCTGACTGTTACTATATTTCTATGTAGAATGGGGGGGCACACCTGACTATTTCTATGTTTCTACACAGGATTGTGGGGGCACACCTGACTGTTACTATATTTCTATGTCGGATGGGGGAAACACCTATTTCTACGTTTCTGCACAAGATTGGGGGTGGGGCACACCTGACTGTGACTACATTTCTATGTTGGATGGGGGGGAACACCTGACACTTGTACACATTTGGTAGGACTGTACTTTTATGTCAGGTACTCCATTTCAGTCTGTAGTCTTACCTATCGTGCTGACTAGAGGCATACCAGTGTACTACAGATCTTAGCTTTTAATTACCTACATATTAGTTTCTGACTTCCTACCCTTCAGAACTGACATCTCTCTGTCTGACCTGCTGTAGTCTGTCTGTGTAGGCCTGGGGGGGGGTTACCCATAGGCCTCATTCAGAGGCCATAGCACAGCCTTTGTTTGTGTTTGTTACACCTGTCCTGCTGGCTGTGACTGTTGTTGGGTATGTGACCCCCCCCGACTGGCATGTGTGAGTCACTTACCTTGTGTGTGTCCCAGTATTGAGGGTGGTGCTGCAGGGCTGCCTATGTTGGATGCACATAGTACACTCCCTACACATGGTTAGGCACAGGTAGTGTAATGTTTGGCATCCATTTTACTGTATGTGAGAGTCAGAGAGAGGTGTTATTTCCTGGGTACTTCCTGTGTCAGTGTATGTGCTATGCGTTGCCTCTTTGCCAAAGCCAGGGCATACTGGGCATGTCTCCTTCTGCCTACTGGGGCAGGCTCAGGTTGTTCTTCCTCCGAGTCACTCTGTGCCTGTGCAGGCCTTGCCAATGGTAGGGGGGCTGCTTGGCCCTGCCCTGTGCCGTTCCTGCTGCAGTTGTTTTGGCAGGATCATATTGTGCAGCATGGCACATACAAAGACAATTTGGGTACATGTAGTTGGTGAGTACTGCAAGGCTCTACTGGATGTGTCCAGGTACCAGAAATGTGACTTGAGTATCCCAAACACACGCTCTATTATAATTCTGGTCTGTGCGTGTGCCTCATTATGGAGTTCTTGTTTGGGTGTGTGTGTGCATTTCTGATGGGTGTCATCAGCCATGGCTGCATCCCCCACTAGGTGACAGGCAGGGATATTCCCATTGGCAAATCTCTGGTACAGCTGCGTCAGATGGCAGATGTGGGAATCGTGATAGCCTCCAGGGCAGCCAGCATACACATTCATTTTTATGCCCTGGGCATCGCACATGACCTGGCAGTTGATGGGGGGGAAGCCCTTGCGGTTGATGTAGACCCTACCCTGCTCACTGGGTGGTGCTTTGATGCATATGTGCGTGCAGTCTATAGCACCCACTACCTCAGCGTATTCTGCTGTTTGGTGGAACAGTTGTATATTGCTGGCCAAAGCCTCATGGGTATTGGGGAAATATATATGCTCACCAATGTGCTGACATGGCATACAGGAACTAGTGGAGTACCATGGATGCTGATGCCTGTGAAATCCCCATCATATCCCTAGTTGGCCTTTGGAAGGTACCTGTAACTAGTATTCTTAAGCCTACATAATACCTTGGTATCCACTGTGATGGGTTCCCCTCTGTTAGTTCTGTGTGTGAAGTGTGGCCGGCACAGCTCAACAACTTACTGTAGGAGGTCCCTGTCCACCCTATAGTGCTCCACTATCTCCAGCTCATGTAGCCCCTGGTAGGTTACCCTGGGTCTGTACACTCTTCTCCGTCTCCTCACTGTGTGTTGGTGGACAGCATTCATATCCTCACCACCCTCAGCCTTTTCCACAATTGTTGTATGATAGCTATTGCAGCCCCTATCATTTTGCTGTAGTGAGTGTTAAACGTTCCCTGCTTGTTTACACCAGTGGTGTAGAGTGTGGGAAAAACCAGAGGGGAAGGTGTTTGCTTAGTTTATAGCAGTGTTCTGGGCTGGGCTGGTCTGCTTCCTGTGTAATTGGATGATTCTGATACATTTCACCTACCAGCTAAGCTAGTTCTCCTTGATTACTTTCCTACTGCTGTTTTGCCTTCCCATTGCCTTCCTGTTTAAGCCCGTGTGCGTGCCACACAGAGTGTTCAAATGTGCACACTGCTGCTATTTCTTGGTTTAACCTCTTTTTTCTTCCTGTAAAACCCAGTGCGTGGTGCGCACACCCACTTAGGCTTTGTAAAGAGTGCTAAGCAGGTTTAGATACACCCCCAGCTTAGCTCTGCTAAGCTAGGAGCAAACCTGAGCCACAAGGCTCCAATCTGCTTACCGTATGCCTGACACCCCCCCCATGATGTCACCTAACTCCTAGGCTTGCACCAAGCTATTCCTACTCTTACACTGTTGGGACCTGGCTCACATGCTGGGGAAAACTGGGATTCGCTATCCTTCCCCTCATTTGCATAGGATTGCCTGCTAATGCATAGTTACATGTCTCACACAGAGCCTCCCCCCTTAGCAACCACTACTCACTGGCCAAGTTGTCTTCTGCCTGCCAATGACTTGTATGGCAGAATACTGATTTTAGTTAGACTGCTTATTTTAGGTTTATTTTATTATTTTCCCCCTGATCCCATTTGCTTGTCACTGCCCTACACTTAAACAGCCGAGATCGGCTAAAAAAATAAAATAAAAGTTGATTTTTGTATTTTTTTTTTATTTGCAATGCCAATGGCCTTATACTTGGCCATTGGCATGCTTACTGCATGATATGTAGCCTTTATTTGGGGCTGTTACAGCTCAGTTTTGGATTTTGCAGAAATGTACTCGGTTACTAACTGAGTACATTTCTGCAGATAGCACTAGTCTTGCACGGACTGTTGCAAGTTTCCTGGATTGCAAAATCACCTCATTTGCATGGATTTCTCCTGCAAATGGGGTGATCTGCATACCAGGGCTTAGTCCATGCAGGATTAGTGCAGGAGCACCCGTGCATACCCCTGCAGGCTGTTCCTGGATCGCACGGCAGACATATTGCCTGCTTGAGCTCCTGCACCAATCTTGCACTCTGTGCAAGCTTTTGAGAATCCGGGGGAATGCCTTTTTGGCACAGATCAGATGCATACTTTCTAAGTACTGTGAATGCACTTTTTACATATCCAATTATCAGATTCACCAAGATGATGAAAAGAAGATTGGAGAGTGGTGCTGAACTTGATAAACTGAGAAACTTTAAATGGAATACTACATAGGAGTGAGAACCTCTTTTAACTCCAATAACAGGAGTAAGAGATGATTCTTGAGAGGGAAAAACTTCAAGTTTCCTTCTCACAATTTTCAAGTTTCTTGAATTTCTCATCTTTTTTAGAACTAATAATAAAGTGCTTTGCTTTAGTTTTTTGAGTTTCCATACTGCCATGCCAACAAAACTGCAGGACAGGAATGCACAAGTAGTATAGAGTTATAAAGGCAAACTATCAATAAAATATACACACAGAGACATTTAGACAAATCCAGAAATACTGGTAAACATCTTATCATAAAAAAAGAGGCATTTGCCTTTTTAGACTATACCTTGAGTTTTAGATTAAATAATGTGGAAAGCAATTATTAGTTCTAGGGACTCTGTTTACAGGATAGCAGTCATCTTGCCCCCAGGATAGCCAGGTTATTCCTGAGACATTTAAATTAATGAATAAAATTGAGTAAACAAGTATAGTGCTTCCTTCTCATAATGGACCCAATTTTCATGAGGTGATTCAATTTCCCCCTTCAAAGTCATGAAGGAACGCTATAGATGACTTGGAGATCCCCAAATTGGCTATAGATATATTTGGCATATGACATAGATTATGCCAATGTGTGTGGGTGTGTGCATGCATGTGTGCATGCGTGTGTGTGTGTGTGTGTGTGTGTGTGTGTGTGTGTGTGTGTGTGTGTGTGTGTGTGTGTGTGTAGTGCACTGGCATCCTATCCAGGATATTTTTTTCTGCCTTGCACCTTGAGTGCCTGAATAACGTTGTGGTACTGTATAAAAAGCCTTTGAAAGTGGAATCCATCATAGTCACTTCATAGGTGATGTCAAGCACCTCCTTAAACTATGTTTTTTTTTTCTCTCATGCAGTCAGTACAATAGCACAGCAGGTAGCACTTAAGTAGACTCACAGGAGGGCCTGTAACATCTCTAAATGTGTTTTTGCCCCACTTAGCCAGAATACTACAATACTCCCCAGAAAAGTCATGTTAGTTATGCACTGCCTGTTACATGCTGCACACAATCACCTACAACACATTTGCACCTCACACTGCAGGCAGTGACCCACCTCCACCTACAGGATCTGCTCAGCAGCAGTGACATAACAACTTCCATGAATTTCACTGTCATGATGCAGTGATCCAGCAGGTCTTAGGTATGTATGAATGTAAATTTCATAAAACTGTTGTCAGAATATATTGACATATGCATCCATATATGCAAAAAATATTATTGGTTCTCTAACTTACCCTTTGGGCTATCCAATGCTCTGAGAATGTTTACAAAATGTCTAACTCCTGTCATAGCTCATAGTAGGCTACAGGGTATCCACATTTTTCCATATTTAGATGACTTGCTTATCTTTGCAGAGTCTTTTCCAAAGTGTCAGAAATCTCACTCTTGGGTGTGAGATCTCCTACACAAGTTGGGCTTTCAAGAGATCATTCAGAAGTTCTTTGTCTTTTTTGGCTCCATTACACAGAATTGTGTTCCTGGGGTGTCTGCTAAACACCTCAGTACAATGTTCTTTTCTTCCAAAGGAAAAAATAGATAGATATTTAGATCTATTCCAGAAGATTTCCATTCTAGCTTTGGTCTCCTTCAGAGAATACCCCAGGATTCTGGGTCTCATGGCATCTATGATTTTCATGATACCTCTTGTAAGACTCCACATGACAAAGGTACAATGGTCTCTGAGGTATCTCTGGTCCCAGCACCAACACTCAATATCTTTTCAGATTCCAGTTGAGGGATTTATGAGGAGAGAAATCATGTGGCATAGACTTCAAATATCTCGGAATCCACATCTCCCCTTCTGCCCTCCTGCACCAAACCATTCAGTCACCACATATGCTTTATAGTTGGGATTAGATTGCAAGGTATTTTGGGCAACAAAGGCAGACACAGGGATATAAACTAAAAAGAGATGTTTGCCCATATCAAGGCACTCAACTTTTTGAATAAATAGTAGAAAAAAATGTACCAGGAACCATGAACAATTAAAAGTTATGCTTAATTCACTATCTACCAAGTTGCTAAAATCAGTTCAGTAGAGGTGCTTTGCAAAAGTGCATCCAAATGCTGAAAACGGTTCAGTAAAAGTACATACCGAACCTAAAAGCTCAGATTCCAGATGCAGTTCAATCAAAAATACACACAAAGAACAAAATTCAAGGTCCAAACGCAACAGAACTTAAAATCCAAATGCATCAAATTGTGAAGCACTTTTGCAAAGTACCTCTACTGAACTGATTTTAGCAGCTTGCTGTACAATGAATTTAATTGTTTATGGTTCCTGAGATATTTTTTCTGCTATTTTGGATTACCTTATCTGTACCTGACTTGTCACCACACTGATACTGATTTATTTTTTGAACTTTCTGAATAACCTCTGGTCTGCAGGACCATATTAAATTGTTGCTGACAATACCACAGTAATGTGGTACATAAATAAGCAATGGGGGGACCTGATTTTACCTTTGTGCAGACTTGCCATGTTAGATGGGATATAGCTTTACAGCACAATTTCAATCTACAGGCATCTTGTATTCTTTCAGAGTACAATTGTGTGTTAGACAAGCTGAGCTCATACTATTGACAAATGCAATAATGGAAATCATAGAGTCACATACCTCTTAACCTCGCAGTGCTAGAAATATGGACAAGGCCTGACATAATGGGGGACAAAGACCCAAAAACAGGGACACATTTTAAATATCACTCTTGTAAACTTAGAAAGTTGCTAAAATAACAGGATTTCTGAAGGATATGAAGTCTGAAACTCAAATGCTTATCATTATTTAATGACTTTAATCCTTACATCATCCCAGTAATTTGTCAAAAAAAAAAAAAAAAAAAACTAATTTTTATGAGGACCAGACCAAAGATATGAGTCAAAAATCTGGACATTCTGTGAAAATCTGTATAGTTGAGAGATATGTAGAGTCATCATAAATCAGGGTTACATATAGGTATGATTTTTGGGTCTATACCATTTCAGCAAATGGCCAAATGGCCGAATAGCGCTGTATTAAAAATACAGTCCGTCGAACCATTCTGACTGTGATTGCATTACTGTGGAATCAGGAAATTTGCCCTTTTCCCCACTGTAGTGCAATCTTGGAGTTGGTATACATATATATATATATATATATATATATATATATATATATATATATATATATATATATATATATTTAGCGGGGGTGTGGGGGGTTCAATGGAATGCATTTTCGATGGAGTCCCATTCGGCGATGTGGCCGTTCTTCTTTAGTCATACAGACCCATTAATATTAAGGCAGGTGAGCTTTCCAATAATAGCAGAGAGTGGCAGAGTATTAAAGACCTTAGCTAGATATAGGTGAGACTTGTGCACTGAATGGTATGATCCAGTGTTTCAGTCACCTTCTCAAAGAAGTCCACTACATTCTGTACACAGGAGGTACCCTCTACAAAGCCATATTGCTTTGGGTGAAGGGACTACATACAGACTGCCAACTTCAATATTTATGAGTACCATTTAAATCTACTCCATGACTTTACAAATAATATTGGTAAGACCAAATGGTCTGTAATTTCTAGGACTGATGGTAGAGTCATCCCTGTACAGAGGCATTGCAATTATTGTTCTCCAAACTTTGGACACATACCCAGTGGACAGGTTAAGACTAAATACATTTAGAAGGAAATTGGAAAGGCTATTTTTTCCTGACTAAGAGACAATATGGTATGGTGGCTGCTGTCAGGGACCTATACAGCTACTGTTTTTTCTTCTGAAGACAGCATTTAAGATATATTCAGAAGTAATTGTGTGGGATGACAGGGAGTGTAGAATATGGTAGGAAATGCAGGGGGAAAAATGAGGCAAACCTGGAACTAAATTTGCTGCATGTATGTTAGTGATATTGACTGGACTGCAGTAGTTTGCACCATTTCAGGTCAGTGCTGTACAATACAGGGTATTCCTGAAGAATACTAGTATGTCTTTGACATAAGCACCAGAAAGAGACATAACTATAATTAGCAGTGAGAAATGTAATTATAATTAGTAATTTTACCTTGGAATGTCCAATAATGAGAACTTCATTGCCACAACATGCTTCTGAAATGTGTAGACACTGCCGTGGGCAGATTATTTTCTTTTCAAATATGGTAACAATACCACTCTTCTGTTCTTCTCCATTTATTCCTTCCTTCTCTTGACATAAGTTCAAACATGTTTTTCTTAAGAGAGCTAGGCATAGTAAATCGAGTAGGGTATTTAAAAGTGGGGAAATCATTTGCATTAATAGTGTTAGTCTCTGCTTCCAAGGTTATTACATATTGCATTCTCAAAAAATATATATATTCCCATTAATACTCCTCTCTGACTGCAGCAAGCTGTTTGTTACATTTTAATCAAACTAGTGCTTGCTACACATGTACCAAGCAATAGCTTGCAATGTTATCACCACACAGTGCTCCTGCTGCTGTGATTGCAAAAGGAGTATCGGCATTTATTTATGAATCCATGATATCCTTGCAGCTTCGTAAAGCAATACCTCTGAATATATTGAACTTCCACACTAATGCCATCTGACAATAGTGAGGAGAAGATATATGGACAATGAAAGATGACCAAGACATGTAAGTGTCCCTTCATGTCTATAAAGAGATCCTTAGGCAAGTATGAATGCTGCAAACAATTCATTTTGGAGGAGTGTTTCTAAAAGTAACTGAGGACTTTTCCAACTCCCTATATATTTATTTATTTGCATTTGTTGACTGAGAAAATCTGTCTGGGTAATGAACCATTTTTCAGCAGATGCTCAGGGAGAAAAGGTCCAGAAAAGATACAATATAAAAACAAATTATACTTCAAGTTAAAATGAAGTATTACAGATAAAATAGAAGAAAAAAGAAAACAATGCCTGACATGGATTGACATGTGTACCTACAAAGGTGAGAGAACAGGAGCAACCAGAAAAATCAACACAAGATGTCAGCATGCCATTATAGAAGACAACAAAACAAGCCTTGGCTATACCATGAACTGAACAGGCAGAGGGGATGCAAGATGAAAACAGCAGAGCAAAGGACAAAATTGACCCTTGAGGCATGAAAACCAAAAAGAGGAAGTGATCTGGGAAAGATGGAGAAGGGTGAGGTGATTACTGAAGGACAGAAGAAGGGCAAAGAGCAGAAGCAAACTGGACAGACGTAGGAGCAAGGAATAGAAAGATGGTACAGCCCACAGATGGAGGACAGCTTCTTGGACATCTCTGCAGTTAACTGTTGGATAAAGGAAGGAGTAAAAAAGATTGATAAAAGTGTCATGAGCAACACTAATATGTACAACAGGAAACCAGAAAGAAGAGAGACTCAGAGACTCAGGAGACAAAGTAAAAAAAAAAAAAAAGGAGCCAGGAATGGAAGGAGTGGACATACATGTAAAGGTGAAAGATTCAAGAAGGAGAGATTTAGATCAAGCACTTGACAAATTAGAAAGGGCAAAAGGGGGCATATTGATCTGCCCGGAAGGCAGGCTCTACATATAGATAACAGTCAGGCAAAGTGATATGGACAAATGGAGATAGTGGTATATTGAGAAAGTAATCTCTCTATATTACCACATTTGTATAGTTAACTATAAAGCCACTCTAAAGCCCTCAGACCAATATATATATATATATATATATATATATATATATATATATATATATATATATGGATTCCTATCAGATCGCTGAATACTCATTTGACTGAAACTCATTTCACCGAGACCAAATGACTGAAAACTAATTTCGCCGAAAGCTCATTTGACCGAAACTCATTTCACCGAAAATATTGCAGGCAGTGTATATGCCCTTTTCCCCACTGTAGTGCGACCCTGGAGTTAGAATATATAAGTAGGGGGATGTGGGGGGTGTAGCTCCCCATCTAGCTTAGTTTTATACTGTGCAGTTCCTATTAACTAGGTAAGTTGGTAGTTTTTAACAACATTAGGTGGGGGCTATGCCCCCACACCCCCCAATGTGGGGGGCTGTGTCCCCCACCCCCCACTTATATATTCTAACTCCAGGGTTGCACTACAGTGGGGAAAAGGGCATATACACTGACTGTACTATTTTCGGTGAAATGAGTTTTCGGCAAAATGAGTTTTCAATCATTTGGTCTCAGTGAAATGAGTTTCGGTCAAATGAGCATTCGGCAATCTGATAGGAATTCATATATATATATATATATATATATATACACACACACACACACACACACACACACACACACACACACACACACACACACACACACACACACACACACACATATATGACAAGATTGGCGAATATGAACAGAGGTAAAGCCAAAATAATGAAGAACTGGAATGTATTGTACAACCAATAGAAATCTGTGAAGAATGATATGGAATACAAATGATGGGTGCATGTTGGGGAGCCAAGAGAGATTAAGAGGTAACTATAAATAATTTTCACAGTAGTGCAACTGTGAACGTTGTTGCCTGACAGGAAGATGTTCTATGGTTCGATTCTCGGCTGGGGTGCCTTCTGCGCAGAGTCTGCATGTCCTCCCTGCATTCGTGTGGGTTTGGGTTTTCTCCAGGTTCTCCGGTTTCCTCCCACATTACAAAGACATGCATCTGGAGCATTTCTACCTGGGCCTCCGCTGATAATTGGCTCGTTCCAAGTCAGACTTTCCTGGTAAACAAATGTTAAATAAATTATAAATAAATAATTTGAATAAATTAAAAATGTGAATGTCAGCTCTGAGTTAGTCTGCCATGTAAAAGAAATAAGGATGGTGAAAGGGAACCAGGGAATATAGGAAATGGGAGGCCAAGTCTAGCATGACGAACATGAGCTGGTGAGTGACAGGCCTCTCATCTAGGAGAGAGAGAGAGGAGAAATCCAATCATAGATTCCAGCCTAGAAATGGAATGTTAAACTCAGAACAGGTGCCCAGGAGAATAGGGTTCACTCAACAAATGTAGAATGTGAGTAGAAACTAAGTAAGAAGCAGTGATTATGTGGAACACAGGATGGGGGTCATGTAATCTAGACAGGAGGAAAAGGAAAAACACAAGGCTCAGAAGGCTAAGGAAAATAGAGTTTCAATCCAGGAAACCTAACAGAAGGCTAGAGAAGGAGAGACAAATTTAAGTTTGGAATACCCCAAAGGGGAATTTGACAACAAACCAGGGGTGAGGATGGAGAAGGGGGATAGCTATGATATTCAAGAAAGGACTACAGATAATAATGGAGGAAGTACTGAAAATGGAGAAAAAAGATGATTAATATGGCAAATATGATCAAAGCTTCCAGATGGACTAGTGAAAACATGTATGCACCTAAGAAGGATGGGAGGAACTTCAGTGATTGATGCGAATGAGGAAAGAGGACACAGAAATCATGGAAAGAGAGTATATATGAGCAGCACTTGTTAGAGCATGTTTTAAATTTGTAGTTTTTAATATTTTTCCAGTAAGCAATGTAACAAAACAAATGAAACAATAATGACAAAACTACCCATTTCAGAACATTTCAACCATGAAAGGCCACTCGCTTCTGTCATTACAGTCCACCTATATCAGTCAATATGTACAATCTCTGCAGAAGTAAAAGTCATGTGAATAATTCCACATTTGTAACTAATGAAGAGGTTGCTGCTAACAAAGAATGTTATATTTCAGTGTTTCATCTACAAATCCAGTGCCTACTGCCCTTGAAGAATAAATTACTAAAAAAAACAAAAAAATAACAAAAAAAAAAAAAAAAAAACAAAAAAAAAATTAAAAAAAAGCAATTGGTGTGTTG
This sequence comes from Protopterus annectens, assembly GCF_019279795.1. NCBI lineage: Eukaryota > Metazoa > Chordata > Ceratodontiformes > Protopteridae > Protopterus > Protopterus annectens. The sequence goes on along the minus strand of NC_056731.1, from coordinate 828,338,029 downwards.
GAAATATTGCAATAAGGAATGGCTAGCAAACTGACAACAGGTTCATAGTTCCTTGGCATCTCATCATCTCATCCAAAGGAGGGCACACTCAGGAGTGCAGCTCTCCCATCACCCTTAATACTGCACAGTGGTGTTAGCCACCTGTTGCGGGAAGAGAACTCACAACCTGAAGCACAAAAGCAAGTGCACAATCTATTGCACCAGTGACATTGAATAATACAGCTTTGAAACTCTTTGTATGACATTGAAGATTGTAATCCTCAGTGATTAAAAAAATAATAAAATAAAATTAAGGAGACCAGGCAGTTGGTGTGGAGGTTTAAGGCACTTGTTTGCCCTTAGCTATTAAGGTTCAGGATTTGACTTTGAGTAGCTTCACTTAACTAGACACTGGCCCTAACTCAGCCATTACACACACACATGCACCACCCCCATCTGCTCTAAAGGAAATAGCTGTGCACTCACCAGAATGCAGCCGTGCTGTATATCTATAATCCAGCAATCGTTTTGCTCAGTATTTCCCCAGATTTCTATGCAGGTTTAGATGACAGACGCTGTCAGCATAAATCTCCTGCATGGGTTTAGATGACATTAGGATGTTGTCCTAATGAGGAGATTTGTGGGGTTTATGGAATTTGCAAGATAAGGAAGTTCTCATGCAGACTCCTGATACTTGCTGTGTTTATGGAAAGATCCCGCTGTTCTTTTTGTTTTTGTTCCCCTTACCGAATATATTTTTTTTATTTTTACAGTGAAACTGGGACCATCCCAGCCAACACGGGCCCTAGGCCGCTTACCTAAGTTGCCTAGTGGTGGAGCCAGCTGTGAATGTAGGCATTACCAAAGAATAGGTTAAATATGTTACTTATAAAATGAGGAAAATACAGTAGGAGGCACAGGTGAATTTCCACTGGAATTCTACAAGTGGACTGGGGAGTAGATGCACTGAATGATGAGTATAACAGGATACTAAATCAGGGATAATCTCAAATAGCATGAGATGGACAAGTGTAATATTAAACGGCATAGTGATAGGATGGAAGTAGGAATCTATAAGCCCATTTCCTTAATTAACACATATATAAATATACTATCCAAAGCATTAGAAAAAAGGGTAAATTGGGTCCTACCACTGATAGTACAAGAATGTCAGAATCGTTTCATAAAAACAGGAAGTTGGAAAAAAATCTTGTGAAACTAAGAGAGTTCATGCACAGGGGAGAAAAGAGAGGATTAGGAAAAAGGAGATTGTAGTTTTTGATATACAAAAAAACCTGTGACACAGTGATTTGGAGTTTACTATATGAACTGTTGAAGAACAGAGAGATGGGAGAGAACTTCTCTTTGTGGGTGCAAAAAATACACAATGGACCACAGATAGAAACTGCAGTTAATGGGGGGGGGGGGGTCAGGGGTGGTATAGGCAGCAGGGGATTGAAAAGGGTGTGCCCACTGTCACTTGGGCTGACTATTCTTGTTAAAGAAGAGCTAGCAGTTCAGGTAATGGGTAAATTGGATGAACAGAAGGGGGTGCAGGGAATAAACTCCAAATTTCATACATATGTCAGTGATTGTATGTTGTTGTCAGAGGATAAAGAGACAGCCCTAAAAGCAAGTTTTTGAGCACTTTTAAGAGTTTTAGCCTGCACTGTAATAAGAAAATGACCATGTTAGTCAGTCTAGGTAAAGGAAAAGGGAGGTGGGGTGAGGTGGAGCAGATCAAAGAGACAGAATTCTGGAAATGCTCAGGGCTGTATTTGGGGTCCATGATGGAAGAGACTGTGGAGAAAAACTTGCAGAAATTTACAGGAAAAATGAGAAGAACACTAGAGAGAAGAGGGAAGGGGACCTTTACAATATCGGAGAGGATAAATGTGGACAGAATGTCAATACTCCTGGTAGTATTGGATATGCTAAGGAACACTGCAGTAAACCCAATGGACAAAACTGAAAAACCTGCAGAAAGAGAGTTAGAAGACTGGATGGGGGGGGGGGGGGTTAAAGAGAAATAAGCTAAGGACAGGTAGAAGGATGGGAGATGAGGACTCCCACATTTCCTCACATATACCCTGACCTGTGACATAATGTAGTAGACAGAGGTACAGAATGCGACCCAGAAATACACAAAAAGCAAGAAAGAAAAAAACGGTAGCCAGATGTTGGAGAGAATGTGTCATGAATAAAAGTGAAAGAGCAGTGAAAGAGATAGGCAATAAGATTTAGGGAGAAGATTAATAGCAAGTGTTCTGGGGAAACATAGTTGGGAGAGAACCTTATGAAGAAATCAGGAAAGGTCGTGGGATAAAAGAAGAGGAGGATCTAATGAGAGAAGAGAAAGAAGTACATTTCGAAGTTCAGAGGAGCTAAAATAATATGGTTTACTGAAAACAGTTGTGGAACTCCTTAAGGGTGAAGGAGAAATGGAAAAAGATGAAGATGGAGGGGAAAAACAGGAAGCAGAAGGGGAAAATGCTGGGGAAAAAAGAAAAAAGGGGCACTATGGAAGAAATGAAAAGAAAAACAAAACAAAGAGATAGAATGATATATGAAGGTGTGAAAAGAAGAAGAGAGAGCATGGGTTAAGGAATTCCGGAAAAAGCTTGGAAAGTGACAAAGAATGGAAGATCAGTCTTGAGAAATGAAAAAAAAGATAATTACGCATGCAAATATACACAGTTTAGGGGACTTAATGCTGAAGGTGTTGTGCAGATGGTATCTAAGTCCTAAACCATTGATGACAGAAGGAAGAAAAGACAGCAATGACTCCTAGAGATGTGGAGAAGCAGAGGCAGGAATGGTACGCATGTTCTGGTGATGGCATTAGGCACAGGAGTGACAGAAAATGCATTTGGGGTATGTGAGGATATATCTCACAAGTAGGGAAAAAGCTCATGGGTTCCATAAATGTGTTATACATCAGGGGGGGGGGGCAGGGATGTACAGGGGAGCTAAGGGTGCAAAAGCTCAAATCATCTGAGATCAAAATTATTATTGCAAAGAACTGTAGAAAAAGTCAGATGGTACTAGGCCTGCACAAAATAGCCCTAGATATACGCAAAAGATGGCAAAAACTTGACAATATGAGGAAAGGAGGGAGGGAATGGATGAGAAAAGAATGGAAGAAAGTATTGCAGTACTACTGCAACAAGGAATAGGATAAGGAAGGGTGTATAAATGGATTGCTGGGTGGCATCAGTGGGTGAGAGCAGAAAGGGAGTGCAGTTTACCACTGTTGGGGAAAAGATGCACTATACATGAGAATTTCATATAAATGTATTTTCTGCTTGATGAAACCAAATTTTAAAAAAGAGCTGGGATTTATATTGCTTCAATAAACTTTTCTAAGGAAAAAAATATCACATATGTTCCTCATTTCCTGTCGTAGCTGTATATTAGTTTTGCACCTTTACATAAATCTATGTTTTAGATTGCCATCATTAGGTTAGCATTAAGCATATAGTGTATTTTTTAAAGAACCCATCCATAACTAGATCATCAAGACGAAAATATTAAGATTTCCATGCTGTAACTCACTATGTGCACACACTAATGGTACACTTTTACAGGGTACTACTCTGATTTTTTAATGTATCATTTTAAATGGGAGGACCAGGTATGTGCTAACACATCAATTAAAATAACTGGCCTTATAACATAAATTCAGATTTCCAAATATAGGTATGGGTTAACAATAAGAGATTCTATTAAATATTATCAGGCTCAAATGAAACAGTAGCTAGATTAAAATGGGTCTATATTACATGGTCGAATGTTTAGGTGATCAAACACCTAAACATCGACATGTAAATGTCAAACTCTGACAATCGCAAATAGCCATTATAAGTAAATTTTTTTCCCTGGGAAAAAAGTCGCTTGGCCATCATTGGTAATTTGCCCTTTTCCACAATGTAGAGTGATCTCGGAGTTGGTATATTTAGTTAGGGGTGGTGTAGGGGGCACAGCCCCCATGTCGGGAGGTATGGGATGCAAAGGCCCCCATCTTATTAGTGTTTAAAGGTTTTTGTTTCCTATGGCCAAGCAAATTTTTTCCCCAGGGAAAAAATTCTCGTAAATGGCCGTTCGCAGTTTTAAGGGTTCGACATTTACATGTCGACATTTAGGTGTTCGATCACCTTAACGTTCGATCACATAATATAGACCTGATTAAAATATAAACAACAACAATAGTATCACAAGTGAAAAACAAGAACAAATCTGTCTGTCAAAAACATTTGAGTTAAAAACTTAAGTGGAGGTTTAAGTGATGTTTCCATTTGAACTTGGTAACCACACCCCTGGGTATTAGAGCACTTGCTGTGATAATTGTTTTAGACATAGTGAAGTTTTACTTCTGATGCATTAGAAGGGCTTCCCTTAAGTTGTTCATTACAACTTCACTTGTATTTTGGATGTTTGAGTGTGATTACCACACATTATTAGGTTATTGTCATTTATGTTATGCATACAGTAGAGTTGCGTTTGTGTGTTTGAAATGTATTAATCTTTACAGCCTCTCATATTTTTAAATGATTGTTCTATTTCCAAGTTGCAGCACATCTGAGTGAAAATATAAAAGTAAAGGGGTGTAGGGGGCAAAGGTGCCCCCCCACAAAAAAGTTTGTTGAGTAGATGTGTTAGGGCACTTTGTGCATTTAAAGTAGCAGCTTTGTGCAACTGCATCTGAGAATTCCTGCACTAAGTTTTATGTAGACATAATAACTTAAGCAGTGTCTACAGCAATGACTTGTAACATAACAGTTTGATTTGATCATGTCATAAATATCTGTTAAATGTCTCTGTGTATGCTATTCATTTTTAATTGCTGCAATACAATATTTATTACTTTAAACAACAACTGTGAATGGCCATTGACTTCACTTCACAGCTTTCTAAATTGTAGGTGTTCCTTCTATTGCAATTTATCCACACTCTGAATGTGTTTTAAAACTATCTACTTTTAAAACAGTAACCTACTCCTTATTTAAAGTATTACTACAGGGCAGATGAGCATACACACAGGCTAGTTTTTCTGGCTGTAGTAAATTACTTTGGCCACCAGGCGGCAACACAATGCCAACAGTCTACCACATTCCTTGCTGTTTTAACTAATACTACCAATAGCTTTTAGTTTAATGTTGTTTTAACTCTCAGTAGTTTCAGTATATGTAGGTTTAATGTTGTCAGCCACACTCTAGAGTGTTGTTTAACTCATAGTACAGCTTCTGTTCCCTTTGTCTCCTGTTTTTAAACTTATATCTGCAACATTTCCATCTCTGGCTTGCTCTCATTCCCTCTTCAGCTCTGATTTTCACAGTTGCTTCCTTTCTAATTGTTTCAGTGCTGTTTCACACTGCTGAGCTGACCCTGTCAGTACTGGTTCCAACCAGCTAGGCCACAGTGATGTCCATCTCAAGTCTCTGTTCCAACCCCTCCCCAAGTTTCTTTCACTTTCTTTTCTTTCCAACCCCTCCCCCAGACTCTTTAACTTTGCCTTCCTTCCTGTGGCATCATTTTTTTACCTCTCTGAACCCCTCTAATCCTTTCCCAATAGCACTGCTAGAATATCCCTTACCCCTTGCATACTTTTGTCTGAACTTACCTTACACTCCACTGATTGTTTTTCACTTTTGACTTTAATTCTTCCTTTCCTTGGCTCTACCTGCCCCGTTCGCCCTACGGGCTCACTCCGCTCCCCTCTCCTACCCCCAAATCCCACCCACCCCGAATACCCTTACACTTATACTTAGCCACTCTCACCACTTCCACCATCCAATCCCAACTACTTAGCTAGCCACTGCCACCACTTCCACCATCCATCCCAAACTATCAATCATACCCCCAAAATCTCCTCCCACAGTCCACCCATTATAGTAAGCCTACCTTTCAGCGTTTACTGCCAAACACAACTTATCCTGATAAACTACTAAACAATTAACCTAAACCATAATCTTAAACTAACTTCACAACTTAACTCACCCCTACTTCTACTCTAATAACCAACATCATGACCCTCAAATCTCTATCCCTACTTACTCAAATAACAGTAATTACCTTAACTTACCTAAATTATATCACCCAACTTACTAATGCAAACCACTCCCCATTTCACACCACTACCCCATCCTCTACAAGGTACACATCTACTGTTACTTATATATCTCCCGGTCTCTACCCCCTCAACACTAGCATGCTCTTCCCCTATGGACTCCTACCTAACATTAAAAGCACTGTTCCCAACTACACTAGTCTAATGTCCACAAAACTCGCTACCTGTATACTATACCCCAAACAAATCAAATAACTCATCCATCATTTTATCTCTGTCCTTCTCTCCAGGGACATCCACCCAAACTCAGGCCCCTCTACCACACTGCATCCACCCCCCAAGCAACAGGCAAACCCCTCCACTTCTCAGCTCTAAATGCTTAGAGCCTATGTAACAAAATTCCAAACCTTCATGCCTGGATTCTACATAACCAGCCCGACATTCTCTCCATCTCAGAAACCTGGCTTAAGCCCCACTTACATGATTCTGAAATAACCCCACCCAACTACCGCATGTTAAGGAATGACAGAACCCAAAAAAAGGGAGGTGGTGTGGCACTCCTTTACTCAGCATCCCTCTTAGTCACCCCCTATACCAAACCCTTTTCCAAATTTGGCAAGGCAGAAATAATATCAGCCCTACTCCACCTAAACAAGCATAAGCTCATATTTGTTCTCTCCCTCTATATTCCCCCTGGCGACAATATCTCTTCCTGTGAAGATATTCTCTCCTGGGTCTCTACCAACATTACTCATGAAGCCATAATCCTGGGGGACATGAACATAAACTGGGCCACAATCCAATCCCCCAATAACTCACTCAATATTAACTTAAATAACTTTACACAACTAATCAATTCCACTACCAGGCCTTCCAAGAATTCCATCACTGGAACTACATTAGACTGGATTCTAGTATCCCATCCTCACTATATCACTGAGAGTGGTATTCTCCCAGACCCACTAGCTGACCATTTCCCCACTTTTGCCCACCGTGTCCCCTCTTCTATACAAATAACTCACACCTATATTTCCACTCGCTTTCTAAAGAACTTTAATGCTGGAACCTTCTCAAATGCACTAAAAAGCACAAACTGGAACCCATTAAAAAATGCTTCCCCTAGATAATGCTCTATCTTATTTTAACTCTACTTTCACAAACCTGCTCAACTCCTTTGCCCCTCTAAAAACAAAATGTATAAAAAGTAACCCTGTACCCTGGTTAATCAAAAACACCTTAGCCACTATGTAACTTCGTGACAAAGCCTGGACACGTTACCATAAAAATAAAACCACTATTGCCTTAAATTAATATAAAACACTATGAAATAAAGTAAAAAAAACATATTACCTTAGACCGGAAAGCCTATTTCTCCACTCTCCAAAGCAACCACACCACCAATCCCACACTGTTTGGGAAAGGAATCTCATCTCTCCTCAACCCAGGAAAAAAAAAATCCTTGCCCCAACCCAGATGCCTCTGATATGGACTTGGCCACCCAATTTAACTCTTTCTTCATAGAGTTCAGAAGTAAGCTAACATCATCCTTCACCAACACCTTTACAACCCATCCTCAGCATGCTCCCATCCCTTCCTCCCCTAGCATCCCTTGCCCCCAACCTCCACCTTTCTCTATCAATCCCATCTCTATATCCACCATAAAAAAACTTCTCCTAAAATTAAAACCTGGTTCCAATGCCCCTGATGAAATTCCCTCCTACTTCCTAAAAGTAGCCGCAGAAGCCATTGCTCTCCCTGTCAGCATACTAATTAATCGGTCTATCTCAGTAAGCCAGGTCTCCCAGCTCTGGAATAAGGCCTTTGTTCCTCCCCTTCCATCACAACTCTTAACAATCTAACACAAGCTGCCTTCTCTTCCACTGGACAGTGGATGCTCGACAACCATCTAGCCCTTAATGCAACCAAAACAAAACGTATGTTATTCAATGCATCCAAAACCTCTTCCCTAGACAAACAATCTTTCATAATTACTAGCAATAATAATACTCCCCTAGAACTAGACTCTGACACAAAATTACTAGGAATTATCATTGACAATCAACTAAAATGTGATAAGCATCTACAAGCAAATATAAAAAAAAAACATAAAAAATGAGGTATGCTTTACCGCCACAGTCGCTTTATCTCTCCCGCCACCAGGATTACATTAGCTCATACATATCTCTTCACATCCCTTTTATAGGGTGCATCTATCTTAACCAGCCTACACTCTTCCCTCAAAACAAAACTCTCATCTTGTTATAACAAAATATCCAAATTTGTGGCAGGTAATAGAGCCACTTCTCACCACTGTAATTCCCTTCACCATTCACCAACTAAGTTGGCTAGAATTACTAAACTTCCTCACATATACCCAGCTCATCCAAGCACACAAACTCATTCATAATCCGTCTCTCTGCCTCTCTCTAGCAAATACCTTTGAAATGCATAAACCAGATAGACTCCTAAGATCCAATTCCCAAAACCTAATTAAATTGTATAAACCAACACA
>NC_056731.1:828306971-828324471 GCF_019279795.1 Protopterus annectens | reverse complement strand
TCAGCCTCTTCCTCTGTATACTTTCCTGTACTTCCTCATTCCACCACCAGGTCTCCTTGTCTTCCTTCCTCTGTCCAGATGTCACACCAAGCACCTTTCTAGCAGTCTCCCTTACTAGTTCTGCTGTAGTTACCCAGCTATTTGGTAACTCTCCACTGCCTCCCAGTGCCTGTCTTAACACTTCCTTAAACTCCACTTCACAATCACTCTTTTTTAACTTCCACCATTTAATCCTTGGCACTGCTTTTACACTCCTCCTCCTCTTCTTGATCACCAACGTCATCCTACAGACCACCATTCTATGCTGCTTAACTACACTTTCCCCTGCCACCACTTTACAGTCTCCAGTCTCCTTCAGACTGGCCCTCCTACATAGGATTATAAATACATATAAATTATAAATAACTAACAAACTATAATACTAAGATAATACAGATGTTTTGTTCATTTGAATACTGAGTTAAATGTATTATGAAGGAGTGGAGACCCCAGAAAGTTCTGGAATTGCATTTCCTCCTTTCTAAACCCTGGTGGAAAAGACAATCCATGCCCTAACCCAAACTCCCCTAACCATGATATTGCATCTAATTTCAACACCTTTTTTTGTTGACTGCTTAGCCAAACTAACCGCAAACGTTCCCATCTCCTCTACCTCTCATAATCCCCCATCCACTGTTTTTCCCTCTAACACTCCACATTTCAGTCTTAAACTTATCTGCACCAGCAGCATACAAAACTCCTCCTTAAACTAAAGCCTTGCTCCTACACCCCTGATAATCTGCCTCCATCCTTCCTTAAGATGGCTGCTGCAGACAGCATTTCCCTTCCCATTTCTATTCTTATCAACAGGGCCATCCAAGAAGCCTATGGCCCCTCACTCTGGAAGAAAGCTTCTGTCACCCCTCTCCACAAAGGGAGCAATTACACAGACACTACTAACTTCCATACTATAGCTATTCTCTCACGTCTTTCTGAAATGCTCAAAAAGAGCATTCATAACCAACTCTTGCCATACCTAACACGCAATCATCTTCTTACCACAACACAACATGATTTCAGGCCTGGCCACAGCACTACCACTGCACTTCTATCCTTTCTTGACACCGTTAATTGTGCTCACGACTCTGGGAAATTTTTATCCACCCTTTACTTAGATCTCTCTAAAGCCTTTGACACTGTCTCACATCCTTTACTCTCAACATTCCTCCCTCAATTTCTCTCCTTCCTCCATAGCCTGGTTTCCAAGCTATCTCTCCAATAGACAAGAAGCTGTTAAATGGAAAAATTCCACTTCATCCTTTCTCAACAATCCCACAGGCATCCCCCAAGGCTCTATTCTCAGCCCCTTACTTTTCAATATTTTCATTAATAATTTTCACAAATCCATAGATAATGCTACACTGATACAGTATGCAGATGATTCTGCAATCATCGGTACAACAAACTCTCCCTCTGAACAGCCTTGTCCAATACTGAAACTTGGATGCTAAACAACCATCTTGCTCTCAGTGCTAACAAAACTAAAATCATGATATTCTCTCCTTCGAGAAATTTCACCATAGACAAAAGATACTTTAAAATAAAAAGCCACAATAACACTCTAATCGACATTGTACCTCACACCAAACTACTCAGTGTCACCACTGATGAACATTTAAAAGTCGATATCCACTTCCAAAATAATATAAAAAAAACCACCAGAAACTAGGTCTGTTGTACAGACAAAATCGTTGTCTAACCTCTACTACCAGACATACTCTAGCCTCTTCCTACCTGCTCCCGTCTCTTATGTATGGTGGATTTCTACTTACACATCTCCAAATTAATTTAATATTCCTACCAAAGCAGTGATGTGTTTCACTCTTGCTCTCACTGGAGGGATCAGTCCCTGTGAAAAATCTCACTTTCTGAAATTTAAGAAAGTTCAGTTACAGACTTGCTGTTCTGAACTGTTTGTAAGTTTCTTGGAGGCCAGCGCTTACTTGGGCTAAAGGGAAGTCTCTGTGTTCACCAGTGTCAGTGGTTAACACTGAGCAGCCTGCCTGTCCCTGTAGGAGTGGTTACTGCCTAGAAGCTGTAGTTTTATTGGCCATTTTGGGTCAATTCCAAACTCATTGATCTCTCTCTTAAAACCCTGCTGCCTCATGGTTTTGGCATCTTTCCAGGCTTGATAGTTGTTGCTGAAGCACCTACCAAGGGGAGAAAATGCTTGAGAGAAGAAAGGAGCCACTTTTGAGATTTTAAGTATTTTCTACTGATTTTTGTTTAGAATTACTTCTTTGCTGCCTACATTCTGGCATTTTCTGGCTTGCTAAAGTTTATATCTGTACTAGAAACAGTATTTAGAGCACATCTAGAGCCTGTTTACTGCATTTCCTGTGTTGCACTTAATTTAAAATCGCTTTTTTCTCTTAAAATTGCATTTTACCTGACTCTGGCCTAGCACTCAAGTGTGGGGTCATTTATTGCCCTGTTCTGACTATTTTGCTACTTGTGTATCTCTGCTACCTTTAAACTAAAACAAAAAAAAAACAAAAGAAAACAAAAAAAAAAAAAATCTAGCTTTTTCCCACTTTCTGAAATTTAAGAAAGTTCAGTTACAGATTTGCTGTTCTGAACTGTTTGTAAGTTTCTTGGAGGCCAGTGCTTGCTTGGGCTAAAGGGAAGTCTCTGTGTTCACCAGTGGCAGTGGTTAACACTGAACAGCCTGCCTTTCCCTGTAGGAGTGGTTACTGCCTAGAAGTTGTAGTTTTATTGGCCATTTTGGGTCAATTCCAAACTCCTTGATCTCTCTCTGTCTTAAAACCCTGCAATTCTCTTTTTGCGTGGTCTTGCGCACAGAGCAGCATCGGGCAGCGCCGCCTAAACAGGTTTAAACTATTCCCGGCTCCATAAAGTCTGCTCTTCACTTTTTCCCTTAGAACTGCTCTAAATCTCAAAATAAGCACTCTATTTTCATTCTAAAGCCCTGCACTTGCTCGTATAAGTAATCTCATAGGTAAACACAAATAAACTTAAGCACTACATCCTCTTATACTCCTTTTAAGCACTTGCTTCCTATTGGTTCTTTCTGATCAGTCAATAAGTAGTTCCCTATATTATTAAGGCATGTCCAAAGGTCAGTTTTGAGTTTACTCTCCAGTCCAGCTGGTGAATCTGGGAATCTTGAGGCAATTTAATAACTGCCTTATGTATACAGACCACCCTCTCCTCCTCCCAACAAGCTCAAATATATGTGAGAGATGCAACTATATAGCTAAACTGGAGGCTAAGCTCTCTCAACCCAGTACTGGCACAGCCTGTCAGAAGGAGAAGGTAACCACACACACCACAAATCCAGTCTCACATAGACCTATTGCATCAGCAAACCAAACACATAAACACACAAAAACATACTTGGAGGCTCTAAATAAAAATCTGCATAAGCAGCAGAGACCTCCAAAGCAGACATCCAAGCAGCCCCTACCACGAAGCAATACCCATGTAGCACATAGCTCACAAAGTCAGTGTGCCACACAGTCACAGCCCTTAAGGCTAAACAACACACCTGATACACTTGTAATAGGTGTCAGACACACTTACGTCCCACTCACCAGGCTGAACAAGGAGAAGGTCACTGTAAGCTGCCTGTCGGGTGCCAGGATCTGCCACATAACACAAGCACTCAGGTCACTCCAAAGCAAGTACAAATATGACTCCGACATTGTCCATGCGGGTGTGAATGACCTGAGACATATCTCCCTGGACTACATGAAAAAAGACGTAAAGGAGCTCTTTGATCATGTAGCCCAGGCCGGTATGACCCTGACCTTGAGTAGCATCTTACCCTCACCAAGAATGATGCCACAGTATAAAGACAAAATGATCAATTTTAACAATTGGCTACAGTATTGGTATCATTCAAAGGGGATCCAGTGTCTGTCAGCCTGGGATGACATGCTCGACAAGCCACGTTGCTTCACTAGGGAAGGCTTGCACCTGTCACCCCTGGGTTTTCGAATACTGGCAAAGGCTCTTGCCTCCCCCATAGTGCCTTTTTTAGGCAAGGCTCAAAAGACAAACCCACCTCCATAGACAACACAAAGCAAAAAAAAAACTAAGGGTAATGCTGCTCAATGCCAGAAGTCTAAACCTCAAGATGACATACTCAAGACTCTCCTCAGTATGGAGAATATCGATATCTGTGCAGTAGCAGAAACCTGGTTCAAGGCTTCCAAGAGCACCCCAGCACTAACAGGTTATGCTTCATACCATGCTTTCCGGCCCCAAAACTCGGACCGAACCACAAAAGGAGGGGGAGTATCCATATTTATCAAAGATACCCACACCTCCAGGTTAGCCTCACTGCACAAAGCATCGGAGACCATCCATGTGCAACTAACAGTGGGCAAAACTGCCTTTCAGTTTGTAGCCTGCTACAGACCACCCTCTCAAACACAGGAACCTCACTCGGCTTTCCTGAGAACACTGGAGAATATGTAGGTCTCTCCAAACACCATTATATTGGGTGACTTCAACTACCCAAACATTGATTGGGAAAACTACTCAAGCCCAAACACCCTCGCCCAACGGTTCCTAGAATTTATAAACTCAAATGCTATGGAACAACTGGTCACCACTCCCACAAGAGGGGAAAACATATTGGCTCTGGTCATCACCAACACGAGGTCTCTATATTCCACCCCAGAGGTATACCCCTCATTGGTAAGATCAGATCATAAACAAATCTCACTGGACATCCATATTCCGTCCCCACCCATAGCCAAGGAAACCACGGTGAAGAACTTCTCAAAATCAAACTTCACACTTCTCAAAACCGAGGTGGAATCCTTCAAAGCCCCTGGGCCAGTGGAAAATATGGCCCAAAATGCAGAATCCTTTACAAAAGCATTCTATGGACACCTACAGGAATGCATGGAGCATGCTATCCCAAATAAAACCAAGACTCACTCCTCCAAAGGCAGGAGACCTTTCTGGTGGACCCCGGCCATAAATAAGCTATACAACAGAAGTAGAAAGCTACTACATGATAGAGCAAAATCCCAAAAAGGGAAGGCGTCTCTGATCAGTACTAGCAAGAAACTACGATCCCTCATAAAATCATCTAAGGCCAGCTTCGAAAGAAAAATAGCACAAGACACTAAAGATAATCACAAGGCTTTCTTTAGTTATGTCAAAAAACTGGGAGGCAACTCCCAGATATGCTCTGACTTAGTGCAAAATGACAAAAAATACACTGAACCCACAGACATTGCAACATCCTGGCAGAAAGGTTCAGTGCAAACTTCTCCCCCCCTTCCCCCCCAAAAGAGCAAATGTCTATTCCAACAGAGTGTAGCCTTCCTGAGATCACAGATGCACAGGCGAGAGCTGCCCTCTCCAAAGCAAAAAACACAGCATCAATGGGACCAGATGGTGTCCCGGGCTGCATCTTACATGAGCTACAAGAAGAACTAGACCCTTATATAAAGTCACTGTTCAATCTCAGCCTTACTACAGGATATACACCCAAGGAATGGCATACAGCAACAGTGGTCCCACTCCACAAAGGTGGTGCCACAACAGACCCCGGAAACTATCGCCCTATTAGCCTGACTAGCCTGGTCTGCAAAGCTATGGCGCGTATCATCATGGAAATCATAAACAAAGACATTGGGAACCTCCAGACACTGGATCCTACCCAATTTGGCTTTGTTAAGGGCAGATCTTGCCTCTTGAACCTGGTCGACTTCTATGAAACAGTTACCAAAACCATAGATGAAGGGAAGGTAGTCCACACAGCCTACCTGGACCTTGCAAAAGCCTTTGACACAATACCCACTCGAGCATCATAAATAAGCTCACCAGCTTAAATATCAACCCCTATGTCACAAGATGGGTTGCAAACTGGCTCAGGGATAGAACCCACATGGTCAGAATAGCAGGTGCCATGTCAGACTCTAAACCAGTTACAAGTGGCATCCCACAAGGCTCAGTCCTGGGACCTCTCTTGTTCGGTATATATTTCTCCGAGGTATAGGCTAACATGGGTGGACTATGGCTGACCAAGTTCGCAGATGACTGCAAACTGGGTGCCGTAATCGACTCTCTGGCTGACACAAGCATCCTCCAAAAGGGTCTCACAGAGATGGATAACTGGTGCCAGAGCCATGGCCTAAAGCTAAATGTCAAAAAGTGCATAGTCATCCCCTTTGGGAAAAACAAAGTGCTCACAAATTACCACATAGATGGTAATCCATTAAGTACGGAAGAAGTAATTAGGGACTTGGGGACCCAAGTAGATAGCAATGTCTCCTTTGACAATCACGTTGCCAAAGTGGATAGAAAGACCTTCTATATAGCCCTCCTTATCACGAAAGGGTTCACATCTAGATCAAGAGAGGTCATTGTGCCCCCTCTACTCATCACTTATCAGGCCCATAATTGAGTACAATGCCCCATTTGGGATGTACCTTACCCGATACCTGCAGCAACTGGAAAGACCCCAAAAGTATCTCACCAAGAGGATCATGGAGCTTAAACAGATGCCCTATGCAGCTCGGCTAAAGAAATTCCAGCTCTAATCAGTTGCATACTGCCTACTCAGAGGTGATCTGTGTCTGATGTATAAAGCCACGTCCAACCCAGAATTAATGGACATGCTTCACCTCAGGAAATCCAAATCCCTTAGAGCTACATGCTCCAGGGACTTGAACTTCAGCACAGAAATAAATAGGACATGCTGGAGGGACAGATTCATATCCCAGAGGCTCCCCTCACTCTGGAACAAAATCCCATTCCATGTTAGGCAGAGCCCCTCACTGACCCTCTTCAAGAGAAATCTTGACAAGTGGATGGGAGATCGTAGGTTTACCCCTGGGATCTCTTATGTGTCCCTGCTTGACAGAGGTACAGTAAACTAACCTTAAAAGGGCTGCCTTCTGTGACCTACTATACAGAGGCACAGTCAACTAATCTAAAAGAGTGGCAAAAGCCAAACACACTCTGGCTAGGCTTATAAATGCCCTAGGGCAGATAGCCTAGTATAAACCTATGAACCTATGAATCAAACTGGAAGCCTGCTATAACAAAGTGTGTAAATTTGCTACAGGGTGCAAATATTCCACACATCACTGCCATTCTCCCACTCCCTAAACTGACCTGAGCTTCCTAATTACCTGAAATACATACAACTCACTACTACTCACAAACTCATATTCCCAGCCTCTATCTGCCCCTCGCTTTCATCTATCTTAACCCCTTACCTCCCCAGTCATCCTCTTAGATCTGAAAACCAAAACCTCCTTAAAGTTTATAAACCCCTTTGCCCTCCTGGCCAATTACTTCTATCACACTCCTGAGGTAAAGTATGGAATTCTGCCCCCCCCCAGCTCTGTACTCACAACCCTTCTAATTTCAAATCTCTCCTCCATTCTTATCTTACCTCAAACTGGGACTGTTCCTGCTCCCTTCCCACCTAAAATTGCACTGTCGTCTCTTTCAAACCTCCCTTCAATCTCATGTACTATCACCTCTGATCACTAACATTTTTGTTAGAACAAATACTAAACTTGTATAAACACTTTATGACTTGTACTTTTAATTTTATTATCTGTATTACTTTATCTTTATTTTAACATCTGTGATCTTTAAACATTTTTTTTTTAATTTATTTATTTAACATTTGTTGACCAGGAATGTCCGACTAGGTTCCACAGAGCCTGTTTTCAGCAGAGGCCCAAGGAGAAACACTCCAGATGCATGTCTTTGGAATGTGGGAGGAAACCGGAGTACCCAGAGGAAACCCACGCGAACACAGGGAGAACATGCAAACTCCACACAGAAGGCACCCCAGCCAAGAATCGACCCGGAGAACCTCTTGCTGTGAGGCGACAACGTTAACCGCTGCACCACTGTGCTGCCCAAACATATGCTCCCTGATTTTGTATTTTTATTTTAAATTGTATATTTATGCTTTTGCATACTGTTTATTCCACACTTATGTTTTCTATTAACTGCTTTGGAGCTTTTCTCCCCGGGCCTACACTGAAAATGGGCTCTGCTTGGCCCAATGGACTTCCCCAGTTAAACTGGAAATAAATAAAGAAAAATAAATAAATCTTACCTTTTCATTAATTCAAGGCATACCGTGTAATACCTGATAGGACTGAAGCTCATTAAAGAGGTAACTGGTCCACGTAGGCTTGTATTTTTGCAGTGTATCTCATGGGAAAACCCCTCTGTGCATACATGGACATTCCTTTTGCAGAGTGTGGTTACTTTAATAAGGTCAGGAAAAGTCTTTTGGGCAGGGCAGAGGTAACTTCAGAGATCCAAGCTTACAGAAACAAAATGTTATGAGGCCAGTTGTTAAGCTGAAACACATAGAAAAGTTTGTTTGGATCCTGAAGGGCTCAGTAGTAGAGACAGTATGCTAGAAATATTGGTGGAAAGAGATTTTTAGCAGCATTTCCAGCTGTTGTCAAACTCTTGGTGTGTCAGGCTGACCCTTGAGACACATATAACTTTTTGATACTAGTAAAAAAAGTGTTATGTTATGAAAACACCTTTAGGCAGACAACTAGTAAATTGGACGACAAAGCTAGAACCAAACTAAAGGCAACCTTGACATCAGTCCTATGTTTTAAGTGTGGGAGACAGGTGTACATTGCAAAGTATTATTGGGATTGTAAGTTAAAAAACTTCATTCAAGCAACTAAAGATGGGGGGACGAGGTGGGGGGGATGTGATATGCAGAGGCCACTGCTAGTCTAGTAATGATGTCATTTTGGTATTGTGCTACAAAAAAGTTAATGAAATGCACAATAAGAATGGATATGCAGGAACTCTGGGGGCTCTTATATTGTTTCAGCATAATTACCTTGGTGAAATCAAAATATCCATGTAAGCAAAAGGCCCATTTCTCAAGATCAGTAGAAGAAGTGTATATAATGGGGAAGCGGGGTTCTATCCATTCATCAAAGTGGAAATTCAAACCCAGTCTGGAAAGATCCTGCTCCTGGTTGCAGTGGGACCTTACCTCACCCATGATGGAAACACTGAGAAGGATTTTTTCTTCTTTAGAGATTTGTAGAAACATTGGTAGGAGGGGCAACCTAAGGAGTTCTTCCACTACAGGGGTTGGAATGTGATTCCATTGACCTTACAAAATACACATCCACTCTCTCCACCCCAAAGGAAAACTTTACTAGGGAGTGTATACAACCTAGAGTTACTGTGGATGGCCTGAGGAAGACTGACATTTGGGTAACCCTATCCCATGTTACACAGAACCACAGTTGAGGTAGAGGAAGTGAAAGCAGAAACATAAGGAAGACAAAGATACAGATACCCGGAATTCTAGAAACTGTGAGAGATGATCCATAAGAGACAAAGTGAGGAAGGCACTTGACAAATGGAAGATTCTAGAGAGTGTTTCTAACAAGACTAACTCATATAAAATGGAAAATACATTCAACTTACATAGTGCATTAGCCCACTAGGCCACTCAGATGAAAGTGAGAAGGAATCTTTGGTGAATGGGGGTGAACTACCCTCTTGTGCAGAGGAGTGGGACACAGAGACCCCAGTGCTTGCCTTAATGGGAGAAGAAGCTAAGATTTCTACCTCTTGATATTTAATAGATGAAGGGGGGGGCTAGGTTTGTCTTAGCACCTAGTAAATCAACTGAACTTTAAGAGGGTCCAATACAAAGACAAGACCCTAAGACAACCCTGACAAAAAAAAAAAAACAAATGCAGGGTAGTGAGAGAGGATTCTTCTGTGGTGCTAAGAGAAGCTTGCTCACATTTTGAAGTTATGAATGATTTACAGTATCGATCACTTAAGGAAATGGAAAAGACTATGCAGAAGTTGCTGGATACTAACCCTTCACAACCACATTAATTAATATATTTCATTGCCCTGGCATACTAAATGAAATAGATAATGTTTGTACTAGCTGTCCCAAATGTCAAAATATGGCACCAAAGCAGAAATTCAAAAATTCAGTAATTGAGATGCCCTTTAAAGAATAGCCATGGACAGGTCTACTAATGGGTACCAGTAGCGGTTAACTATGCCATTTGTTTTTCTGAGGTTATTCCCCTCAGGAATGCTAGCTTTAAGACTATTAACTATGCCATTTGTTTATCTGAGGTTATTCTCCTCAGGAATGCTAGCTTAAAGGGTATTATTAAGGCACTAGAATTATTATTCCCATTTGCTGGCATACAAAAGGATATCTTGACTGTCCAAGAATTCTGGGTTTTTTTATTAGTTAGGCTTAGTTTTATTATTTTTTTGGGAGATTGTTCATTTATTTTTATAAATTGCAATGGAGTCCACTGGACTTAGGAGTTAAGTTTGATTGTAGGGGGCTGTACTATGGCACAGTGTAGAGAATGTCTGCCTCACAGTAAGAGGTTCCCCACTTGGATTTTCAGCTGGGGTGCCTTCTGTGTGGAGTCTGCATGTCCTCACTGTGTTCATTTGTGATTCCTCCGGGTGTTCTGGTTTCTTTACACATTCCAAAATACATGCAGTAGATGGATTGGACATTCTAAATTGGCCACGGGTGTGAGGGTGTGCACAAATGTGTGAGGGTGTGAAAGGTTTACATGACAGTGTAAACCTTTGTTCTAGAGTTACCCATAACCCCATGTGCAAAAATGGGAAAAAGGGTTTTGGATTGGTTCAACAATTGGCTAAGCTTCTGGTGTCATTCTAAAGGGATCCAGTAACATGGTTGATAGACCACGATGCTTTGCCAGAGATGGCCTGCACCTGTCACCCCTGGGATTCTGGATACTGGCTAAAGTTCTTGCCACCACTATAGTGCCTTTTTTTTAGGCAAGGTTCAAATGACAAATTTGCCACTGTAATAGGAACAGGCAAGCAAAAACTGAGGGTGATGCTACTCGGTGCTAGAAGTATAAATCTCAAAATGCACTCATTCGAGGCACTCCTTAAAATGGAGAACATCGATATCTGTTCAGTGACTGAGACCTGGTTCAAGGCTCCAGAGAGCACCGCTGCACTACCAGGCTATAACTCATACCACACTTATCGGCCATGTAACCTGGACAGGAACACCAAAGGTGGAGGTGTGTCCATATTCATTAAGGATATCCACACCTCCAGACTAGTTGCTCAGCATAATGCAGCCGAGGTTATCCAAGTGCAACTAACTCTGGGCAAAACTGCAATCCAAATTGTAGCTTGCTACAAATCCCCCACCATGCCCCAGGATTCCCACTCCTCTTTTCTTGATGTACTGGAAAATATTAGGGTTCAACCAAACACCCTAATAATGGGTGACTTCAACTACCCCACCATTAACTGGAAAAACTACTCGTGTACCAACTCCTTATCTCAACGCTTTCTGGAATTCATAAACTCCAATGCCCAGGATCAACTTATCCACACCCCCACCAGGGGCAACAATAACCTAGACCTAGTCATTACCAACATGAGTGACCATTGTTCCACACCTGAAGTCAATGCCTCATTGGTCCGATCTGACCATAAGCTAATTACCCTAGATATCCACATCCTGCCCCCACCCTCCATTAAGGAAACCATGGTAAAAGATTTCTCCAAAGACGACTTCATGCTTCTTAAGACAGAAGTGGTGAACTTCATGACACCCATGCAGATGGACAATACAGTTACAACTACTGAATCCTACACAATTGCACTTTATAAGCACTTACATGAGTGCATGGATCGTGCTATCCCAAACAGAACCAAGACGCTATCCTCCAAAAAAAGGAAGCCAATCTGGTGGTCCCCTGCCATAAACAAACTGTACAACAGAAGGAAGAAACTGTTGCAAAAGAGAGTAAAATCCCATGAGTGGAGGAGCTCCCTGGTCAGCCCCAGTAAGAAGCTGCGATCCCTGATAAAATCCTTCAAAGCTAGTTATGAAAACAAAATCACCACTGATTCTAAAGACAACCACAAAGCATTCTATAGCTATGTCAAGAATCTCAATAGCAACAATCAGATCTGCTCTGAGTTACAGCACAATGGCACTAAATATACAGACCAAACTGATATTGCCAACATCCTGGCAGATAGGGTCAGTGCTAACTTTACCCCCTTCTCACCCCCTAAAGAGCCCATCTCTATACTGGAAGAATGCAAAATTCCTGTAGTCACGGCTGCACAGGTAAAAACCACACTCTCCAAAGCCAAGAACACAGCATCCATGGGACCAGACAGCATCCCAGGCTGCGTTCTACATGAACTACAGAACGAACTGGCACCCCACCTAAGTACCATGTTCAATCATTGCCTCACCTCAGGCTTTTTGCCTGCTGAATGGCGCACAGCAGCGGTTATCCCACTCCACAAGTGGGAGCCACCATGAACCCCGGGAATTACCACCCCATTAGCCTGACGAGCCTGGTCTGCAAGGCCATGGAACGTATCATCATGGAGCTTATAAACAAAGACATTGGTAATCTCTAAACTCTGGACCCCACCCAGTTCAGGTTTGTAAAAGGCAGATCATGTCTCCTAAACCTGAAAGACTTCTTTGAAGCAGTCACCAAAGCCATATACGAGGGTAAGGTGGTTCACACAGCCTATCTAGATCTTGCCAAGGCTTTTGACACCATCCCCCATTCTGGAATTATAGATAAACTCACTAAACTAGGTATAAATCCCTATGTCACAAGATGGGTTGCCAACTGGCTCACTGACAGAACCCACACTGTGAAAGTAGCAGACTCCAAATCTGACTTCAGACTAGTGACAAATGGAGTACCACAGGGTTCAGTCCTGGGTCCTCTCTTGTTTGGTATCTACTTTTCTGAAGTACAGGCTAACAAAGAAGGTTTTTGGCGAATGAAGTTTGCAGATGACTGCAAACTAGGAGCCATAATCGAAACTCCTAATGATGTGGACATACTTGAAGACTGGTAGGGGATTGTTGTGGTGTGTGAGGTCTTCAAACAAGATGGTTGCTGGTGTACTGAATGGGTTGTGCTGCCTTACTGTAATGTAGCATTTCTGAGGTATGTGTAACTCTTGGTTATGCATATTTTTTCTGTGTTTGATTCTAGAATTGAATGCACTGGCCTCAGTGAAGAGATGGATGTCTCCTTTATTTCATTATATCACTGTATTATATATGTTTCCTATTTTTTCATCATTTCCTTTTAGATATAGTCCTGTGAAACGTGATGTGGGTGGACATTTTCTTCCTGTTAAGTATGGGAATTGTTTTCAGGTTTTTACTGTTATTGTTCAGTTCTTTCTAGCCAGCTTTCATTGAATCCATTCTCTGAGCCCCATGTCCCTGATTACTAATTCAATAGGAAATCACTGCTGATATGATTTCTAAGTGTTTGTTAGCTGCTATTCATTCATTTTGAAAGATTTTTTCCTTCTTTGTGTTTGTCCAACTGTAAAAAAAAATTATATATACACACACACACATGTGTGTGTGTGTGTGTGTGTGTGTGTGTGTGTGTGTGTGTGTGTGTGTATATATATATATATATGTGTGTGTGTGTGTGTGTGTGTATATATATGAATATATATATATATATATATATATATATATATATATATATTTATATATATAGGTCTACCTGATAACACCTACACGCCAAAACACGGACAACTAAATAACCGACACGACAAAACCGGAAGTTCAAAAACACGAAACTTCACATGCCCGACAAACTACAATCCCGACAATCAACAAAACAAATACCTTTCCTGAAAAACACTCACACAACACAAGCACACCAAAAACCTTACAAACCTACATTAAACCTTACATACACAACTATCTATGCACTAACCTTAACCCAAACCCTAATCCTAAGGTCTGTCACTATTGCACACTTATCTTACCCGCACCCTAACCCTAACTCACTTAATCTGCCCCTAACCCTCAAGTCCGTCACTATCGCACACTTACCTGACCTGCACCCTAACCCTAACTCACTTAACCCGCCCTAAACCTAAAGTCCATCACTATCGCACACTTACCTGACCCGCACCCTACCCTAACGTCCATCACTATCACACACTTACCTTACCCACATCCTGACCCTAACATCCATCCCTATCGCACACTTACCTTAACATGTCGGTGTTCTCAGCATCAGGATTCTCACCTTTCGGTCTTCTCTGTTGTCGATCTTCCCATGTCAGGTAGACCCATATATATATATATATATATATATATATATATATATATATATATATATATATATATATATATACATGAAAGTACAGGAGTATGGTGGCTTGCCCACCACATGGGGAGTACACTTGCTCACAAAATGAAGGGGTGCAATGGGGCTCGCCTTCCTTCACAAAACACTTGAATTCTGAGTTTGCTGATTAGGTTGGATACCAAGCTGCTCAACTTGGTGAGCTGAGTTCTCCATGAGTTAAACCTCAGGGATTAGTCTGTGAAACACTGCATTTTTGGGTGAGTCATTTCTTTCTTTCTTTCTTTTCTTCTTGATTTGGATCAGATTTCTCTCAGTTTTAGAGTTGATCCAGGTGCTTCTTAATTGGGGAATGTTTTTATATTTCTTCTAAAATGCTATTTTATATAGTATTTGGTTGTTTTAGTGATGAGGATGTGCCTTATGTAGGTTTGTTATTTACGTTTTTTTTTTTTTGTGAGGGAGTAGGTAGTTGTTACGGTGATTTATATGTTTGCATTTGTTTTTTTTTTTTAATTATTGTTTACATTGCAGCTGTTATGACTGTTCTTTTGTTTTATGTTGGGAAAAAAGGTTTTAAGCAGCCAATTGTGGTGTAAATGTTGAAAAAAAATGCAGTGTAGTGTCTTTAAAGTGTTTATGAATGCTTGATGACATGGGTGGGTTTGTGATAAAATATTTTCTACTCTAGTTGTTTTATCATGCTCTGCTTCTAATATCTATATCTATACCTACTGTGGGGAAATGGCAAATTCACAAACTCCAAAATAACGCTATCAGACACACAAAGCAGAAAGCAGTCTGAAAAACAAGGAAAAAAGAATGATCATTCTTTTGAGAATTCAAGCCAAAAATTTGATTTATATTTGATTTGTAGGGGGTGATTTACTGACTATTTCTGTCCAATGGCGACATAGGAGTCAGACCAGGGGAGGATTTCTGATTACCCATCCACTGGTCCAAATTGCACTTAAATAGGTGTAGGGAGGAACTCTGCTTCACAATGGATGAGGAGCCTGTTCCAGAGATGGAGAATTATCTGATAAACATATCTATCTCTCCAACATTTTCTATTTATGTTGCAAGCAAAATTTAGATCTTTTAATCTAGTAGTTCCACGTGGTTTGCTTTGCATATATGCAAAAGATTAATCAAACAGGGTCCAGGGATGCCTTGTATGCCAGGCAAAGATCATCACTCAGAAGTCTGTATGATACTAAGTAAAGAGACATGGCTTTGAGTGATCAGCGTAGGACATTCTGTTTACTCCCTTTATTCTTTTCGTAAGGAACCTTTGTGGGAATTCCAGTTGCTACATGTGTCTGCTCAGGAACATACCGAAGGGTGCATTATACTCTATGATGAAGTTGATGAGGGATGAGTACAGTGGTATAATGACTTCTCTGCACCTAGATGCCACCCTTTTGCTTATAAGTCAATCAGCTTGGAAGGATTTTCTTACTTCTTTGTACACATGTTGGTTGAAGGCCAGGTTACTTTTTAAATGAGTTCCCAGATCCCTGACTAGTGAATTAACTTTTAAGGATGTTTTATTGATGACATAGTTCCCCAGGGTGGCAGCCTTCCCAAAAGGTACTTTAATGCATTTCTTGGTACTGAGCTTTAAGCCATGGCTTTGGCACCAAGTGTTTGTCTGTTTAGATCTTCCTGAAGGGTGTTCTTTTTTTCAGAAGGGATTCAATGACTGCTCCCAGTTTTCAATCATATTCAAACGTGGCTAGCCTGAGGCCTTTGACATTCACTTTGACATCCAAGAAATAGATGCCAAAGAGGAGTGGGCCTAGCACAGAGCCCTAGGGGACTTCACTGGTGACCGGCTTCTTTGTGGAGTTGGCCTTACTGATCCTAACCTCCTAGATCCTAGCAATGAGCCAGCTAGCTATCCAGCATATTATAAAGGGGTTTACACCTAGTTCTGTAAGTTTGTTGACAATGCCCGAATGGGATATTGTATCAAATGCTAGATCTAGGTAGGCAGTATGCACAGTTTTCCCTCATCCATTGCATTTGTGACCTTTTCAAAGAAGTTCACAAGATTCAGTATGCATGATCTTCCTTTGATAAAAGCCAAACTGGGATGGATATAGTATCTGGAGGTCTCCTGTTTCCATTTTGATAATTTCCATGATTAATTTCTTCCATGGCTTTGCAAATAAGACCAGTCAGGCTAATGGGTCTGTAGTTTTCAGGATCTGTTGAAGGTCCTCTCTTTTGAAGGGGAATGACAGTTGCATTCTTCCATTCACATGGCACATAGCCTGTTTTAAGACTACAGTTAAATAATGATTTCAGGGGTCTTGATAAGTTATATTTTAAACTATTCAGGAGGCATCCTGGTATGTTATCATGGCCCTTTGAGGCAGTGTTCTTGGCTTTACAGAGTGCAGGCAATAAATGCTCCTTTGTTATAATTGGAGGGGTTATATTTGAAGGTATTATTAGGGGAAAGATTAGTGTGAGAGGTGGCTAAATTTGGAACTGAATTTGTCCACAAACAGGTTTGTTAGACTCAGTGAATAGACTCTGAATGTGGCTTCATTAGTCACCAGTTCAGCACATTGCTGTGTGCTGCCCTTGAGGTTTCTGAAATAACTGTACAAGGCCTTTTGGTTATCTTTCATCTGGGAGGATATCTTAAAACATCACTTAATAACAGGTAATTTTCCTTGGAATAGTTCCTAACTGTTACTGGTTTTAATGGGGATATAGAGTTGATTTTGATTTTGATGGAGTCAGCTTTATGGTGGGATCTTACCAGTGAGGACAAGACATTGGGGGGGGTGGGGGGTGGGAGTGAGGATGAGGTCCAGGATGTTAGAGCCTTTAGTGGGCCTATTCACTACCGGTTGTTTGTATTTACGAAGTCCAGTAATCTCTGTGCCTTTAGATTTGAGGCCATGTAGTTTCCCAGTCTATAGCAGGGTAATTTAAGTCTCCCATGAGTAGAGTGTTAGATCGGATGGTAAATGTCTCCAGTAGGTCTAAGTATGCATTGTGAGCTTCTTGGAATATGAATGGTGACCTATAGCTGGCAAGGATATGGTATGGGGTTTTGTCTGTGGTGATCTGCACATGGAGGAACTCCAGCACATCATCCTGTTTGATCACCCAGGAGGTATGCTTGTTATCAATGTATGTTGAGACACCTCCACCTTTATCCTTTGTCTGTGCAGCTACTGGTCTAAAAGTGTGGACGTCATTAAAACCTTGCACTGCTGAATACTCTCTGCCACTTTAAAGCATGTCTCTGTAACTGCACTGATATCTAGATTCTTAAGTGTGAGGAGGGCTTGGAGGGAGTGTAT
>NC_056731.1:828246971-828301971 GCF_019279795.1 Protopterus annectens | reverse complement strand
ATCTTCACAACTCCACTCCTGGACCATTATTAAGTCAAATCATGTGCATTTCACTTGCTATATTTTAATCTTGATGTTAACATACTATTATTTTAATTCATTACTAAATGCAGCTGTTTATACCCCTTTAATTATCTGAAATTCTGGGATTTGTGACTTTTTAGCACTGTTTTCAATAAAATGATTTAGTTAATTGTTGATAATAAACTATGATTCATCAACATGCAGTATAGTTCAACAAGGCTGATGAATCATAGCTCTACTGAGGTGCATAATCTCTGGGATGTTTTATACATTTCCTGAGGCTCCAAGACCAATCTAAGTGTTTTCTCATTTATTTTCACTTATTTTATTGCATTTGCACTTGCCTATCATTTTTATCTGTGCCTTATAGCTAATGTATCACATTTCCACTGTTTTAAGGCAATTTACTGATTGACTGCATTGCATTACTGTTTAAGTATATTTCATTACTATTTATTGCAATTCATTAGTGTTTAACTGCATTTTACTGCATTTTATTAGTTTCTGGCAGGCATCTTGTGTTGGTAGCAGCCTACCTTCTCTGCTAGTGAGAGTAGCAGGGCTGCCTGGACCTTGTCTGGCAAAAGCTAGTAAAGAGAGCAGGGGCTAGCAGGATTGGCTAGATTTCTGTCTTACTAGAATCTTCTATTTTTGTTATATTTAAACCCTGTGTTTCAGCTAGTTTGGGCTTGTTTGCAGGACATGCACCGCAGCTGAACTGTTTTTAACCCATACTGAGTCATACTGATAAATAATTTAATAAATAAGTATGCTTTAATGTGTAAGTTAAGAAGAAAATTAGGCTGATTTTATGATTTATATTATTTTACAAACTTACTACGCCTGCCATATTAATAGGTGACAGTTTCTGTCGAGCTGACCTCTGATTAACTTACATATGCATAATAATCATGGCTAAAATGTGTCTGTTTGGCAACTCCAGTTAGCCAGCCAATTAGTCAGTTGGACAGTTAATCAATGACCAGCTAGGCAACTTTAATATAGATTGGACTGATTGTAATACCCAAACCCCAAAAAACTACATTAATCTGCACCACTTTACCCAGTTCATACAAGTCACAAGGACTAATAAGCCATCCAACAAACACTCAACCCTTGACTGGACATTAACAAATAGGGAAACTCTCTCATCTGACTCTGGTTGTCTCACAGACAGTCTTAGTGACCATCTCCCAATCTATCTACTCAGATAAAATATTAATCCAACAAAACAAATTATTTACCATCAAATAAGGAACAAAAAATACCTCAGCCTCAATGACCTCATATATAACCTTAAACATTATAACTGGTCACCACTCACCCAACTCCCACTAGAAGAAGCAGTACACTATTTAAATACTACCTTCCTGTCTATCCTAAATGCCCAGGTCCCTACCAGGACTATGAGAGTTAAGTCAAACTTCACACCATGGCTAACCAAGGAAACTAGATCCTTATTAAGATCAAGAGATAAAGCCTGGAAAAACTGGCACATAACTAAATCTCAGTCTGCACTACAAATCAATCAAAGAAGCATATTAAACAGGACAAAATAAATTATTACTCTAAATCCCAAACTACATGCCACAATAATCCACAGAAATTCTGGACGGCAATAAACAATACACTCCAACCAGGTGAAGTTAGCATTCCCCCACTACGACCAATAATACAGAAAATATTGCCACCCAATTCAATACATATTTTACTTAGAGTATCCTAGCACTGTCCAAGAAACCAAACCCTTCTACTAACTCAGCTAATTCTTTACCAGTCAAAAATAAAACCATATTCTCACTGCAACCAACACCAACAGATACAATTAAAAAACTGCTTAATAAACTAAAACCAACCACTCTAGCTGCAGACAACTTACCAGCTGATTTCCTAAAAATAACTTCTGAAAGTATTCCCTAT
Organism: Protopterus annectens; assembly: GCF_019279795.1. Classification (NCBI taxonomy): domain Eukaryota; kingdom Metazoa; phylum Chordata; order Ceratodontiformes; family Protopteridae; genus Protopterus; species Protopterus annectens. The sequence goes on along the minus strand of NC_056731.1, from coordinate 828,300,027 downwards.
CCAGTATCCATTCTTATTAACAGATCCTTAGCAGAACACCAAGTCCCTAACATATGGCAAACCTCATGTATTATACCACTTCATAAAGGAGGCCCATCAATTGATCTTTCTAACTATTGCTCAGTTGCAGTCTTATCACCACTGTCTAAGATCCTAGAGAGAATCGTTCACAAACAAATCACAGATGACCTGCATAGCAACAAACTACTAACCGATACCCAGCATGGCTTCCAACCATATCATAACACGACTACTGCATTAATGACATTTACTAACACTATTAACCTCCGCTGAAACAATGGTAATTATGTATCCTCTATCTTCTTAGACCTATCAAAAGCCTATTTGGCCTTAACCTTTGCCAATCTACCCTTGCCTGGTTCCAGGACTACCTAACTAGGCACCAGAAAGTTGTACGCTGGCAGCAAATGTTATCACCCCTTCTCCTTGTTACATTAGGTGTCCACAAGGCTCAGTCATAGGCCCTCTACTCTTCTCAATATTTACTAATAACCTACAAACCTCAACCCCACAAGCATCACTCATTCAGTATGCAAACGACTCTACTGTCATCTGTGCTGCTACTACTGTTGAGAAGCTTCAAAAACTAACTCACGATCTCTCCTAGCAGTAGAGAATTGGCTAACAAACTCCCAACTAATTCTGAACCCCAAATTCCACAAATTCATTTAACATTATTTCATTAGATAATACAAGCATTTCCCCCCTCCTCACACCAAGCTATTAGGAGTAGAAATTGACTGCAACTTGAGATCCGATGTCAACATATCCCAAACAATAAAAAATGTACATAGAATACTTGGAACATTATATAAGAACAAACACTACTTCACAAATGATACTAAAGCTACAATTGCTCAATCTCATTTGACATCTACACTGTTATATGCATCTCTCATACTCACAAGCCTAAGAAAATCTGAACTACTAAAACTTGAAACCTGTTACAATAAAATCACCAGATATGCCACCAATTCTCCATCAAGATCTCACCACTGTATCGCACTTAGAAAGCTCAATTGACTGGATCTTCCTCAACTTCTGCTCTATAATCAGCTAACCATGGCCCACAAGATATTCTATCAAGGTGAGAAAACACATTCTCTATAAAATATATGGCTACCAACTCTAGTACCAGAACTTTACGCTCTACAAACAAACCACTCATCAAAATCAATGCAGCAAAAAACTTAGCTGGACAATCCCAGTTCTCTAACTATACAGGCAAAATCTGGAATTCACTACCAAATGAAATTTCGTCTACCTCAGCCCTGTCTCAATTTAAAAAAAAAATGCTAAAAACTCATTTGCATAACAAGTGGCTCTGCCCTTGCTCTACACCTGACTAAACCTTCTCTCTTTGAAGATTTTAATTACCTCTTCTGTACTCTTACTAACAACACTAAATTGGTTATATTATCTCAGATGACAAACACTGATCTTAATAATAATTCTGTAAATCATTGCATACATGTAAACTGCGTGCCAAAATTATATCCTTGCATGATAATCACTTTTCTTAACTGACATATGTCTGATTGCAAACTCCTCAAACTAGAAACTGACTGTCTAATTTATCTAATTCCTCTCTTATAGTTTAAATGTTATATTGTGAAATTGCATATTGATTGTGTAACAATAATCAATCAGTATGATTATCTCATTGTTTAAATGTTATATTGTGTTACTGTTTATTACATATGGAGCTTTTCTCCCTGGGCCTCTGCAGAAAAAGGACATGTGTCCATTCAGAATAAAATAAAATAAATATTAAACAGAAATGTATTATTCACATTCGCAGTCAGAATACTTGGATGAACCTTCCTGTAGGGTTGATGCAACCAGTAACAGCACCCTTCTAATTGTGCTCCATCATGATAAACTGAAAAGCTTATACTTTTAGTTGGGGGTGGGTGGGGGGTCAGCTATGGGACTGGTCCTGGCAGCCTGACAGTATGGTATTTGTCCTGTTATTCATACCTGCTGGCTTCTCTGAATCATGTAAAATGCAGAAGATATGTCATTGTCTAGGTTAGGTCCTGCAGAAAGGTCATCCAGCCGACAATGAAATGTAGACTAAGGCAGGACCCAACAGTGGTATATGACAGTAAAAGATCAAGATAAGAGAAAAAGAGTGTCAGATAGACTGAAGGGTGCATTTAGTGTTTCTGGAGTAACAAGTCATTATAAAGTAGTGCTCCCACTTCTTGGACTGTGTGGGATTAGATATTTGTATTAGCCACTGGAATGAGGGCAAACGTGGAGGGAATGGTAGTGCTTACTGATTGGAGGTGCAGGATAAATGGTAAATACATGCTTCATGGAACACTAAATACATGCAGAGCTTGTCATAACAGTGTGAATAATATGCAGGCAACAGTGACCAGTGGCGTAAACCGTTAGTGGAACGTTCTTTGGAGAATTAGTACACTGAGTTTTAAGATGAGCTCCACTTGCTTATTCTTATTCACAGAAGTAAAAGTACAAAGAGATTTTGGGTGGTTGAGAAACATTTTGATTATTTGCTGTGTATGTGTGGGAAGGTTCACAGAATAAACTGGCTCCCTAATGTGCTTGAATGTTTTATATTGGATAGTGTACAAAAGACGCCAGTATTGCTGAGGTGACATGTTCTGTAGAGCTGGGTTTGATTTCAGCCTTTGTATACTGCTTTTTTGTAAGGAAGTCATTAAAGTGGGAAACTGCTTCTTCTCATCCTTATCTGTTGCATGATGGATGGGCTTAGCCCAACTAGTAATACCTTTATGTGTGTGTGTGTGTGTGTGTGTGTGTGTGTGTGTGTGTGTGTGTCTATATACACACACACACACACACACACACACACACACACACACACACACACACACACACACACACACACACACACACACACACACATCTGTCTGTGCATCTATCAAGCTATCCCTCTCTATTTATATATATGTATATATATTCATCCATCTATCTATACCACCTTTCTTTCCATTTTTTGCACATGAGGTTAGGGTGTCACTTCAACAGTGACAAAGATTCACATGGCCAGGTGACTAGCCGTGCCCCAGTTGTTCTTCCATATCACATTTGCACACTCACACCCATGGCCAATTTTGTGTGTGTGTGTGTGTGTGTGTGTGTGTGTGTGTGTGTGTGTGTGTGTGTGTGTGTGTGTGTGTGTGTGTGTGTGTGTGTGTGTGTGTGTGTGCTTAAGCTTAATCATGCTTAAGTCTCTCAGTTTAATTACAGGATTTGCTTTCAGTATGTAATATACACACCACAAAACTTTTTTTCTTTCTGCTCTACAGTGGGTGTTCATCAGATTTAATGGAATAAATAAACTAACTGGGTAAATGGTCTAAAATTAGGCAGCTTAAATGTGAAGGACAAAATATCAAAATAATGCACACAAAAACAAAAATTAAGGAAAGGAGCATGACTAGAGGGAAAGTTTTGCCAATGTTATCACTACTACTCAATCTCAAACAAATTCAAGATACACGTCCCTTAGACTTTATCAGCTTCAGTGAACAACTGTCACAAAAGGTTACAAGTTAACTTCAGAAAAACAAGAACTATCCAGATGAGCACTCAGCCGAAGCTGAACAAGTTGATCCAGTTATACATACTTTACTCTTATACCAAAAAAAGTGTCAAAGTACAATTGTTTGGGATTATACTCACAGTGTCACCTCATTGTGAACTTTCCAGTTCTAAATATTGACAAATATTTTACTGTAAGAACAAACCTGACCTGCTGTAAAATAACCAGTGATACTGGTCAAGAGGCAAGGGCTGTATCTGTAAAAACACTATGCATTCAACAACTGAAATATGCCATACAGATAATCTAAGCAAACCTTTTGCAAAAAATAGAACATGACTTAATTAAACATACTGGTTTATCTGGTTTTCTTCTATTCAGGAATGGCTCTCCACCAAGTGACTAAAAGATGAATAATTGAAATACTTGCCAAAATAAAAATAATGTCTGACATATGTTTTCATTAATGCCATTAAATACTTTTAGAATGGGCAAGACCCAGCCTGTCAATAAACATAAACACGCACACACACACACACACACACACACACACACACACACACACACACACACACACACACACACACACACACACGCACACACGCACACACACACACACACACACACACACACACACACACACACACACACACACACACACACACACACACAATGAGGTTTCACTTCCTGCACTCACATTATTTATGTATGTGAGGCATAGGGCAGAGTCACTGTCCTGAGAATAGTATCTTAGTTTGATGAATGTATGATTTGGCCAACTGTCCATTATTAAACAATTGGCCATCACATTACTATCCAGGCCTTTTCTTGAATATCACTGTATGTCAATGCAAAAGGCAGTATGGTTTCAAGTAAGACAGAGAATACACTTTTATATTGCTTCCCTTGTTCAGAAGCTATTGTTTTTATATGGTTCCAAATTTTTACAAATTGTCCAGATTTTTGTCATACACTTTTGGTCCATTCCTCATTAAATTTGTAGTTTTCTAGCAAATCATAGGATTCAAGTCATTATATCATGAGTTGCAGTTGAGTTTCACATTTCATATTTTTCAGAAAGTGTTTGCTAACACAAAACATATTATTCTAGCAACTTTCTGAATTGCTAAAAGCAATATTTAAAAATCTGCCTTTGATTTTGGGCCTTTGTCCCCCCTCATTATTTTAGGCCTTGTCCAGATTTCCTGTGCTTGCAGGTTGGGAGGTGTATGAGTGCAGCCACCACACCTCCACAGCAGGAAGTGCTCCTGATGTTATCTCCTTTAATGAAAACAGAAATAACAAACATCCTAAAGCCTTACCCCAGATGTGAGTTTCCAGTGAACTCTCAGTTATTGTTATATTTTTTGGCACTGTACTTAAGAATTCCAAATGCAAAAAATGACATTATCAAAAGGAATATAAAAGTGTGTGTTCTTCCCATCACTTAAATGATCAGAATAATATTTTGCATGTACCCCATATGAATTTGTTATAGTTAACTTCATACTTCCTAGATGACATTGGGCCACTTTAATCTAGAAAACAAATATAAATAAATAGATACAATATTTGACTATGATAGGTTAAATGCTCATCATACTTACTGCTGCAGTAACCTTAGCCATATGGACTATATCCTACCAAGAATATAACAGGTGGGCAGTTTCCAAAGCTTCAAGAGCTCTTTCCACATATCCAAACTGTTATTCAGCTCAAGGAAAACTAAAGACAAAGACCGGTTAGTGTCAAGCTCTTCATAGGTTTGCTGATGCTTGTCTTGTGTACTTTTAAAGATTGACACTAAACTAATGTCTTCCTTTACTTGAAAGCTAGGTTCCCTTGGGGTGGGGGAGACTTCTGTTTATTTTTATGATTAAATTTGAACTTTTTTTGTGAAATTAGTTCTTTTATGCTTAGAAAGACTGTCACATTACTTTCAGTAACTTTTAAACAGAAGTGTTACTTTATTACATTTGTAGAAAAAAATTGCTAAAACTTATTTAAAAATACTTTTTCCTTGGTAAAAGTTGTGTTGTGTTACTTGTTGGGGCTGTGGTAAGTATTTAAAATATTTTTCATTGTGTTTATAGTGGAAAAAGTGACTTTTTTCATTTAACTTATTTCCTTGGAATCTGGCATCTTTTTCGGCTTTACCATTTTTTCTACCAGGCAAAAAAAAAAAAAAAAGAAGAAAATTAGTAAACTGCTTCAAGTCTTGTTTAATTCTTTCTCACAGGATGGTTTGCATAGGATGTCTCCTAAATACCTCAGTTCAAAGAGCTTTTGTTCCACAAGTAAAAAGTTTATCTGTATCTAGAGCAACTCCTGAATTTTGTTTTTCCACTTAGGCTACTGTCTCAGCACTGGAATTTCTCAGGATTCTAGGTTTCACAGCATCTGTGATCCTCACGATTCATCCGGCAAGACTCCATATAAGAATAATTCAATGGAACCTGAAAGCTGTATGGTCCCTGCATCAACATCCCCTGACATTCCAGATACCACTCTGGAGGTTTGTGAAAGGGGAATTTCTTAGGTGTCAGACCAGTTTTTATTAGAATCCATGTCCTTCATTTTCCCTTCAAGCTCCAGCACAGTCTGTGACAAAAGATGCCTCAGATTTTACTTGGGAAGCAGTGTCTATGAGGATAAAAGTGCAGGGTCTGTGCAACATAAAAGACAGACCAAAACACAAAGACATAAAAGAAATGTTTGCAATGCTTTCAGTTATCTATGGCTACTAGGACCATTACAAGTATTTACAGACAACACCACAAGGATGTGGTACATAGACTGGGGGAATCAGATCCAACCCTATTTGCAGACAAGCTATGGTAGCTAGGGATATAATGTTTCACCACAACCTTACTCTACAAGCATCTAATGCACAGAGCAAAACTTTTGTGGCAGGCAAGATTAATAGCACCAGAACAGACCATCACAAATGAAAACTGAATCAAGTTGTCTTCCAGAAATTGATGCAGGTGTGGGCAACACTTCAGATTGCTGTAGTTGCTCAATTTGGCATGAAATGATAATGGAAATTCCCTTTTCATTTCATGACAAATTGAGATACTACAGCAATCAATGCAAGACTGAGCTTGGAAACTTTTACTTGTAGCTGTTTGATGGTACTTTTATCTGGAGTCACTCTGATTTTTCTTTTTGTAAGTGCTAAAAATGAGGAAGAAGGGTTACTCCATACCTTGGATGTCCACAGACAGGCACAATCTTGACAGAACTAAATATTTTAAGAACTTTGATCAGTTGTTCATTTCCTGTGAAGGTAAGAAGAAAGGGCAACGTCTGTCAAAGCAGACTATTTCTAATTGATTGTCGCATGTTATTACCTTTTGCCATACCCAGCAAAACAAGGCTATTCTCCAGGTAGGGTCAAGGCTTATTCTGCCAGGGCCTTGGCTTCATCTGAGGTTTTTTGGAAAGGGTTGAATTCAACAAGTATTGTAGAAGCTGCAACTTGGTCCAATATACATCAATGTACACAGCACGACAAACTAGATTCCTTCTCCAGGTCTAAGACATGCTTTGCTAGGTCCATTCTTCAGGGGCTCCTGGAACATCACTCTTCCTCCTCCTCTTACTTAGTCTAAGCTATGTTACTCTAACCATATGGCTTAGGCTACTGCAGCAGTGATCAGTATGATGAATAGTGCAGTCATATAAGTAAATGTGCAATAATAGTAGATATTCAAATGATCACTACTGCAATAGCAGCTCCCTCCCTCCATCCTCCTTATTTTTATATGCTTTTGTTGCCTGGGTGTCTTGACATTTTCTGGGTTCTAGTCTCCTTGTCTCTGTTTGCATGAAAACTGTGAAGGGCTTTAATACCCAAAGCTGTCTTATTAGGCAGCTCAGCTCAAGCTGACTGATGGTTTGGGTGCATGGAAGATGCCCTGAAGCTTTGGAAGCTGGCCAGCTGTTATATCCTTAGCAGGCTACAACCCATGTAGGTAAGGCTGCTGCAGCAGTGATGATTTGAACACCTACTATTATGATGGCAAGTTTACTTGTGTAACTGTACTTTCCTGAAGTTAAAAATCAATAGGCGCAATGCAGTTCTAGCATTTTAGAATGTATATGTAGGTTATTTTACACAATATCCATATAAATGCATTATGTATATGTAGCTTATTTTGCACAATACAATCCATATAAATACATTTGTGTAATGCTCTTTTCAAACAGCACTATTTTTAAGACCTTGCAAAAAATAAGAAGATATTTAAATAAGATTGGCAACCTATTCATTTGGTAGAGAAGTAGTCACAATTTTTGACGACTTACTGCAACTCTTTAAGAATTTACACATTTTCAACAATAATCAATTTACAATACCCGATGTTTTTAAAAGTTGCTTTATTTCTGTGCCTCTGGCACAAGTCATTAATTAAAAGCATCCATGAAGACTAATCCACTTAACTGAATAACACATGATAAATACATATACAATTAAGCTAAACAACAAAAGAGGAAGGGTTCCTTGGAAGTGTAATATCAGATGAAGTGATAAATAAGCAGACATTGCAAAATTCAAGACAGCAACGCTGAAGACCAGTAGATTGTCATAATGCATACAAAACTGTCTCTCTATTAGTAAATGAGAAGATACTGTCCCTCTGTATAAGCATCAGTTAAGACCCCATCAATGACATCCTTCACAGTTTTGGAAACATCATCTTTATAAAGGCATAAAAAGAAAAGTGTCAGCTCTAATAAGTCTAACAAAAGTTATGCATTGCCTCAACAAGCAGATGCATGTAAAGACAGACTACAACAACTCAGCAGGGAGAGTTTTACAACAAGGGTGCAGTAAGCTGATAATAGAAATGTTTAAGTACGTAAGGGGAATCTATAATTGACAGATTGAGAACTTTATAATAGAACAGATACGTAACAGAAGAATAAAGGAGAAGCTGAAGATACAAGTTGGATGGTTCAAGGGAGACCCGTGGAAGTATTACTTTACAGAAGAGACATTGGCTGATTACAGCATCCTTTTGTGAAAAGCTAGCAGGGTCAACAACAGAAACTTGACTTAACAGTATGTGGGGCAAACAGAAGTAAACATTTATCCCTGGTGGCAAAAATAAGCTACTGATGACGTAAGATTTGCAGCTTATTTAGATGAAGGAAAACTAGCAAAGTAAGTAGAACAAGTACCCCTTATCTGCTCTCTGGATCTGTGTTTGAGTAAGTAGACTATATGCTTCACAAATTATCTGGAAAGTTCCATGAGTAAAGAATGTTCCATATTTACGCCAATGAACTGAACGCGTCCTATTGGTAAGAGTAGCCAGACTGAAATCCTGGACACGAAGTGCTTTATTGGACCAAATCACAGAAAAATACAGAATAATAAACGACACCAAGAAATTGAGTACTGAGCGCTTTCACCCGTTAGAATATCCGGGCTTCATCAGAGTATAGCCATTACCAATTTCACAAACCTTTTGAGTTCTGAGTCATGCACACACCCCCCACATACAACCAATCACAGCCAAGATTGGCCGTGAATTCAAAAAAGAAGAATCCTGGTGCGCTAATTCAAATAACACTAAGTTAAAATCCTAAACGTTGATAAATGTGTATGGCAGATTTACTCCTCCTAAAAAGTACCTAAAGTTGTTGTATCTTTCAGCTTTTCCTGGTTAGGGGTTGCCACAGCGGAACTGCGGTCCGCTAATGATTGGCAGTAGATTTTTACGTACCGACTTGCCAGGCCTGACGCACAACCTTCAACGAAGGTATGCCCATTCACGCATGTCTCCACACAGAAGACGCTTTAGCTGAGAATTGAACAGGACAACGTCTTACTATAAAATACCTAAATTCAACTAAAATAATATGTTTGTTTACAATGCAACCTACAATTCAAAAATATAGAAATGTAACACAATATAACAATTAAATAACCCACATTTACATAAAATGATGAGCACCTTAAACCTTAATAGCTAGAACCTAAATGTGAAATTATTTAATACAATAAGATTTTAATTTTAAAATACTAGAAATTGAAATGTAATCGTTAATACCCGGAGGTTTCGATGTGTCAAGTCTAAGCTGCCATAAACATTCCTTTACTTCAAGTAGAGTCTTGACATCATCACCTGTGTCATTACAGGGAACTCTGTCAACCACAAAAAATATAAATTTGTTGAAGTTAGAACAATTTTGACTATGCATATATAGGGCACTAGTACTTTTTTGTTTTTAATATCTCTTACATGTTCATTAATCCTAAGTCATAGTTTCCTAATAGTTTTTCCTATATAGAATGTGGGGCAACTCAAACAAGTAGCAATATATACCACCATTTTCGTGTTACAATTGACATATCCTGGACATTTTATAGATCTACCAAAGTGGTGGACTACTACATATGGTCCATTGTTGATGAATTTACAAGTCCCACATGAACCACATTTACTCATTCTGGAACTTTTATATACCCTTGCACCACTATCCATCTCCATTAATTCCTTAAAGTTTTTACCTCTACTATAAGTAATAATAGGTGCATTACCCAGTATGGCAGTGGTGTCCTTATTAAACACTCTCTGCCAAGTGTCTGTTAAAATAGTTTTATTAAATTTGACAACATGTGTATCTACAATTTTACAGATTTACAGTTGAAGGATGAACACCTGACTTTATTTAAAAAAGGTTTTACATTTGTTCCTACATTTAGATATGAGATAGCAAGAATTTTGTTGAATTTTAAATTATATACTAGGCGATTGAATCTTAACATGTTTTTTTCAAAAATATCTAGTCCTGTTAAACTGAATATTCACATGTTTGAGCAAATGTGTGAATCGCAAATTAGGAGATTATGTAAAAGGAACAATAAGTTGGAAGATAATCTCACCTCTGGAGAAGGATTCTTCTTTAAAGAACTGACAGGCAGTAAAATTTATAGGCTAATGAAACCAGATAAAGGGGGTGGGGTTGTTGTTATGTCCAACATAGACTACTCTAACAGTATGTTAAATTTGTTAAATGACCTTTTAACTTATACAAGAGTGTCTAAGAATGAGGTTAATAGAGCCTATGCTAAGATTGACTGGCACTTATATGAGTGGTTTATGGAAGGAATTATTGACAAAGAAGAATATGAATATTTGTTAGTAGATTTCCCAGTGACACCATCAATTTTTGGGAATCCTAAGATACACAAGAACCCAAATAATCCATCATTTTGTCCTATAGTCTCAGCTAGAGGTTCCAAAACGGAGTCTATGGCTTCTTATGTTGATCACTACAGCAAACAAATTTTGAATAGATTTCCACATATTTTAAGAGACTCTTGGCATTGTTTAGAAGTAATTAACAACACTTGTTTAGATGAAAAGTTTGTTATGGTGACTATTGATGTAATCAATCTGTTTACTGTTATACCACACGACCAAGGTCTTGAAATGTTTAGCAACTGCTTGAACATGAATAGTGATTTTCATAAAGTCAAGGTTAGCCTATTAGTAGATTTGGTTGAAATTGTTTTATCTAACAATTTTCTCTCATTTGAAGGTGAGCTTTTTAAACAAACTACTGGTGTAGCGATGGGAGCAAAGTGTGCGCTGGTCTATGCCAACTTGGTTTGGCAGACTGGGAAACACACAAAGTTTTTTCCTCCAAGTTCACGCATAGTATAAAACTATACTTGCATTTTTTGGATGACGTTTTGATATTTTGGAAGGGAACTGAACAAGAGATTTATGAATTTATCGAGTATCTATACACCACTACATCATTTTTAAAGTTCACCCACAAGATACATAGAGAGACTTGTGATTATTTGGATCTTCTTTTGTTTTATGACAAGGAAAAGGACAGGTTACAATCAGGTTTGTACCGAAAAAAGACATATTCCAACTTGTTTCTCTATTTTAAAAGTTGTCACCCTTTTTATCAAAAGAAGAACATAATTAAGAGCCAGATGGTGCGACTTTCAAGATTGGTTAGTGAAGACAGTTTATTCGAAGTCAAACTCACTAGGTTAGTTAATATGTTTTCTGAGTGGGGATATCCTATTGACATACTTTCTGATGTTAAATCAGAAACAGAGACCAAAAGACACACAGGTTTTAAACCCATTCTTAAAGGAGGGTTGATCAAAGCAGGTACGGTAGTTATATCCAACAGCGATGTTACAAATGAATCTAGGAGAAGGGCTATGATTCTGCCTTTTAATCCAATTGCTGGAGATATTAAAACTATCTTAACAGACACTTGGCAGAGAGTGTTTACTAAGGACATCACTGCCATACTGGGTAATGCACCTATTATTACTTATAGTAGAGGTAAAAACCTTAAGTAATTAATGGAGATGGATAGTGGTGCAAGGGTATATAAAAGTTCCAGAATGAGTAAATGTGGTTCATGTGGGACTTGTAAATTCATCAACAATGGACCATATGTAGTAGTCCACATATTTGGTAGATCTATAAAATGTCCAGCACATGTCAATTACAACATGAAAATGGTGGTATATATTGCTACTTGTTTGAGTTGCCCCACATTCTGTATAGGGAAAACTATTAGGAAACTACGACTTAGGATTAATGAACATGTAAGAGATATTAAAAACAAAAAAAAGTACTAGCGCCCTATATATGCATAGTCAAAATTGTTCTAACTTCAACAAATTTATATTTTTTGTGGTCGACAGAGTTCCCTATAATGACAGAGGTGGTGACGTCAAGACTCTACTTGAAGTAAAGGAATGTTTATGGCAGCTTAGACTTGACGCATCGAAACCTCCGGGTATTAACGATTACATTTCAATTTATAGTATTTTAAAATTAAAATCTTATTGTATTAAATACTTTCACATTTAGGTTCTAGCTATTAAGGTTTAAGGTGCTCACCATTTTATGTGAATGTGGGTTATTTAATTGTTATATTGTGTTACATTTCTATATTTTTGAATTGTAGGTTGCATTGTAGACAAACGTATTATTTAGGTGAATTTAGGTATTTTACTTTAGGTACTTTTAGGAGGAGTAAATGTACCATACACATTTATCAACATTTAGGATTTTAACTTAGTGTTATTTAAATTAGCGCACCAGGATTCTTCTTTTTTGATTTCACTTCCCATCTTGGCTGTGATTGGTTGTATGTGGGGGGTGTGTGCATGACTCAGAACTCAAAAGGTTTGTGAAATTGGTAATGGCTATACTCTGATGAAGTCCGGATATTCTAATGGGTGAAAGCGCTCAGTACTCAATTTCTTGGTGTCATTTATTTTTCTGTATTTTTTTGTGGTTTGGTCTAATAAAGCACTTTGTGTCCAGGATTTCAGTCTGGTTACTCTTACCAATGTTCCATATTTAATTTTTAAATAAACTGGCAGATAATGGAGTGGCCTCAGGAATGTCAGTGTGGAGGTCGACACTGCCTAAAAAAGGGAAAGTAAGGTTAACATCCTGTGAAGCATGTCTTTTAAAATGAACATATTTTTGTTGACTTGAAGAATAATATACCATCTCTGTGGTGCACAGGTATGAAGTTTGCATTGCACCAAAGCTGGTCTGGTTTGATTTATGGTCAGGGTACTGGAGAAACCATCTGATGAAGGATGAATGTGAGTGGCTGATGTTAGATGATCCATCCTAAGATGTAGAAGCTACAAAGGTCCAGAGTATGAATTCCACCTACACAGATGCTGGTTTCTACACAGATGACAAAGGTTGAGCTTGACTTGATAAGCACTACCCTGGCTAGCTACATGGAAACATAAAGTCACCTCTCTCACAGGGCTGGTTCCAAAGTACATAGTATAGCTGCCTGAAAGAGCAAGGTTGGTTAACCAGAAATATCCAACCCATACTAGGTGAAAGATCATCAATACTTGACTCTCTTCCCACCCATAGTGTCTATGTACATTCCAAGTCAGTCCAAGACAGTGTTTTAAAAAAAGCAACGGAGAAAGCAAGATCTCCGTTGCTTTTTTTTTAGTGTCTCTCTATGTTAAATGAGTTTAACATAGCGAGACAGTTTTAAAATAAGCAACGGAGATGTCCGTTGCTTATTTTAAAACTGTCTCGCTATGTTAAACTCATTTAAGATAGCGAGACACTAAAAGCAACGGAGATCTTGCTTTCCGCTTTTGCTACAACTCTGATGTACTGCGCAGGCGCGCAGTACATCAGAACTGCCGCGGATGCCAGACATCTGCGGAAGGGCAGTAAACAGGCATTATACTATGCCATTATTTAAGAAAAGTAATAGTTTCTTTTCTTAAATAATGTCATGGTATAATAGCAATAACCCACTTCTGGGTGTGGGTAATGCTAAATTTACCCACGGTTGGCTTTGTTTGGTCCCTTGGGCTTCGCCCTCAGGACCAAACCATGCCAACCGTGGGTAAATTTAGCATTACCCACACCCAGGCGTGGGTTATTGCTATAATATACACCATGCAGAGAAAACCAAGACAGTAAGAAATTCATAACCTTCAGTTTAGTTTCACACATAATAAATCATCTGCAATAAAATGTATTAGCTAGCTAATGACAGGTTTGTACAATCCCTCAGAATAGAATAATTGAGGGAGAGGTGTTAAATAGGTTTTAGTACTCAGATGATCGCTCAACTAACTGCTGGGAGGCATTATATACAGGTTTCTCATACTCAGCATCCATGATTATATTTTTTTGTCTCTCAATGGACTAATGGAAAATAAGTTGTCATGCGTATCAGTGTGTCATAAAATGATGACATTTGTCACTTTCCACTGAATGTTATCAGGACAGATACGCAGTGAAGTCCAAAAGTCTATGAGAAGGATATTTCTAATGAGAGAAGTGAACAGTTACATTTAATTATTACATTTTGTCAGTAATAAGCTGCAGAATTATGAGAATACAATAGCAAGAAGAGTTATTGTTATACGTTTCCTTGGTTTCCCAGGCAGTTTGAAGAATTGTGGTGTGGCATCCATAACCACAGGGACTTATATTCATAAGGTCAATAGTCCTAGAATTTTTCTCCTTGGTCATCCTGTCTCAATATGCTTTGTGAAATAGAGCCTTGCCAGTGAAACCCCAGGAGTAATGGGCTTCCTATACCCTCCAAGACCAATATAAGGTTTGATAAAATGCCGTTAACAGTTGTTGATTTGATCAGTGCAAGCACAACTGATGACAGCGTAGATTAAGAAAAGGTAGAGTAAGATCAAAACATTATTACCCCCTAAATGTGGAGGAATAGGCAGAGGGCCATGGGCAAAAGCAATTGTCACTGTATGCCTCATTTATCATGTGTGCACTGCAAATGTCTAAAATTATTATTCCTATGAGCTTTAAGAATGTAGATTAGATGTCAAATTCTCTTTTTCTCTCCATCCATTATAATTTATATATTTTGTCTTGTCTACCTACTCATATACAAATCTATGTAGAACTAAAAGTGCAAAAACTGAAGAAGAGGAGAAACCATGGGAGCTCTATAACAGATGGCAAAGCAGATGGCAGCAAACAGACAGACAATGTAAGGATATCTATACCAGGCATTTGTGGATAGTTTTGTTAGGACTGCATGTTCCATCAGAAGTTGAGAAGTAAAAGCACTAACTAAATTTGATCTTCCCTCTCTACTGTTCCAGAAGCTGCAGCACAAGATGCAAATGAATGTCAAGAGCCATGTAACAATCTTGTGAGGAATACCATTTTACATTATTCTTGCTTTTCTAACACGGTGTGTTGTCTAAAAGCCAGCCCAGTCCCGGGACCAAAGCCAAAAGCTCAGTGATCAGCCCTTTTCTCAGCTACCTTCACACTCCACTGATTTAAGCTGTTGTTTATATATCTTAATGCCAGATGCTGTAAATTTTTAACATGGTCTACTTTACTCCTGACAACTTGAGTAGATGCAAGCACTTTAAAATCTGAAACTGGCAGGCAACTTAAAATGACACTCTTGGGGCTGCAGAGGCTATGTTTAGCTAGCTGGTTCCATTACTGTGTGAAATAGCCGACATTTCAACATTTTAATTAGTTTTCAATTCCACCTTAATTTTTAGCAAATGCTGACCCATTATCTATGAACTATGTTAAAATGTGGTATAATGCATACAAAACACATTTTAACAGGGCCACATATTTCTGAGTACAGAAAAGTTATTAATTCCCTTAGGTTTATAACTTTTTCTGCTGCGTCTACTTCCAACGAGTGCATGGCTGTTTAACATTCACGGCACCCTTCCAGACTGGTCATTGATCTGCTTTCTCCCTCTCTTTCCTTGGGGCCAAGATTTGCTCTTTGACTCCTTTGTTGCATGGAGCTGCTTTTTCTTCTTGTTAAAGGTGTTAAAGAAAATATTGTTTCAGACAGTATTCCCTATATCTTATATTTCTAACTGTATGAGTCTTCATCTGCATCAAGTAGTGAAAATGTGCATTTGTGTGTGTTTTAGATATGTCAGTTGAAAAGTCAAATATTTAGAAAAAAATAATTCAGTGCCAGTGCACATGCACAAGCGCTTGTGTGTGTGTGTGTGAAAAATGTGTAAATAAACTGAAAACAAACATACACGCGCGTGCACGCACGTGCTTATTGACACTGAATTATTTTTGTTCTAAATATTTAAATATCTAATTTTTTTCATTTCAGTAAGTGAACATAGACGTGAAAATGGTTTACTTCTATGTTAGTGGTCATTCCTTATTGCCAGCCTTCAGTTAAAATTTAGCCTTTTTTTCCTCCTTCCATTCACTTACTGGCACTTGAAACTGAAAACCATGCAATGTGCACACTGAGCTAGGATTCATTATTATATATGATCCAGTCAAACTGAAGGAGCAGATGATAATTACAAAGGTTGACTGAAACACACTAAAATATGTTGCTGATAGATGGATTTACTGCTGCAGGGAAAAACAGGGTTATTTTTTTGGCTACTAAGCGAATATTTGCCCTTTGAATTGTGTTATGGAGGTCACTTATGCAGAGCGAGCCGTTAAGATGACTTCATTCAGGTTCACAAACATGTTGAGCACCGTGGTGATGCTGATGTTAGGTTTACTGATACTGTAATAGACTGGAAGAGTCCAACTAGAATGAAAGAGCTGAGAGCCCAAGCTGACAGGAGAAATGAAGAAGTTTAGGCTGGGGCAGATTAAAAGAAGAGAGGTGGGTAAACTGCAGAAAGGATGAGCCAGGTGTTTAATAGATGATGTGCGGCCTGCAAGAGAATGTGATAACTTCAGTGGAGACCATGGATGATAGAGATAGTAGTGGGTTGACTGTACAAGTAAGAAAGAGCAAATAGAGACCATAGAGGACAACTGGAGGCCAGAATTCAGGATGGGAAGAAAACATGAAGTAGAGCTGTTGTTAGGTCAAGTTTGTGCACTAGCTGTTCCCAGACAGGCACTTCCCTTAAGCCAAAGTTAAAGACAAGAAAACATATCTCATAACTGGAAATCTGTAGCAAGGAGCTTCCACAAGCAAAAAAAGACATTCATTTAAACAGCCACGATATTGACCATTACCTTTTAAACGGATGTTGGTACGACGGCACTCTTGTCCAATCAGCAACTATTCTGCCATATCTACTGGGCATGCTAAGAACATGTTGTTGGGGCAGTTTCCCTCTTTACCCCATGCTAGTTATGGTACTGAGTAGGAGACAGGAAGTGGACAGGAGCACATGCGGTGAACTAAACAGAGGAATACAACAAAGTGGAGCAGCAGCAAGAGAAGATAGCTGAGGAAACAGGAAGGAAAAAGCAATAGATAAAAATAACAATGATGAAGCAAAGAGAGAAGATAAAAGAAACTGCCAGCAATAATATGATAAGAAGGAGAAGGAATGAAGAGGGTGAGGTACAGAAGTAGATAGAGCTGAAATGTAATGAGGGGTAGGCTGAGAGTACTATGTGGTAGGCAAAACCAGAGAGATAGCAGGAGGAACATTGCATTCAGCAAGAGGGCAGAAAGGAAAGTCAGGCAGTAGGTGATCAGGGGTGAAGGATGAGTAATTTAGTGAGTCGTGAGGATCTGTAGGCATAATATGGGACAGATGGCATGTAAGAATAGCCTAGAAAGAATAAAAGGCTGTTGCTGTGAGGAACATAGTAATTAGTGGTAACAGGTGGGGCACTTAAACGGTAATGGAGATAGGAAATGGGGAAAGACCTAAGGGAGGGATGGAGATAAAATTCAGAGGAGAAGTAAGCTGAATGGATATGAGGAGAGGGTGTCAGACATGGTCAGAAGAGGAGAGACTTCTAAAAGACTATGCGAAGCAAAGGAGAGGGCTCAGATAAAGCAGATGGAGGGAGAAACTTGCAGTGACAGTGGAAGGACTGGGGTGCAGCTAGAGTGGAAGTTTTCTAATTGGGGTGTTAGTGACAGGAGACAGTACATGAAAGAAATCAGAGCCAGACTGGCCAAAGGACACTGCTTTGCTGACTGGGGACGCAGTCATTTTTGGATTATGAGTTATAACAATGGAAACAAGAGAGGCCAGATTACAGTGACAATAATAACTGGACATTACTCTTTAGTCAAGCTTTTCTTATCATATTTTCTCACTTCCTCTACTCTCATCTTTATAAGTTAACCTTCATATTCACCTTCCCTTATCCAAACTTTACTGTTACACACATGCCATATTTTAAACCTCCAAGCTTCCAGTCATCTCATCATCCTCTGCATCTTCTCTTAAGCCACTGAGTCTCATTCCTACCTTTCAGCCTCTCTATCAGATCTTTAACTGAATTACAAATAAAAACAGAAAAGAAAAATATTACTGGGTTCACCATAGCCAGCCCAGCTATCTTTACTGAATAATATAATCTGTTATGCTGCAATGAATTTAATTTCAGAACCCACAGTGCAACAAAAAATTGCAACAGTGCTCTTTCTAAATATGATGTACTTAAAAGAAAGAACACTTGTCACATACAAAAACACTAAAATGTAATATGTTTTATCTAATAAAAAAATCTCTTCCTTGTCACTAGTTGATGCTTACCTTACTGCTGAGTGATACTTTCAGGTAGATCCAATTTACCTTCTCAGTTATATTTTCTGAAACTACCAAAAATAAAAAATGTACTCATATTCTCTCCCAGTCCCACTTTTACTCCATCCTTTCTGTGACTAAACCCACACTAAATCATCTCCTTTTCTTTCCCATTCATCAGATATTGCCAACACTCTCACTACACCATCTTGAATTTTAATGAGTGCACACAAATACCCATATAAATGACAACTTTTGGTTCTTCTGTTTCTGAGCACTAATAAATCTGTCCACATACGCTACCTATAAAAGTAAACTCAAAAGCCATCTTTACTCATTGGTGAATTCTGAAACTGCTTCTTCCATCTTAGTTTTAAAATTTGTGACATCTAGGCCTAGGTTACCACTGCTGAGCCTAGAAACTACTTCTTCCATTTTAATTTTAAAATTTGAAACATCTGGCACTAGAGCATCAGTCATTGGTGAGCCTACAAATTGCTTCTAATGAATCCATTTGTGGTGAGAGAAGCTGCAGAGGGACATTGTTTCCTTGCATTCCTAGAGATTACCATTCACTGGTGTGATGTCCCCACTCTGGGTCAGTAATCAAGGATCCTGAATCCTCACCACTGACACTGGAGAAGGACATTCACTTGGAATAAATATGGATGCACTGAGTGTTTCCAGATGCAGACCTCTCTGTATCAAGCCCAATTTCCTTTAAAAGCACACAGGGAATGCAGTTAGCCTGGGGTCTGAATTTCTCTGTATCTGTCTCTCTCTCCAGGTCCCCACTGGTACAGGTTCAGATTTAAGTCCTCAGCTGAGTGCTCAAGCCAAGTCCTCCACCACTCTCTCTATGAAACCAATGCTTTGTGTCCCTGCTCCAAGCAGCTGAAATACACACACACACTTTGAGAATTAATTTGCACACACACACACACACACACACACACACACACACACACACACACACACACACACACACACACACACACACACACACACACACACACACACACACACACACACATGCACCTAGGAAAGGCTGGCACAGGTTTACTAGCTATGCCTCCTTCTGCCCAGACTATAAGGTAGTTATCACTGCCACCAGGCACTACAAAGACAGCTACCTATGACTCTTGCAAGGGTACCCAGTTATACTGAGTGAAATTAATATTAATACAAATGGTAATGTTGACCATACAGCAAGGCTTCATGAGTGGCCAGAGCTGTCACTAAATGCATATAAGTACACAGTGAGAAGTTTAAATATATTTAATAATAAATAATAAAAGAACAAGAAAATACTAAATATCTATTTACAGCAAACACGAGTTTATGTCACAGGAAATATTGAAAATAACACAGCTGGAAAGATTCACACAATTACAGAAAAACAATACTTAACTATTCTCACTATATTTTCCTAACTGATTTAGAGAATTACTATCCTTGGTTACTTTCTAGCACAAGGCAAGATGAAGTAGGTAAGTTATCCTTCAATGTCAGGTTTCAAAAACAGACTGCCAAGAGACTTCAGTCTCCTCTAATATTAAGACATTATTTCTGTACAGAATGACATCTGACTTCTGGTTTCTATGCACCACCATTGCTAAAGTTGTCAGGATTTAGCACCTATATTTAACCATACACACAGATAGAGCTTTGCTCAGATCTGCTGCTGCTATGAGAAATCATAAAACAATTTCAAACTTCTGCCCTCCTAGAGTAGCGATTAACTCCCTGCTAGAGACAATAAAGAAGGTTTCCTAATAACTGGTTTCCCAAACATTTTGTCTTAAACTATTTTTCAAAGTTTGCTGCATCTGGATTGTGATTAACCTCTTCCCTTCCAGTATCCTCAGTTAAAACATATGCATTTAATTCAGTTACAATAATACATGTACATTTCTTTTCTTTCCAGCAGGGCACACTGTTGATACATTTTAACACAAGCAACTTTACAAATACATTTTTAAACACACGCATCCATACAAATCAATTTGACACACAAATGACATATAATATATATGCAAAATTGCAGCTATTTGTGCTGGCATATGTTACACATGCACTACCCTACGTCTCTTGGCATGGCTATCAATACTTCCTATTGTCACAACTGGAAAGTGAAAAAAAGTGCTCCTTAGGAGCTAGATTAGGATTAATGCTACTGCATGATACTGGAGTGAGAAGGAGCAGAAGGACATTAGTTCCTGCTCGTCTCTGATAAACAGTGTTTATGGGACTTCATTGAGTGGTCTGGTTGCAGTTTTGTTGAGAACCTCTTCATGGTCTTTGTTCAGTTTGACTTTCTGTTGTGCTGAACTGCTGTAGGTTCTGCTCATGTTTCAGTGATCATAGGGTTATAAAGGTTAATTTGTTGCTAGATAATTGTACCAAACTGAAATCTAAAACAATGCACAGAAGATTAATTACAAAATATAATTAAGCAAAACAATCACTATGTAAAAGAAACTGGAGTGATGTGTTTAGTGAAAAAAATGCAGATGGAATGTGGAAGGTTTTGAAAGAGAAATTGCTTGAGTGCAAAAAATAAAACAAAAATGTTTAACATCAGGGTCCAGGCATACAATGTCACCATTTGTACTAATATTAATATTACACAGTATAACTAGACACCCTTTATTAAGGGTCTGAGAGTAGCTGATTATAATGTGTCTGGTGGCAGTGAATCTACCCTATAGACTGGGGAGAAGGGGGAATAGTTAGTAAACCTGTGCCAGCCTTTCCAAGGTATGTCTGTGTGTGAAAATTAAATCTTAAAGAGTGTGTGTGTGTGTGTGTGTGTGTGTGTGTGTGTGTGTGTGTGTGTGTGTGTGTGTGTGTGTGTGTGTGTCAGCCAGCTACTTGGGGCAGGGACATAAAGCACTGCGTTGACAGAGAGGGTGCTGGAACACTTGGCTTGGACACTCGGTTGAGGACCTAACTCTACAGCTGTATCAGTGGGGAGTCTTATTGGGGACCTGGAAGGAGATAGATATAGAGATATCCAGACCCTGGGCTGAGTGTGTTCCCTGTGTGCTCTTAAGGGAAATTGTACTTAATGCAGAGATGTTCCATCTGGAAACACTGAGTGTATTAATTTGTATTGCAAGTGCACATCCCTCTCCAGTGTCAGTGATGAGGATCCAGGCACCTTGATTACTGGCCCAGTGCGGAAACAACACATATGGATGTCCATCACATATTGGTTGCAGTGGTGGGCAACACATTTTTATTGGTTGGCAGTGGCAGGATCATCACATGCTCACATATTGTTGAGCACTGGTGTAGATATTGAATTCCTGTAGCCTGTAAGCAGTGGTCACTAAAGGAGGTGTTTGTACTGTCAAGCAGCCATAAAGTAGACATTCAGAGTTTCATATCACAATAACTTTATTTATTTACTTTTTGTTAGCTTAGTCAGGGAGAGCAGGCCAGGATGTCAGCAGAGGATTATGGCAAGCTGATGTGAAAAGCCAAATGACTGAGGCATGCCAGCCTGAATAAAGGAGAAATAATCACAGCCTTAATCATAGCTGTATCACAGGCCAGTAATCAGGAAGACAACTAGATTGGCATTGGAGATGTACAGCTACCAGAAACAGGATAGTTCAACTTTTCCTCAGAGGACTTAAAAATCTGTCTGGAGTTAAAGAGACTTGAACTGGAGGCCATACGTTTGGAATTAGAATCAGCGGAGAGACTGTGGCATTTGGAGGTCAAAGTAGAATCAGCAGGGAGACTGCGGGATTTGGAAGCCAAAGAAAATGAGAGGCAGAAGCAGCATGAAAAGGAAATGCTGACTTTTCCCCAGGCCCATGGAGGTAATGGGGAAGGGAGTAACTGTACCCCAGAAGCAATAAAGGTCAGTAACCTTCTTCCTCAGTGCCAAGAAGGTGATAATTTTGATAGTTTTATTCATCTGTTAGAAAGAGTATACAAACAGTATAATGTTGACCAAGGGCTCTGGATACAATTCCTCACCCCTTACTCCATGGTAAAGCTGTAACTGTTGTTTCTATATTGTCTGATACTGATTATTTAGATTATGATCAAGTTAAACGATGTTTATAGCACTGTTTTTAAGTTAACACCTGAAGCTTACAGAAAAAACTTTCATGAGCATAGACATAAGGCAGATGAAAGTGTATGTTTTCATGAGCAAAGATGTAAGGCAGATGAAAGTGTATGTGATTATATTGCTGAACTAAGCACTTATTTTCATAGGTGGGTGAGTGGGTGTCAGGCCAGCAGTTTTGAAAAGCTGTCAGACCTTTTGGTGATGGAACAAGCCCTTAGCACTTTGCCTGAGGACATGAGAATCTGGTTGGCAGACAGGGAATGCAACTCTACAGATGAGTTGGGAAAAAAAGGAGACCTATACCTAGCAAGCAGGGCATCACTGCACAGGAAAGGTATGCCCAGTGCTGCACATGGATATAAGGGAACCCATGGTGGGCAGCCTAAACCACCTCAACAGAGTCCACAGGTAATAGGTGAAGCCACTAGTTCAGGAACATGGCCAGGATCAAGGGTTAAATGTTTTAAATGTAACCAGTGTGCCATTCAGCATATAGATGTCCACAGAGGCAAGGTGGGGAACAAAAGGCAGAGGAGCCAGCAAGTGGGTATAACAGAATATCAGTGGTAAGGTGTCTGGAGACACCAGAGGTACCAAACTACCAACAGAGTTTAGATCCGATCTTGATAGATGGAAAACAGGCCACTGCCAAGAGAGTCACAACCTCTGATATAACCAGTTAAAGAGAAGCAGTACTTGCTTGGGCAGTCTACTCCAGTCAGAGTTTTAGGAGGAATTCCATTCCAAATGCCTTTGGCCAAGGTTCACCTTGACTGGGAGGGTGGAAACGGAAGCAAGCATGTAGGTGTGTTTGAGGATATCCCTGCAGATGTCTTGATAGGGAAAGATTTTGATAATGCAGTACCTTGTATGCATGCAGTGACACAAAGTCAGGCTTGAAGACAGGCATGTGGGTCTGGTAGCCTGGGGGGGGCCCAGACAGACCACACACCCAAAGCCAGGGCTGCTGATGTGGCTACTTCAGAGAGGGAGCTACCCTGTAGCAGTGAGACTGAAGGTGAGACACAGCTGCTGGTGGGTACTGATGTTCCCTTGGACAGAGTGAGTGCTAGGGCAGAAGTGAGTAGTAGTACCCAGGCTGACAGTGAGCATCCGCTGTCAGAGGATATCAAATTTCCTGGGGAAGGGGAGCTGGGAAGGGTTGCAAAGAGAGAGTTGAGACAGACTCAGCTCTCAGACCCTACATTATAAGGCTTTAGGGAGATAGCTAGGGAGGTTCCTGATTCTGAAGGGAAGGGGGAATCTGTATATTGGGGACAAAGGATTACTGTATAGAGAGTGGACCCCTGAGAGAGGGCTAGAGGGTGAGAGAATACAGCAGTTGGTAGTGCCCAGAGCATACCATCTGGCACTTCTAGCCATAGCCCATGACATCCCTTTGCAGGTCATATGGGCATAAAGTGTACCAAGAGACGTATTATGCAGAACTTTTATTGGCCTGGAATTGCCAGGGATGTGACAGGGTACTGAAAGCCATGTGAGCAGTGCCAAAAGGTAGGCAAGGCAAGAGACAAGGGCAAAGCTCCTTTGATGTCTTTGCCTGTGATAGAGGAACCATTTTAAAAGGTAGCTATGGATATTGTGGAGCCTCTTAGCACCCCAAGTTCCACAGGGAAGAAGTATATCCTAGTGGTAGTAGCTTATGCTACTAGATACCCTGAGGTGGTGAATCTGTCAATCATTGAGGCCAAGACGGTAGTAAATGCTTTGTTAGAGATTTTCAGCGGGGTAGGTTTCCTAAGAGAAATACTGACTGACTGACAGAGGTGCCAATTTCATGTCAGACCTGCTGGCTTCTCTGTGGGAGGGCTGTGGGGTGAAGCTCCTAAAGACCACCCCCTACCACCCCCAGACTAATGGTCTTGTGAAGAGGTTAAACTCTACACTCAGGACCATGCTACTGGCATTTGCAGACCAGTTTAAGAGGGAGTGGGACAAATATTTGCCCCATCTGTTGTTTGCTTACAGAGAGGTACCCCAGGAATCCATGGGTTTTTGACCCTATGAGTTGCTGTATGGGCAAAGGGTGAGGGGACCTCTAGATCTGATTTGTGATGAGTGGGAGAGTGAGTATGAATCTCACAAGGAGTCTGTTGTAACATATGTCTAAAACCTAGGACGAGGCTTAGGGAGCTCATGGGCTTGGTCCAGGAGAACCTATCAGGAGCCCAACAGCAGACAAAGTCTGGTATGACAAGAATGCTCAAGCCACAGAGTATACTGTGGACAGCAGGTGATGGCCCTCATTACTGTCAGACACAATGAACTGCAGGCAGCTTGGGAGGGACCCTACATGGTGGTAAGGAAGGTCAGTGATGTTAACTATATGGTAAAACTGCTGGGCAGGAGGTAGGGACACAGATTGAACATGTTAACATGATGAAGCCTTACAATGATAGACAGGCCCTTGTGCTGATTATTTGCAGTGGATGGCAGGAGTAGCCTGAGAGTGATCTGGTGACTGATCTCATCAGTGAGGCTTGGACTGACACCTAAATGAAAGGGGTAGCAATGACCCAGTGGCTATTCCCTACCCAGGTCCGAGAAATCCGAGCAGTGTTACAGGAGTCTGGGGACATGTTCACTGGGAAACTAGGGTGCACTCACCAGGTGCAGCACCATGTGGATACAGGACCCCAAAGGCCTATTAGGCAGGCCCCTTATAGGGTGCCTGAGAGAGTCAAACAGACACTGAGGGAGGAGATACAGGTAATGTTGGAAGTGGGAGTAATCCAAGAGTCTAGCAGTCTCTGGGCCTCCCCAGTGGTGCTAGTACCAAAGAAGGATGGCAGCACTGGGTTTTGTGTGGACTACAGGAAACTAAATAGTCACACAGTTAGATGCTTATCCCATGCCTAGGACAGATGAAGCCCTAGATCAGCTGGGTGGGGCTATGTATCTGACCACTACTGATCTTACCAAGGGCTACTGGCAAGTGTCTTTGACTCCCAACGCTAGCAAGAGGTCACCCTTTGTGACTCCTTTCAGCTTGTATGAGTTTATGAAGATGCTCTTTGGGATGAAAAATGCCCTGCCAACTTTCCAGAGGTTGGCAGATCATATCCTAGCAAGAGAAAGAGATTATGCCCTTGCTTACCTGGATGATATTGCCATCTACAGCCATTCCTGGCAAGGGCACCTTCAGCATGTCAGGGAGGTGCTGGGCAGATTGCAGAGGGCAGGGTTGATCATTAATCCCAGTAAGAGTCAGGTGGGTATGGCAGAGTTTTCCTACCTGGGACATAGACTGAGGAATGGTAAAGACAGGCCAGAACCTGCCAAAGTGGAAGCTATTCAGGCATGGCCTACCCCATTACAAAAAAAAAGGTAAGGGCATTCTTAGGGACAGTGGAGTACTATAGAAAGTTTGCCCCAAGGTAGAGTACCATAGCTGCTCCCCTCACAGACCTGACAAAGAAAAACAGGCCAGATAAGGCAATGTGGACCCCAGCATGTGAGCATGCATTCCAGAAGTTTAAAGGAGCTTTGGAAGGGCCCCCTGTGTTAGCCAGTCTAGATTACAAGAAATAATTTGTTGTGCAGGTGGATGCTTCAAACCATGTGGTGGGGACTATACTTAGCCAGGTTTTCTCAGAGGGAGAAGATTACCCAGTGGTATATCTCAGCAGTAGACTGACCCAGGAAGGAATGCTATGCAGCTTCAAAAATTAATGTCTAGCCATAGTATGGGCACTGCAGAGACTTCAGCCTTATCTATATGGAAGATAATTCACTGTAGTTACAGACCACAATCCCTTAACAAGGCTACATAGAGCCAGCCAGCAAAATGCCAAATGGAGCTCAAGATTGCAGGCATATGACATGACAGTACAACAGTGTAGTGGGGTCAGCAATGCCAATGCAGTTGGGCTCTCAAGACAGGGAATGGGGTAACATATTCCCAGATAGGCTTATTTCTCTCAAGCCACATTTCTCAAGGGTCAGTTGAAAAACTAGCTTGGGTTGTCAAAGTGGGGAGAGGTGTGATGATAGCAAGTACTGGTAGCCATGACAGGTGAATTAGGGCAGTGGATAATATGGGCAAATGCCAGTATAGCCAGCTGAAGTTTTGTAAAGAAGGATATGTCCTTTGAATATCAAACTGATTTATACAAGATACTTGTGTTACAAATGTATTAGAACTATATGTCATTTGTATAGCAAACTGATTTATACAAGATGCTTGTGCTGAAAATGTATTTGTGAGCTTTGCTTGTGTTGAAATGTATCAGCACTGCACCCTGTTGAAATGAAAAGAAATGTACATGTATTAGTGTAACTGAATTAAATATATATGTTTTAATAAGCTAACTTATTTTAAGGAAAATAAGGGAAAAGTAAATGAGCTGTTAAACATTACATTTTCACCCCACTGTGATGTATAGGATTGGAGATGCTGGGTCTAGGACAACGCCTTTGTCCATTAGCTCAGTGAAAAGGGGGGGGGGGCAGGCACTGCCATAAACATTTGGATGTGTACTGTGGCCATCTGGCTGAATTCCTGCCTCAGCTTCAAAGGGGAATACTGTGACAACCTAGAGTCAGGTGACCAGATGAGGTCATTCTGCCAGCCCTCTTGGAAATTATATTTTAGATATTACAAAGTGAAATCTCAGAGGAGAGGGTATTCTGTTTGGGGCCTGACTAGAAAGACTGCTCACGTATTTCATCTTGCCTTGCCCAAGTAAGTAACTTAACTAGGGAACCGTAAAATTCTTTTAGATTCAGTCAGGAATATAGTGAAGCTTATTTTAGATATTGTTTTTCTTTATTTGTCTGAGTCTGTCCTTCAGTGTTCTTTTCAATATTTATAGGTTCATAGGTGTTTACTAGGCTAATTATCACAAGGGCCTTTTTAAGCCTAGCCATGCTTCCCAAATTTCTGACAAGTTCTGATACCCTTGATAAGTGTAAGCATGGGACAGGGAGATGGACCATTTACAGGTTACCTCTGTCCATTAGAGGCATAGGTGCCAAACCAGGGATGAATTTCTGGTTTCCCATCCAATTGTTCAAGTTGCAGTTGAATTGGGTTAGGGAAGAACTCTGCTTCACATGGATGGGGAGCCTGTTCCATAGGTGAAGTAGTCTATGGGATATATACCTATATCTCCAGCAGGTCCTATTCATATCACAGGCACAGTTTAAGTCTTTAGAGTGGGTAATTCTGGTGATGTTTGTTTTGTGGATATGCAAGAGGTCCTTCAGAGTGGGGTCTGACAATGACTGGTATGCCAGGCATAGATCTCCCCTCAAAAGCCTGTAGGAGACAGAATACAGGGATAGGGCCTTGAGGCAGTCTGTATAGGGCATATTACTTACTCCCTGTATTTGTTTAGTGAGGAACCTCTCTGGATGTTCCATTTGTTGGATATGCTTGGTTAGGTACATACCAAAGGGGGCATTGTACTCAATGATAGCTCTGATGAATGCTGAATACAGTGGATCAATGACTTCATTGGACTTAGATGCCATACCTTTGTTTATAAGTTGCTCAACTTAGAATTATTTCCTCACCACTGTAGACACGTGATGATCAAAGGCTAGATTACCATCTACATGTGTCCCCAAGTCTCTGACTACTGGGTCAACTCTAAGGAGTGTTTTGTCAATATGATAGTTACCATGGATGGATGACTTCCCAAAGGATACTATTATGCATTTTTTGGCATTTAGTTTTAGTCCATGGCACCAGTTGATTGTCAGTGTCAGCCCCTCCTGGAGAACATTTGTGTCAGTGTGAGATTCAATGACAGCTCCTAATTTGCAATCATCTCCAAATTTAGTCAGCCAGAGACCACTGATATTGGCCTTGACTTCTGAGAAGTAAATGCTAAAAAGGAGCGGTCCAAGGACTGACCCCTGAGGGACTCCACTTATGACTGGCCTGTTTGTAGGGGAGGACTCCCCAATTCTACCTTCCAAGGTCCTGTCGTTGAGCCAGTTGGCTATCCACCTGGTGACATATGGGTTTGTACCTTACCTCACATATGGGTTTGTACCTATTGTGATTTGAAGTCTTTGGTTTACTGTGAATGTATATTCAGCATTTTCATATTCTTTTATTATTTATTTTTAAATATATTTAAAACTGTTATCATAGCTGGTCCTTGTACAGAGTATCTAACATTTGAGAGTACTTATATTTATTTGGTGATACTGTGTGGGCCACTCCAGAAGACTTAGCCATCTTGGTGAACTACTACCATTTGTATTAATATTAATATTACACAGTATAATTAGACACCCCTTTTTAAGAGTGTTACTGAAACTACCTTATAGTCTGGGCAGAAGGGTGAATAAATCTGTGCCAGCCTTTCCCAGTTGTGTGTGCATGCGCACATGTGTGTGGTGTGTGTGTGTGTGTGTGTGTGTGTGTGTTTGTGTGTGTGTGTGTGTGTGTGTGTGTGTGTGTGTGTGTGTGTGTGTGTGTGTGTGTGTGTGTGTGTGTGTGTGTGTGTGTGTGTGTGTGTGTGTGTGTGCGCGCATATGTGTGAAAATGAAATCTTAAAGGATGTGTGTCAGCTGCCTGGGGCAGGGACACAAAGCACTGGGTTTACAGAGAGGGTGCTGGAGGACTTGGCTTGGACACTCAGCTGAGGAACCTAACCCTATAGCTGTACCAGTGGGGAGTCTTATTGGAGATCTAGAGGTAGAGAGATATAGAGACATCCAGACCCTGGGCTAAGTGTTTTCCCTGTGTGCTCTTAATGGAAATTGTACTTGATGCAGAGAGGTCTGCATCTGGAAATACTGAGTATATCCATTTGTATTCCAAATGTACATCCCCTCTCCAGTGTCAGTGATGAGGATTCAGGCTCCTTGATTACTGGCCTAGTGTGGGGATGACACATATTGATGCCCATCACATATTGCTAGCAGTGGTGGGCATCATACCATTCCCTTGTAGATCACATAATAAAGACATGTAACCATGGATGTCCACTTCCCGACTATGTCTCCAGCCAGTTTGGTGGGTATAGGTCTCCTGAGGTAATGTACTAATTGTCTCCTGTTTATTGACAGACATCTAATTCTTAAACAAACTGATACAGTATGTGAGAGATGCAGTTATACAATATTATTGGAGGCAGGGATCTCACATACAAGCACTCATATTACCAAATAAGTTGTCAGAAACACACATACTCCACCCAACCACACATAGGATGGACCAGCCAACTAGACTCACATATGCTGAGTCTCTTAAATGTAATCTTCCTAAATCTCAAATACCTCCTTGCATTTGCACTTACAGTAAGTATCTCCAGCAACCTCAAAAATACTCTACAAAAACATTACCCACCACAACACATACATCCACATCTCATGGTTTTTCAACTTCTAAACCCTTAAGACAAACCACCAAACAACTCAATATTTTGGTTATAGGAGACTTCATTGTGAGATACACTGATGTTCCACTCTCCAGGCTGTGTAAGGAGAGCGTCTTGGTCAGTTGTCTATCAGGGGCCAAGATCCTCCAGATCATGCGCACACTCAGTGCATTTAACCACAAGTACCCAGATGACTCAATCCTAGTCCATCTGGGTTTCTGGAGTATATGAAGAGAGACATGATTGACTATGATTCAGACTATGTTTCCCAGGCCACTATGACCCTAGTATTGAGCAGCATTCCACCTTCTCCAACGGTAATGCCAGAGAAGGAAAAGAAGATAACGGACTTTAATAATTGGGTTTGTTTTTGGTTTAATTCAAAGGGAGTACATTTATGCCTGGGAGGATATGCTTGACAGACGAGTCTGCTTTGCCAGGGATGGTCTGCACTTGTCCTCTTTAGGCTTTTGGATTTTCTCTAAAACCTTGTCCACCCTCACAGTACCCTTATTAAGCATTGCCAAACTGATAAATGTTCTAAATTAGCAAAAACCAAACCAAGACATTTAAAGGTGTTACTGCTCAGTGCCAGAAAACAACAAGAAATCCCACTCCCTGAAAGCTCTCCTTAGTCTAGAGAATGCAGACATCTGTGCAGTTACTAAGACATCATTTAAAGCCATGGAGAGCACCCTTGCAGAGCAGGGCCATACTGCCTTCCACATTGTTTGACCAGCTGCTGCAGAGGAAGGGACAAAAGGTGAATATGTCTCACTTTGCATCAAAAAACACACACTTCCAGGCTGGTCAGGTAGTATGACATGCTTGAGCTTCTCCATGTCCAAATTCCATTAAGGAAAGTCCCATACCAAATCCTTGCATGCTATAGGTCTTCCTTCATTACCCAGGAAACCCATAAAATATACTTAAATGTGCTCCCCTATTCAACCAAATACCGTATTCAACTTTAACTACCCCACTATAAACTGGGAATCATAATGAACCCCAAATATGCAGACCCAGAGATTGTATTTTGTAAACACAAATACTCTGGACTTGTTTGTACAATCATTATGGTCACTAACATCCTTAGCCCAGGCCTCACAAATATGAGAGAACATTACACCCCCCCCCCCCAGTCTAATGTCCGCATTAGTCAGGTCAGACTATAAAGCTGTCGCCTTTGAAATAAAAATAAAAATAAAACCCAGGACCCCAGCTAACCCTGAAACTTTTAGAAATTATTCTAAGTGACAGCCTGGTAAAATTTTAAGCCCCCCCCCAACCCTGACAACACCACAGTCTACGTGGAACTATTCACAGAAACCCTGTATGATTATGTTAAAAGCTGCATAGAAACAACTGACCTATTCAGAACAAGGAACAAAAAACTCCAGCTGCTGGAAATGCTGAGCATATCTATAGTAGTCTAAACTACTATAGATCTGCTCAACATTTCCACCGCCTGGAGTTTTTTGTTTTGATTTTGGATTTCCTACTACTCCAGTAAGAGTTTACCTCAGTGTTGGTCCTGTTTGTTGCTATTTTACAATTCAGAATAAGTATAGGACAAATTTGAAAAGCAATCTACCCTGTTGGAATCCCGGCACTGATAGTTTATATAAGAAAAAGAAGCAAACCATGGCAAAATTTGTAAGTGCAAGACTCAGCAATGCAAAAACTTCCACATCAATCTAATCAGATCTCAGGTCAAGTCTACCAAGGCAATTTGAGATAAAATTAACTTCCCAGGCCAAGAGCAATTACACAGCATTCTGTAGCTATCTCTGCAACTTCAACGGCAATAAACAGTAATCTGCTGAACTAATTGTAAATGGAACCACCTATACTGAGCCAGAAAAAAAAAACAAGAAGGCAAAAAAAAAAAAAGACAAAAGGAAAGAGGAAAAGTAAAAAAAAAAAATAGTAATGGAGAAGTTAAAGAAATAGAAACTGAGGTTATGGAGTATCTGCAAAGTGAAGGATTTAGTGTAGAAAATCTAACTCAGACAAGACCACAGCAGGATAGAGCAATAACCATCCAAATTAAGGAGAAACCAGTGTAATGGGAAGCAACTGGTCAGTTGCTAGATAAAGACATTTTGGACCCTACCACAGGAAACCAGTATAAATGTTCACTTGAAGCTGGACAGCAAGGGAAGGAACAGGAAACTGTGCAACTCTGATGCAATCAATGTTGAGGAGTGATAGGCCAGTGACTTCCCATATGACAGAGCAACTGATGACACAGGATGAAATTGAAGAGAATGTACCACAGGAAGATGCTACAGAACTTTCTACAGAATGACTGCAGGAAATGGAGAACAAAAATGTGCCCTCAGCTTAGAAGAAAATGAGCTTAGAGAAGGGTTACTTGATTTAACAGAGATAGATAGACGTATTAAGATCAATGAAAGAAATAGACTGCAAAAGGTCAATAAAACCCCAAAAATCAGAAGTTTGATAAAACAAATGAACACAATAATTAGGACTGTCCATAGAGGTCCATGCGATATAACAGAAGTAAACAGGATATATTACTGTGCAGCTAAATTAATAACTGATAAAGTTGTACTACAAGAACACAGGGAAGTGAGGGAAAGGAAGGGGAGAAATCGAATACCATCATGGAAATATGAAATAGTGAAAATTATAAAGCAATTAAGACAAGTGTCACTGTAAGAAGAGTATAGAAGAGGGAATAGATCAACAAAAATACTCAGAAAGATAGATGTGATAAAAGCAAGGCACAGTGTTATAATGGATCAGGATTTATCATGCACTATCATAAGTAATAAACTAAAAATATCAGCACAGGCAGAAAAACGTAGAAGATACACAAATAAATGTAAAAGAAAAGTACAAAATACGCAATTTATTGATGACCCAAAACAGTTTTATAGAGAGTTGGGAAACAAGGTAAAAGGAATTGAAAGACCACCAAAAAAGAAGAAATAGATACATTTTAGAGAAGTATTTATGAAGATCCTGTGGAACGAAACAAAGATGCTAAATGGATAGAAGAAGTAAAAGAAAGAATAAGAAGTTCAAAGGTACAAGATATGAAATGGGATGAAGTAACAGCCAGAGAGACTGAAAAAAAAATTAAGAAAAGCCTCTTACTGAAAAAAACCCATGTCCAGATATAATACCTAATTTCTGGTTAAAAGTATTAACATCTTTGCACGAAGATTTAGCCACGAGTAAGAATTATTTATACGCGCACCCGGAAGAGATGTCAGCCTGTCTAACAACAGGAAAAACAATGCTCCTGCTTAAGAGCGAACCTGCAAGCTACCCTAAAAATTATAGACCAATGACTTGCCTTCCGACTATGTATAAACTATGCACTGGAATTGATGCTGACAGAGTTTATAGTCATTTAGAAGAAAACTAAATTATGGCAATAGAACAAAAGGGCAATCAAAGAAAGTCATATGGAACAAAGGATCATTTGTTGTTAAAGTCATAGTGGAGAACTGTAAAAAGGGGAAAATCTAAGTATGGCATGGATTGACTACAGAAAAGCATTTGACAGTATCCCACATTCATGGATAAAAGAGTGCTTTCAAATGTATAAGATATACCCTACACTGATAAACTACATCACAGCAACCATGAAACAGTGGCAAACCACATTGCAGTTAACCCATGGTAAAGGACAAATTATTATTCCAGGGATAAAAATCCAAAGGTGGATATTCCAGGGTAACTCTCTGTTACTGTTGCTCTTTTGCCTTGCCCTTAACCCATTAAGCTGTCTGCTTAGCAGATTAGGTAATGGCTATAATTTGGCTCCCAGAAAGCAACCAAGTGTAAAAGGCTTCTCATCTTCTCTTTGTTGATGATTTAATACTGTATAGCTCATCAGATGAGGAACTGAAAGCACAACTGTAAATAGTCAAAACTTTTTCAGATGATAAAAGAATGTCATTTGGTTTTAATATATGTGCAAAAGCAACCTTTCAAGCAGGAAAGCTGCAGCACCCCAAAAAAAAAAATCATCAGTTTAGGACAAAAATGTGATATAAAAGAACTTGAGCAAGGGGGAGTGTATAAATATTTGGGAAATGATGAAGGATCAACAATAAAACATGAACAAATGTGAATACAACTTGCTAAAGAATATTTTAGAAGACTTAAATTAATCCTGAAAACAGAGTTGACTTCCAGGAACAAAATTCAAGCTATAAACCAATTAGCTCTTCCTGTTCTAACTTCTGGTTTTGGAATGATTGACTGGCCCCAAAAGGTGTTGGAGAGATTAGACAGGAAAACAAGAAGGATGCTTCATGCTCATCAAATGATTTATAAAAATCAGTGCATACAAAATTATATATATTCCTCATTCCAAAGGAGATATGGGGATCCTTGAAATTGATTACATGTATAGATCTGCAATCGTGGGGCTGCATACATATCTGCTGACCTCACAAGACCCAAACATAGTGAAAGTTTTGAAACATGAGGAGAATAAATCTAAGATGACTTCCCTTCCTAGTATAGCAGAAGCATATCAGCATCAAGTGGGAATGGAAATCAAACTAGAAGCAGATACAAATCAGGCAATAACTGAATGTGCCAAAAAACAAAAGAATGAATATAAGGTAAAAGATCAGATGAGAAGGCAAGAAATGTGGAAAATGCATAAATATATTTCATCATAGATTAGTACTAGGCTAACTGTCCTTGTGGCCATTTTAAGCCTAGTCAATTATCCCTTGTGAGACTCAAACCCTGCACCTTGTGTTTATAAGGCAAACACCTTAACCATTAGGCCACCCACATAACCCTTGCAAGTATAGAAAACCCCGTGAAGAACCTCATGTTGATCAGGTCTGAATGCAGGAATGGTTAAGGAGAAGTGAATTTAAACCAAAATATGAGAGGTTAATACTGGTAGCCCAAGATAGTGGACTACATACATGTTGGTTTACAAAGTCCATTGAACATGTGGGAGAAGCAGACAAATGTAGGCAGAATTGGAAACAGTTGCACACCTCATTACTGGTTGCGATATACTAATGGCAGAAGGACTGTATACTGAAAGGCATAATAATGAAGCAAGACTGTTGCACTGGGGATTGTGCAAATATTATAATACTGAAGTAACTGAAAAACACTGGAAACATGAGCCACAAACGTCACAGAAATTGATGAAGTCTACATCACATGGGATCACCCATTGCCACCATTTCAAAAGACAGATGCGAGAAAACCAGATATAGTGGTCCATGAAAAGAAGACAAAAGTAGCATTGATCATTGAAATCACTACAGCCAGTGACTACAGTGTCTTGCATACAGAGAGACACAAAGTCATAAAATATTATGATTTGCAGGCAGAAAAGAGAGTAATGTGGAAGAAAGATACCCAGACAGTTCCAATAGTTGCAGGAGCAATGGGTCTTATAAAAAAGTGTCTATAATCATATTTAGATATGTTACCAATACATGTAACTCTGTATGAATTGCAGGAGGAGTCATTACTGGGCACATTGCGGGTGCTTTGAAGAGCACTTCTGGTTGACATCAAAGACTGAAACAATACTAATTTCATGAACTTTAATCATACTTTGACTTAGGAATGGGATCCATTCCCATCATGATATTAGAAACTCGAAAGATTTGGAGATATTAAAAAAGAGAAAAGCCAGAAGATATAGCAAATTTGCTCACTGACAAATTTAACCCCCAAACACCCCCTCAGGGAATACTCTCAACCATAATTCTCCCAACTATCACTAGGGAAAGGGTCCTCTATTCACCCTCCAAAGCCAGGAACACTGCATTGGTAGGCCTAGATAATATTGCAGGATGCCTTCTTAATACACGAAACATGTTGAATCAGAACCTGTAGAATCACTATATAGCCACAGCCTTCAGACAGACTTCTTGCCAAGTGAATGTAGGACTGCAATTGTCATCCCTCTGCATAACAGGGGACCATCAAAGGACCCAGGGAACTACAGACCCATAAGTCTGATTAGTCTCATATGCAAAATCATGAAAGAATTATCACAGAAATGATAAACAATGACATAGTAAATCTTCAGATACTAGATCCAACCCAATTTGATTTTCTCAAGAGCAGGCCCTGCCTACTCATCCTGCTGGACTTCTTCATGTAGGTCAACAAAGCAATGGATGAGGGCAGAATAATGAATATTGCCTACCTTGACTTAGCCAAAGCATTTGACACAATACCCCACTTGAGCATTGTAGACAAATTCAAGAAATTTGATATAACACCCTTTGTTGTCCTCTGGATAGCCAGCTGGCTCACATATAGAATTCAAGAACTTAGGATGGGAGAGTCTGCCACCACAAAGAGGCTAGTCACTAGCAAAGTCGCTCAAGGATGGGTGCTGGGGCTGCTCCTTTTTGGTATCTACTTCTTTAAAGACAAGATCTGCATCAAGGGTCTCTGGCTGACTATGTTTGTAGATGACTGCAAACTAGGCACAGTCATAGACCCCCCCCCCCCAATAATACAAATACTATCCAAGAAAGCCTTACACAGACTAATAGTTAGTGCCAGAGCTATGGTCTAAAACTGGGTGCCAAGACATACATAAGAGTATCCCTTGGGAAGATGGCTAGCCCTGGAAACTACCACATTACAAATACACCCCTAAGAGTAGATCCAGTGGCCAGGGATTTGTGAACATATGTAGACAGTAACCTGGCCTTTATTCATCATGTGTCTATGGCAATGAGGAAATCATTCAATATTGTGCAGTTTATAAGAAAAGATATGGCATCTAGGTCTAAGGCTATCATTATTTTTCCATATTTGGCCCTTATCAGACCAATCATTCAGTACAATGCACTCTCTGGTTTATACCTGACCATGCAAATTCAACAAATGGAACATCCACACAGGTTTCTCACAGGAAAAAATGACATGGTCTAAGCATCAAGTTCTACATAGGTTATGCCTTGCATTTATTTATGAAAACCCCTTGCCCTAAATTACTGTGTGCCCATTAGTTTGCAGTGACCCAGAGATGATTCCCCGAGTAGACCTCCATCCATAGCCCACCGACTAGATTCCAACATGACAGCTCTGTCTTGAAGTCACTCACATGGATGCTCCCAGCATCACACAACCAGGATTCTCCACCACAGCATAGAGTCAGGTGTGAGTCCTATCCCCCAGTGTTGCGTCCTTATTAGGTCAGTGTCCACTCTAAGGTTTATTCTTGAGTAGGTTTTGGTGGATAGTCTTTTTGAGGTGGAGCATGTCCATTAAATGGCGGTTTGACATTGTCATCAATGTCGCACATTGAGCCGGATTTCACTGGCGGTGACTGGTATTATCTGGAATTGCGGTACCTTGTAGAAGCTAGCATTGTCCCCTTTGACTTTATCCTTTTGAACTTTTTTTTTCTTGAGAACTTTTCAATCTCTTCAATTGCTGCAGAATTTGCTGCAGATGGGGAGTGATGATGCCCATCATTGATGAACATTGTACCGAGAAGTGGTCTGATAAGTCAGGTGAATCCTTGGGAATGATGTACTGGATGAGAATGTGAAGGTCTTTCAAACAGGCTTTATCTGACCAAATGTGCTGATCAAAGATCTTCATGTGAAGCTGGGTCCCAGTCCCAGGTGGGCAGGTCCCTGGGTCTGATAACCTCTTCTTTGCTTAACATCAGTCCAAATTGTGACTATAGGTTTTGTATTTTTCCTCTGGGCTATATTTACTTTTTTTATATCATAGCTTTGGGCTTGGTCTTTTCCTTGGGGCTTTTCTGTCATCGAAGGGCTATATGTTGTCGAGTCTTTCCTGCATGGCCACTATGTTTTCAGCAGATCCTCCCATGTGTCATCCTCCGGATGTCTCTTCCAGTATGCCCAAATTTTGTGACCAAGGAGAGCCTGCTCAGCCACCAGGGGACCAACGACTTGGGGTCTCACACACACCACTGCGCCAAACTTACTCTAACCCTATGGGTTCTGTCCTTTAAGCTAGTTTTGTGTCCATGCCAGTTTAGCCAAAGCTCTTGTGAGTTTCCACAATTTTTCCTTTTACATTGTGCTTGGGCTACACCGAGTGGGGTATTTTTGTTGCAAAAGCTGGTGTCAAGGTGTAGGCTACCTGGACCTGGCAATGATCTTCCGCCCTATTTGAAGGGCTGAGCCTCAAGTTCAATCAAAAGAACTCCCTTGACAAAGCCAAACTGATCTTCCCTATATCTGCAAGTCCCTATATCCTTTATTTGAGCTTCCACTCGTTTGCATTCTCCCTTACTTCCTTTTGGAAGCTGTTTGTTTAGCTTATGGGACGTAATTGCCAGGTGCGTGGGCGCCACCTTTGGGGGTGGGACCACAGTTGCCCGTCCACCACTCCTTGGAGCTTTTGCTAAGGCTGTGCCTGGAGATTAAACAGAATCCTGATTTTGGCTCCAATTTCCACCTGCCATTTAGTGGCAGGTTTAGCCGGGACACCATCTTCCAGTGCATGAGAGTGACTTTTTTTTAACTAGAGATGCTGTGTTTTGGGCGGTTTTGAGTTGCCGGAGGCTACGCTGCGGCTGGGAGTGGTCTCTGATTAGGGGAGAGGGGTGAGGGTTTGTGAACCTTTGCTGTGAACCTGTGGATTTGTCTGTGTGCAATGGACTAATTCTTTATTTTTTTTGTATTGGACTAATTCTGAGCATAGAGTTTTTCCACCCAGGTTCCTAACTCCCTAAAAAAAGGCCTTATGATTGTCCTTGAATCCATGGCAATTTTTCTTTCAAAAATTTTCCTAATTTTTTTTTGATTTGATCGGTAATTTTTACATTCTTTATGATCAGTTACTTCCCTTTTTTTTTTTTTTTGTTCTATCATGTATAGCTTTCTCCCTCTTATTGTAAAGTTTGTTAATGGCTGGGGTCCACCCACCAGACGTCTCTTTTTTTTAAGAGAGTCTTGGTTTTTTTATTTGGGATTGCCTCCCATCATTGTCTGAGGTGTTCATAGAAGGCATTTGTAGGGCTAAGGCTTTTTTGTGGCATGGTGGTCACCTCCTACTCCAGGGCCTTGAAGGATACCCAACAGTCTTGAAGTAGTAAGTAGTTCTTCACTATGGTCTTCTTGTGGTCTTGTTTGGGGGTGGGGGGTGGATTGTGAGATAGATTATGATCAGATCAGATCTCACTCATGAATGATAAAGATATACTTGTGGAGTGTTTTGTTTGTCCCCATGTTTGTGACAATGAGATCTATTATCTTTTCTCCTCTTGTGGGGAACAGTGACTAGCTGTTCCATGGCATTTGAATTTATGAACTCCAGGAACCGTTGGGCTAGAAAGTTAGGGCTTGAGTAATGTTCCCAGTCTATATTCGGGTAGTTGAAGTCACCCAATATGATGGTGTTTGGAGATACATTTATACCCTCCAGTGTCTTCAGGGCCACCTCAAAGCCCTATCCATGTACTCAGTCTCCTATAGATTTCTGAGAGGCAAACTATTCCTGGCCTACAGAGTATCCTCTGTTCTTGCACTGATGGACCTGTTGTACATCAGAATTACCCACTCTAGTGACCGAAACGTCATCTGCAACATAAATAGGACATGTTGGAGGGGCAGGTATGTGTCTCAGAAACTTTCCCTTCTCTGAAAAAGGCTTCCCATCAATGCAAAGTAGAGGTCTTCCCTAACCTAATTCAAGCATGATTTTGAACAATGGAAGGGGAATTAGAAGTTTACTCCTGGTCTAGCACCTATGTCTGTAGTAAACAGAGGCAACCTTTAAATGCTTGACCAACCATGCCCAAACCTACATGCACCCCTTAAAATAACCATAGGGTATCAAAACTTGTCAGAAGCATGTTCAGGCTTAAAAAGGCGCCTTGGACTGTTAGCCTAGTAATCACCTATGAACCTATGAAACTGATAAATACCCTCTTTTCAGTAAAGAACTTATCTAATCTTTTATTACAAAACAACCATCAGCCTACTGTGCAACCCCCCTTAACCTGACTACAGAAATTGTAGACATCCCTAATTCATCTAAAATCCTCCTTAACTTCTCATATTTGACTTTATCAAAGTCTTTTTCTGCATCTAATAGGAAAACATATAAACTACCTTCCCATTTACTCCCTGGTCAAAAATATCCTGTAGAATTCTCAAAGATTAGAAAAAAAAATCCATCCCCTTATCTTTCAAGTCTAACACCTACTCATCACCTTAGGTAGATGCCCTGTTAACCTCTTTGTACAGAAACATTATAATAAATAAATTGGTCTCCATTTTATATAACTTGTTCATTTTTCCTTACTTAAGACAAGGAAAACAACTACCATAAAATATTGCCATCCTCTATATAGTCTAAAATATGTTCATCAACTTATCATTAAGCAAAGAATATGAGAACTTAAAAATGCCATATGAGAAACTATCCCATACAGTGACCTTTTCTTTTTTTGCTTTCTTAATAACCTCCCCTCCCTAATCCCCTCTAACAACTGCTCTACACTTACTGTCATATTCAAAGCAGTCATGCAACTAAACATGTTTGCCTTTTGCCATGTAACATAATTATGCCATAACCTCTCCTAATCTTCATTTCACACTTATCCCTTTGTTCTTTCAATTTCCACTTATTCTTTAGTTCTTCCAAAGCATCAAAAGGGCACAGAACCTCTTTCTTACCACAGAATGTGTGTGCCACACTTCAGCTGTCACAAAGTTTTTACTTTGACAATATTCTGTCTTACAACTCCTTTCCCTTTATTCACTTTCATTCATCTTATACTGACTACATTTTCTCTGACATACCATCGCTGTAACATTTTAACATCTATCATACTGATTTTATTCATTTTTATGTATCTGCTTATTCATTCTCTGCAGTAATAGTCCAAATTTCCCCTTAACATTCATTCACTGTTCATACATCCAGTCATAAAATTCCCTGACAGGTTCCTATTTATAAACAATATATACAGTCCTGAAAACTATTTGCTACAAAAGAGAGATATTGAATTTTCACATTCCTTTTTCCACACTTTACATCCCACACCACGTCAACAGAAACTGCTTTCAGATCTATAAAATCTGTAAAATATGTTGCTTTGTGTGTACATGTATCTATTGCAGATTAAAATATATGGGCAAAGCTTGAATTTTTTCTATCACTAAAATTCCACCATAATTGGGGCATGTAATATATTTACACCAGTAATTTTTAACTTTTTGCCTCCACTGCCTGCTGACCACCAGATCACCTCTTGGTGAATGACCCATTTGTTTTCCTTTGACTAGGGTGAGATCCAACAGAAACAGGGCATCATTTAGGCAACCATCAGGAATTGTTCATTTTTTTCACTTTTTGTAGCCATAGCCCCACTGCACATGCTTAGTAACTGTCCTAGGACTCATTCTAATCAGGAAGGACAGAATAGAGAGGAGGTCAAGAGGCAGCAGACAGAAGATATTAACCACCTTCTGAATTTGTAAAAGTACATCTAAACATTGAGAGCCATTGACCCATGGAATGGATTGCTTAAATGATTGAACCAGTTATGAGGTCATCAGACAGCTGGAGAATGGGTGAAGGGGAAGAAAAGTGGGTTGGGGCAATGAAATATTAGGTGGTGTTAAATGGTAGACTAGGTAAGTTAATTTTGTAAGTCACAAAACAGATGAAGTATAGATCACATTGCAAACACAAAAGTAAATTAGCTGGTTGGTCAGTTTTTAATAGGGAATTGTAATTGCAAAGTAAAAACTGGCCTGAGTAGCACAAAGCAACATTGTGAACAAACAACATATTTACAAGCTAGTGCTGGTTCAAATTTTATGGTGTAGGTGAAGGCCTAAAGGAAGGGAAGGGTTTTAATAGAAGAAACGGCTGGCATTAAAATGGAATGATTATAAATGGTGACTGATGGAGGAAGCAAAGGAAGAGATTCAGACTTAAGGAATGCCAATAATAAATATGGTTTCGTGCCAAGTACTTATGAAAGTATGAAATGGGTTTACTCATTAGAAATAGGACTAGTGTGGGTTGAGAGGACTGGAAAATAGAGCCATAGAGGTATGAGATAAATAGCATAAACCAGCATTTGGAGACAGTAGAAGTATATGAAGTTGACACCACGAAAGACTAAAATGATGATTTGTAGAAAATAGGAATGGAATGACTGGTGAGCTTCTGCAGAGGTGGAGGAAGCATTGCCGATGCGATTTAGGTTGTTGATAGATAAAGAAAAGCTGTGTTGTAAATCACATCTGTATACCTGAAAGTTAGGCGTAACATATGGTTGAGATACTATATATGTGTGAATTGGTAGGACCTGAATAATGCAAAACTGTAACTTGAAAGGAAACAGTACATTAATGGGATGTCAGAAACTTAACTACACTGTATACTCACTTTCTCAGCTATTCTACCATATGGCAGGATAGTCCAGGTACCATAATAACAGAACAAAAAATCATTTGTAGGCAAGTGTCATTGTTTCTTTAATATTCTTTTTCTAGTCATATAGTTGTAGCATGATGTCTGTAATAATGTTCACAAAACACAAATATTCTTTCTGCCTTAGCTTGCTTAGAAGTAATGACTGAAATAATTCTAAAGGAAAAAAAATCACTCTGACTCTTGTGCTCAAGCACTATCCTCTTAACATTTTGACCTAGGTCTCTGTTACATCATCTAGGCATGCTGCTTGAAAGAGCTGTTTACAACTGTCTTACTTCTTGCTTATACAGCATAACATACTCTCATCACACCAATATCACTTTATGAAGTTCTGAAGTACCCAAACTGCCCATTACACCCCTACTGGTAGAACACCAACCAGTGCAAATAAAACTTATTTTACCGGTGGCCTGTTTCTTGATTTCACCAAAACCTTTCACTCTGTCAGTTATAAACTGCTACTTTATTCCTTTGCATAATTTAGCTCTGGATCTCCTACTTTAAAATGGTGCTCCAGTTACCTCGCAAACAGCTCTTTCTCAGTAAAATACAACATCTTTCTGTTATCACAAAACATGATTACATGTATCCTACAAGGCACATTATTAGCCTCTGTCCTTTCAGTGTACATACCACCTCTCTCCACATTGACCTTAAAGTATCAAATCTTATTCTTTATGCTGGCAGACTAGTTTTCCACAACCTATTTCCTAGCTATAAAATTATGCTTATTAAACATCTGGCAGCAAGTGTGCAGGATTAAGGCTGTCTGTTATTAAGCTGCTTTCTGTACTCCATGGTTTGATTCCTTCAGCCTTCATTTGCCTGCTATGTGACCCTGAGTCAATCACTTTACCCGGTGGTGCTCTGGGACAATTGGAAAACTGGGATAGGCCACTCCATGGTCTGCTTGACTACATGTTTAGTAACTACCTATGACTATGAAGAAATTCTCCCTAACTTACACTCATGACTACTTAGTAAACATCTCACAATGAAAGGCAAAAAAAAATGTATTGCTTTTTGTCACTTCCCAAAGGCTAAGCAACCTACAATGTCTCCCTACCCCTGTATTTTACAATAGCCAAATCACTTTAAGTGTATTTTCCTTCATTTATCTAAACATCACCTGATCCACATTTAAATATGCCCATTCACACTACCAGTCTGAAAGCTAAAATAATCTCTTCTTTTTTGAAATTCTGCAAAATTTCCCATTAGCTTAGTCAAGTAGGAAGAAACACGATAGGAAAGAAACATGTTACAAGTGCAAAGACTAGCAGTAAGGAGTTCTCAGTACTGCTCACAGGCCTGCAGTGCTTCTAACTAGGCCTGCACACTCCCTTTCATCCACTGAAAATGCATTCTTAATCCTTGAACCTACTTTGTGGGACTCACTTCGTACCGTATCTGTAACATACCTAACTACAAGCAATTAGTAATTAAATTATTAAACTTCATTGAGAAAGGATTTACATGCATCTATTTCAAACTTCCATCTGTAAATTAAATTATTTTAAATAATACATCCTCTACAACTTCTATTTTCTCCCCCTATCTGGGTGTTAGTTATATACAATGGGTCTATATCATTTAATCGAAATATGAATTTGTCTAATACATATTCATTGGACACTAATCAGCAAAATTCATTTCAGTGAATCCCAGACTTTTTTCCAGGGTTAGGAAACACTTGGCCATCACTGCAAATTTTCCCTTTTCCCCACTGTAGCGCGATCTCTGGGTGGGTTTGATTTAGTGCAGTGTCTGTTCCTAAGTGCTTGTGGTTGAGTGATTCTTAACCCTGGTAAAAAGTTTGAAAAGATATAGACCCCTATACAATATACTCCCTCCTTTATTTCCTAACCTGGGCCCCTTTTCTCCT
Source organism: Protopterus annectens (assembly GCF_019279795.1). NCBI lineage: Eukaryota > Metazoa > Chordata > Ceratodontiformes > Protopteridae > Protopterus > Protopterus annectens. The sequence continues at coordinate 828,255,708 of NC_056731.1, read as the reverse complement.
TTCATCCTTACTAATCCATTGCATTGTTAGGTCAGAAGAAGCAGCATAAAATATCACAAAAGCCTGCACTGGGTCATACTATCATACACTCTACAGGGCAGATCAGTTAAAGACCATTACACCTTGGCAGTAGTCATCCTCATATATTATGTCATAGTGCCAGGTTGGTGGCACTACACTTAATAAGGAATTTCATAATTCCTGATGTGTGTGTAAATATATATATATATATATATATATATATATATATATATATATATATATATATATATATATATTATATGCACATTTTTTGTTAATTGTGATTTGTCAATATTTAATTGAATGCTTTATGTTGTATTTCTACAAATAATGATTATTTTCATATTTATTTTGGGATTTTGTGCTACATATATGCATTAAAACTTTTCTCTGCTTAACTATCTCTACATGTAAACTTAACTTCATTCTGAAATTCTGCTGCAGCATTTGGGTTCTGCTGAAAGGTGTCCTTTTTGGATCAGTTCACTACCCAAGTCAGCAAAAGCAAACAAACAAATAAACGCACAAGGAAACAACCAGGCAATGAAAATGTGAAGTAGTGCATGGTGTAAATGGTGAGTGGAGATCCTGGTTTAAGCTTTAGGCCTGTGCCAAAATTACTGACTCTCTTTCTTCAGCATTGACTTAAAGCTTACTTACTTGGAGTCAGTGCATTATTAGCAGTTCACGGGTTAGCTAGAATCCAGAAATGGAAGAGATTGTGTCACCCCCTGTGCATTTCTTGTAGTTTTCAAAAATTCAGAAGAACTGAGAAAAGAAAATATTGCTGTGGAAAGGGGTCAAGGGGTCACCTTCTGTGCAGTTGTGCATGTGACATGTGAGCATAGACTCTAATATTATTTGGTGTGAAACAAAAAAGACAACAAAAGGAAAGCAAGATACAGTCACATGGCTGTTGACAATTTTAGGTACATGATCGGTCATTGTATAAAACTTGCTTGTCCTGTGCTTGTACTATGACTTGAAGACAAAATGTTTTCCATAATAACTGTCTTTTAAATTTTGAAGTCAAAGAATCAAACTGTTGCACATATTAGTCCTTTTATATTTATTCTTATTTGTCCAGAATTGTATAAACTGCTAAACTTAATTCCACACCCAGGATCATAACAATGTATTTTTTAACATGTTTGTTGTATGCATCCCATGATACTATTACAACTATAGTTCATAGATACACAAGATACAGTAAAATTAAAAAATATGTGTCGAAACTCGTATCCTTTATGAAATAGCTGCCCCCTCTCACTGCTATTACATAATGATTTTACCAGCTCATCTTGGCTGTAAATTGGAATGGTTAATGTAAAATGATATAGTGGCTTCTTTATTTAGGAGCATCTCTTTTGATTGACAGAGCATTTCAGGTATTCATGGTGAGTGCATCCCACTGAAACTATAGAGTTACAAAATGGTTGCATAACGTGTGAAACTTGATAGTTTCTGTATACAGACTAAAGCTCCAGAAAATATGCACAAGGGTCAGGTCAAGTAGTTCATGACACTGCTTATAAAGCTGTAGAGTCATAGAGGAATATACAGTTCTAGCAGAACCATGTTCTCTCTGTAAAACATATGCAGAAACCTGTCTACACAGGACAAAAGATAAGTTGTACAATGCCTATTTCTGTTTAAGCCCTCCCTTTACAATGAATTCCTTCTACAGATACTAGATCACATTGTCTCCTTCATTTTGAAGTGGGTATTTACACTAGATCTAAGTGGCACTTATCTGTTTTAGATATGACTCTAGAATATAACATGACAAAGTAGAGCAAGTGATCAAATTGCAAGGCAGTAATAAGTTGAGAAGAGAGCAAATGCCATAAGAGCTTGATTAGTGAAATGTTCGAGGAGCTATGAAGGTCAGAGTCAGGATTTATAATTCTCTACTTCTGTGATTCAGAGGTCTCCTTGGGTGAAAAGTAAATATATTATGCAATTTGGTTTGCAGACTTTTGAACTAGTGTCTGTAAATGTGTATCACTGAAACACTTGAACCATTTGTTAAGGACAGCCACCTATTCTTGGATAAATGCAAGCAACTCTCTTTATATGGGCTTGAATCATGGCAAGAAACATGCAAATGGTTGGACTTATCCAGGAAAGTAAAATGTCATGCCCTAGGACATTGATATTATACACACACACACCTCATTTTCTGGTTAAGCTGATACTCAGTACTCTGCATTCAAGTGTCCCATCTGAATACTGTGAAAAGGTACAAGAAAAACATCCACTGCCTAAATGGGTATCTGAAATGTTTTTTCTGAAAAGAAAAAACCCATAATCCAATGTATGATATAAAAATGTCTCTAGCTCTGATAAGCAGCAATACCATCATAAGAGGGAGATGAGGATGCAGTACAAGTGTAATATCATGTTGTTCTTTCATTCCACCTGTGCAGAATGTATTGCTGTATATTACTGTACCTAAGAGCTTTTTGCACCGGTGTTCCTCTGCCAACAGGAAAATGAGCATATCAAACACCTTACTTAGCTACTACCATTAACATATGGCGTAACCTACAGCAGACAAAAATGTATGTGCCTCCACTCCAATTGACTTGAAAGGGATTTTCCAGTTGCTGCTTGCTCCTCTGAATTCTTCACTTGCTGTCTGATGTATTTTTTAACTTTACGTGGGATATAAATGGCTCTCTGGTCTATCTCCTTTTCTCCCCATCAAAATGGGAATCACAAGGCTCATTTCTAGGCCTCCTTCTGTTTAGCATCTTCACAAACCAACATCACACATCCTGTCCTCAGTCATCTCTCATACAATATGCAGATGACTCTACTATCATCTCCATTGCTGACAACCCCTCTGATCTGCACACCCCGACATAAATTTCATTCAACCTCACTGAAACTTGGCTTACTGACAACTAACTTATACTTAACCCCAAAACGACTAAACTACTTCTCTTCCTCCCTATATCCCTCTACCATCTTAAATCCTCCTTTACCATCTCTTCTCTTATCAACACTACTATTACAGCTGTTACTCACACTAAGCTCCCTGAAGTAATCATAGATGATCAACTTAAATTTGCCCTCCACGTACATTGCTGTATCAAGAAATCCCTCCAAAAGCTAGGTCTACTGTATAGGAACAAAAAATTCTTTACACCTAACTCCAGAATCTCACTCCTAACCGATTCTACACCTCTCAAATTTTAACTAACTTAAAGTCCTCACTACTTTCCAAACTCGAAACCACCTACAATAAAGTAGCAAGATTTGCAGCTAATCAACCTCCAAAATCTCACCATTGTTATGCTCTCCAAATGCTCTACTGGCTAGAGTATCCTAACCAACCCTTATTTACTCAACTTCTCATTATCCATTCCATCCTAAACAAGCCCTCTGCCTGCCCTAACTTATCCTCTCTTCTCTCCCTATATAATCCCTCTGGATCCCTCAGAAGCTCAGATAAATGTCTCTTACAGGAATACAAACCTAAAAATCCACTGAACATAGTCTTTATAGCTATTTTCGTGTTCTTTCATGGAACACGCTCCTCTTGTACCTTAGATCGATTACCCAAGTGCAAAAAGTTAAGACAACTCAAAAAAATTACATGAATAGCACCTAGACTTGTCACTGCAATCACCCTTCTTGACTCCCTTCCCTCTTTCCTCCACGACTCGCTCTTTTCTCCTCTCCTTTCTTCCTCTAAATATATTTTCTTTTATTACTTCCTCAAATAAAAAATGATGACAATTGATTGCCTCCTACTTCTCTCTGACCTCCTTCACCTCTTCACTTATAGTAATAAACTGTATTCTTCCCGCAATTGTTTCTAATTAATGTCCTCTCAGTCCACCTATTAAAAATGCCTTTATATGTACATTTGTCCTCTGAGGATAATCTAAGCTGCATTGTGTTTTTCTATTCTGACTGCTTTAGTCACTATCCACACCAATACGTACCATTCTTATCCTGTTGTTTTCTTTTCTTTTCACATCTCTCCATCTTGTACTATAAGGAATATCTGCTAGTCTACCTTATTGTGTATATATTATTATTGTATTCTACTACTATACTGTGCTTTTTATTGTTCATTTTTTTCTATGGAGCTTTTCTCCCCGGGCCTCCACTGAAAAAGGACTCTAGCTCAGTCGGACTATCCTGGTCAGCAAATGTCAAATAAATAAATAAATAAATAAATAAATATAGAACAGATGAGCTTAGTTCAAAATCTAAGGTTGTGTAGTTTTCTCCATTTGAAACTTTTATTCCTACATGTCTGCAGATTCAAACAAAAGTAGTCACCAAAGACATGGTTGAATAAATATGTTTCTCATTTTTTCTCATTAGGTCTACTTGGGAAGGAGTTTTATTTTTGACTATAAAGCTGGGACACTGGTTGGGTTACTGAGTCAGGAGATTTTGCTGGGGGGGGGGATTGATGGCTGAGTGATATGTTACCTCCTCATTCTCTGCAGTGGAGCACTACAGAGGATGAAAAAACAAACTGGTCAAGACTTGGGTCCATTTAGAATCTAGGGTGTAGGATTCCTGTTTCTCTGGTGAAGGTGAGGTAACCCTAAATGGCCTTTTGTTTAAGCTCCTTATGTCTGAGAGGTTCACAGCAGAGAAGACTATGTGGAACTGTTGTGGGAGTATTTGTGTGTGTGTGTATGCTGGAATATACCAAGATGTTCAAATTTCAATGAATGTTGACATGTAAAAATTGGCATTTGCAACTCTGACAACTGAATGCACATGCACCAAGCATAACCTTGGAGCAAGCAAATTAAAAAAATAATGCTTTTTGCAGTGGACTTTCCCACCCTGCAACCCCTCACCCCTGGCAAATTATTTATGTTAACTCCGAGATCGCACAATCACCAGGGAAGGGGCATATTCACCAACTAAAGGGAGTGTCAATCTCACGCATTTGTCAACCATCTGTTTTGCGAGCTAAAGTGAGTTGACAAAACACATATCGACTTAAGCCACATAGAGCCATGAATTTAGTTGAATGTCATTATAGTTTAGCCAGCTAAACGTATTTATTTTTTTATTTATTGCCTTTGTTTACTGGGAAAAGCCAACTTGGCTACATTAGCCCCTTTTCATTGGAAAACCAATGAGAACAGCTCCAGAGCTATACAGTAACACAGAGATACGATAGAACAAGATAATTACAATAAGAGCAACGAATGTTTTCAAAAAGAAAAAAAATAGTTATACAATAGTAAAAAATAATGTAGTGACAGATGTATAAAGGTTGATTCTATGTACAGTTTACTTACACTTTTCATGATTCTAAGTTACATAGTCAGTAAAAGGCATGACATAGTTATCATTAGTTCTACAGGCAGACATTCACTATTGTACAAATTCTTTACAGCTGTGTAATTCCAGGTCACATAGTCATTAGCAAGCATAATATGTTTGTCCCAGAGCACCATGCACTAAAGCAATGAAGTTTAATTTTATTTAGCTAGCATCAAGATTTTATGGTAGCCTAAGACAGTATAGTGATGAAAAACAGAATGATGAGAAAGTGTGATGAAGGAAAGTGGTATACAGCGGTAAAAGTTAATTTTGTGTAGTTTATAACGATGAAAGTACTATACAGTGGTTGAAAGTTAGTAATCAGATGGTCAACAACTATGCAAGATCACTATATTGGAGTTGGGAAATATACCCTTTTCATGGTATTGTGTGATCCCAGAGTTAATGTATATAATTAGAGGGGGTTGGGGTGCAGGGGGGTTTTGTCCCCCTTCAAAAAAATAGTTTTGTGTATCTAACTACAGACTTATGTCCACCAGCTATTCCTACTTTATTGCTATTTTTGTGTGGTTTAGATCTAATTTCTAAAAGCCATGAATTCAATAAAGCAGTCACTGAAAATGAACGCATAAATACAGTGAAATTCTAGACATATTATTTAGTGATGTTATCTTATGAACTTTCACATAGCTCAAAGGTCTTTATACCAATCAAGACCTTTCCATTAGCATGAACTATTAAATTAACTCTTCTTCAGAATAAAAGTGAGTTAATTATATAAATGTATCTCAATGGTTTACACATTGTAGGGGCAAATGCATGAAATCTATAATTTTACATTTGGAGGATTGCTACCTAACAACCCATTATGTAATGGAGAAATTTTAGTAAGTTTAGAAGTAAACTTACTTCATGAGCAGATGAAAAATGGTTATTGATACTGGCAGAATTGCTAACTAGCACTTACAAAGCTGTGGGAACTTGAACACCTGAATTAAGAGGAGTGCTCCCTGGGAGATGTATAGCTTCGAAGGAAACAAAAGTCTCCAAGTCAAGTGGGCCTAGTTTTCAGTGGTCAGCAGCTGTACAACATGCATGTTATTTATGATGGTGTTGACTGACATGATGTCATGACGGTTCGGTGCAGGCAGACTCAGTATCATGACAATAATTTTCATTAGTGCTGATGGAGAATCGGATAGTCAATTGTTAATGCCAGGGTTCATGATGAACTTTAAGGGGTTTGGGTGGTTATGAGCATAACACGGTGTAATGTTTCTTTGTTTTTTCAGGTTTGCAATTTGACAACATCACTGTATGAGGAAGGTGACAGTGCTGCTAAGCTGTCCCTACCTTGAAATTCACTATCACCTTCACCATTGTCTGTCATGGGCTGGGGGTTCTGAGTAAATTAGCCTCTGTGCCAGAATATGAGGGTTCCTATATACTCCTGTGCACTTTCTGCCTTTAATGTGCAAGGACAGTTTAGTCCCTCTTTTATAGATTTTCCTACTGATATTCAGACATGATGTAATTTTAATACTTGCAGGATTGTGTGTGCAGTGAGAGTGAAAGATGTCAAACTTTTGAGATTGCTGCCACCAATGTTAACAGGAGATGCAAGAAGCTTTTTGGAAATTCTCACAACTGTGCCTCCTAAACACGCCATATCATGTATGTCATCTGTATTAGACAACCCACACAGTGACTTGGTAAATGTATATTCACAATAGTCACTAGCAACAAATGTCTCCTCCCAATCATTGGTCACTGTATATTTTTTGGAGCCAGATTTACTCTGGTCTAAAACTAGTAAGAGAAATATTTGAGGCAGACAGATAATGTTCTGCAGTTTAGTCAGACAAAGGATCAAAATGAGTACATTAAATTGTCAGAAATGCTCTGTCCATCCTGAGCATAAAGCATGAATAATACTCCCTAATAGTTATTTATTTTTATCTTTCCTGTTTATATTTGTCATTGTTTGTTTGCTTGTATTAATGTATGGTAGCTTACTGCTGAATGTTTATGACAGTATCATTAACAAAACAATTTAAAAGCTAAAAGTGGTAAGTAGAGTATATCATATGATTTATATGGTAACCATTTGAAATGTTGGGATCTGCTGCAGTGAGTCCCAAAACACCGAGAGTGAATGTCTGAAAAACAGACTTACATGTACTAAATATGAGATGGCCATTGTCCAGAATATTCTCTTTTCTCCAAGGTATGGAGATTCAGTACAGAACTGCACACTTCTACTGTGATGTCCTAACCTCTTTGGATTTTTCAACACTCCTAAGTTTTATGGTGGAAGCCTTCTCTGTACGGAGAACCAAACTGTTACCTTTACATAGAACCCAACCTTCTTACCCACATACATTACAGGCTTTTCCTCTTTCATATTTTTCTAAGGCCTTGAAACCTGCTGAGGGTCTTGCCTTCTTGACCCAAGTGATTGCATATAATGTAATATTTGAGCCTCTGCATCATTCGGCTATGTATTCTGATGACGGACCTCTGCTCATTTGACAGCCTTCCTTAGTAGGTCCTTTGCTTAAATGTAGTAAATGTTAGTGTGGTAACTTTACCATACATCTCACATTACCTTGAAATATGCTTCTTGCTGTCTTATATTCCAGCACTAGCCATCATGGCACTTAGACATAACTAGAATTACAAGTTTTATTTCTCTTATCTTGATTGTTGCACACAGCAAGAGTTTATTAGTATGTACCACTGTTTTACTCATTTTATATATATATATATATATATATATATATATATATATATATATATATATATAGGTTTACAATCAAAATGTCGAAATTCAGTTACACCACAGGCTCTTCCTTGGACATGGTAGGAGCGACAGTCGGAATGTTGACTTTCATGTGTACCTCTGTTAAGAAGGATGTACACAAGGCAGGGGCATGAAGCATAGTTGGCAGTGGCAGCTATCAGCATTAATATTGACAAAACATTGTCGATCTTGCTGTGTTGACCTTTGGACCTACTTAATATTCATGAGTCGAGGATATGTATCATGGAAACCATCGTTCGCGGTTGTAAGTTTCAAGCATTTGATAGTAAACCATATATATATATATATATATATATATATATATATATATATATTTTTTTTTTTTTTTATCCCCCTTGCTTCATCCTGCTGTGCTGCTACCACAGTGCCCCACATGCATTGCCAGGTCTACCTGCCTCTTCTATCAACCCTGGACTTGCTGTGTTATAGGATAGATCTCGAATGGTTCTTGAGGGCATTCTAGGAGGGGGAAGGGGTCTTGTTCATCAATCATCTACTGGGGGAGTTTTTTATGTTAAGCCCTACCATTTTCTCCAGTCCCTCCACTGGGCTTTTAGGCTTAAATGTCCTGGGGCTACTTCTCTCTTTGGACCACACCTCCTCTCAGGGAATGTCATCGCC
>NC_056731.1:828174471-828244471 GCF_019279795.1 Protopterus annectens | reverse complement strand
GTTAGTGGTCATTAATATTCATATTAATCCTTCAATCTCTTTTTTGAGAAGGTGAAACTATATTTTACCATGTCACCATAATCATGTCAAATCCTATAGATTTGGCAGTAAAAGGATTTGAAAAGCCACTGCTTAAATCAAACACTTAGAGGATGAAATTATATATACAAAAAGAGCAACAGCTGGTTATAATTAAAAGAAAAAGATACACCATTACCTCAACACTTGAACATGGTACAGGTTGTACCAGTAAAACATTTATGTTTTATTGTAAAACTTTGGCATGAGTATGATATTTTGAAGTCTGATTATTTGAGAAAAAATTTCCCCAATTTCAAGCTGATCTTCAAGACAACCAAAGTGCTTACTATGGCTTCCCACATAGATTTAAAAAAAAATTTCTCTGAATTTCATCCTGATCTCCTGTAAGTCATCAAGGACTCAATGTGACTTAGTTAGGCTGGCTTCTCCCAAAGTTAAAGGCAACTGGTCAGCTCTCAGCTAAGGTGCTTGCCTATAAAGACAGTCCTCACATTTATACAATAAAAACTGTAAGGCTCTCTAGGAATATGTGTAGTTGGGATTGGTTAATGATTATATTATATAGTATTATATCTAGCTTATGAAAAACTCCTGTTAATATTTTATAGAGATTTTGGCAGTTGCTGAGGTTGTCTTGAAAAGTAAATACTGTTAAGTACTGTAAACAGATCTCTGTGTGTTGAGTTTAAAGCAAACTACTGAAACTAGTACATACTTACACTTAGTAAGATGGCAGAGTGGATAGCACTGAAACTTCAAATGATCTCCGGACCTCATACCTTTCAACTGTACAGATTTTTGCAGAATGTCCAGATTTTTGGCTCACGTTTTTGGCCTGTTCCTCATAAAATTTGTGGTTTTCTTGCAAATCACTGGGATGATCTGAGGACTGAAGTCACTAAATAATGACATACATTTGAGTTTCATACTTCAAATTCATCAGAAAATGTATGTTAAAAAAACATGTTACTCTAGCAACTTTCTAAGGTTATAATATTTAAAATACACCCCTATATTTGGGCCTTTTCCCCCACGTTTTGTTGGGCTTTGTCCACATTTCTTACACCAAGAGATTGACAGGTAGGGTTAAGTTCCCAGCTAGTGTTTTTTTTTTGAGTGATCTAGTTTCCTGTAACATTCCAGGAACATGACATTATTGAATCACAAATACTTCAAATAACACATTTGTGTGTGGTGGCCTGTATAATGGTGCGCTCGAGTGCACATATCTGTGTGCGCGTGTGTGTGTGTGTGTGTGTGTGTGTGTGTGTGTGTGTGTGTGCCACTGACTCCCAAGGTAAATTCTGGCTTCTCGGACATAGCACTGGAAAACTGGGTAAATCAGAATGAATGACCAAAAGAATGAGTTGTTTCTTTACTTTCAGGTATAAGGTTTAGTTGTTATTTTATAGACTGTCACAGCATTAGTCCCACCCTCATTCATCTCCAAACATGAAGGCAACAAATATTTGTGCATGCAAACATTTTAATACTTATGTGTTTTTGGTATATGCTATCTCTTACTTAATGCTGAAGTTCTTATGGTATCTACTTAGGCCTAGAATAAGTCTGGCAAATAATGTAAGGCAAGAATAAAGCAGCAGTTCTGGATTTCTAGAATTGTCCTTGCATTATTCAGTAGGAAATACTTCTTGCTTTATTTTGCTTAAATGAGGCTTGCATGGCCATATGCATTTCTGCATTAAAGGTCCTTTAATTCAGTAATAATTCATACAGTAAAAAGGAAAAGAGCAATTGAACTTAATATATATTTCCATTCGCTCTTGAGGTGAAATTCTTGGCATCCATGTCACGAACACATAATAAAGTGGTTATCATATCTGACCCACTCATAATCCTCTGTGTTATATGTTTGAGACATGGCTGTTAAAAAAGGTGAAATTCACATTGGAACTGCCCCACTGTACTATTAATTAAAGGGAAAAAAGTGTAGCAGCAGGAAGTATTTTACAGCTTTAAAAGCTGTAACATGCATTGCACTCAAATGCAAGCACATTCTTTATCTGCACTAAGGAAAGTATATCCATCAGCCTTTTCTCTGGATATTTTGAAAGCTGTGGAAGATAATGTGATCAGAACACTTGTATTACAAAACATCCTCTGCACCTCTCTGATAATAATACAATCTCAGGCACTTCCCCACACTGCTTGTGCTTGAAGTTTCACATAACGCACAAGTGTTATAAATATTTATACACACCTCTTCTGCCATTGGACACTTTACAAGGTTTAATCCCTTATCTTGATTAAAATATGCAGCTAGACATTGGAGACATAAGCTCTCCCTTCTAGAGGAGAAAACAAATAGTTTACATGTTTACACTGAATATGGCTTGCTCACATTACCACCATTAACCTTCTCACAGTTTATCAATCTGTGATGCTGACTAATCCGATTATGCAGTGCCATTCTGTTTCACCAAGGGGGGTGATGGCATTACATTTTTGAGAGATTTCTCAATGAGACTAGAATGACAGTTGAAATTCAGACATATAGAGGGAACGTTAATATAGTTTTAAATGAATGAAGATGCTGAGTTTACAAAATTATAGCAAAATTCATTATCATATTTCTGAGATGAGTGTTGGGGTAATGGACATGACAGACTTGGCTGAGGAGGCCTTCCAGGTTTCAGTAATTTTTTAACATTATATCAGGATTGTTTGTGGTTTGTGTTATGAATTATAATCATAATAATATTAAAATATTTGGTATGCCACAACCTTTTCAATCAGATTTTATGGGACTAATCAGTCAATCTTTACTGTAAGTTGTCTCCACAATGTGCTTTGTCTTTAGGAGACAAAATTTACCATGTATGTATATTTTGCTTTGTTTTCAATTATTTTTGTCTAGTAGTTAGTCTACAATTACTTACTCAAAACTTGAAGATTGTGATTTTTAGTATATTATGGTTTTGGAATATTGTTTTGAAAAAGGAATCTTTTAATACCTAACAAACAAGTTTGATTGAAACTTGAATCTCTTGGTTTGGGATCAGGTGCTCTTAAGCAGTTTATGGATTACAGAAAATTGCCCTTTCTTAGCCAGAGTGTAGCCAGAGTGTTTGTTTGTGTCTTTCGGATTTTCCTGGTTAGGGGTCGCCACAGCAGAACTCCGGTCCGCTAATGATTGGCAGTAGATTTTTATGTGCTGGCTTGCCGGGCCTAATGCACAACCTTCAATGAAGGAATGCCCATTCACGCATGTCGCCACACAGAAGACACTCTAACTGAGAATCGAACGGGCAACGTTTAGTGTAATGAACAAAAAATAGAAAAAGTGCTAAAGAGACAGCAAAACTGAAATCTGAATATTTTATTACACCTCATTTGAGTGCTTTCTTCTATTAAAAGACCTGATCAGAACTGATGGACTTTTCAAATCAATTAACTTTAATACATTTAAAAACATTTGATTGAAATATAATCAATAAGAACTCAGTATATATATTCACAATCACTCTACTTTTAACAGTGAGACTTTTAATCACATACTAAACTCTATAGACTGGTGAATTCTGAAGCACATCCACCTAAATGATGCTGTCCTTAATTTCATTCCCACTTTTCTCTCCATCCTTGAGTTCCTGGCATCCCTCAGAAAAGTAAGATTCAAAACAGCCCACGCCCCTTGGCTCTCAAAAGATACCCTCACTCTTATGAAAAAAGGAGACAGCATCTGGAAACATTGGAATAAAACTAAATCACCTTCTCTTCTACAAACCTATAAACAACTATGTAATCTGCCTAAAAAACACATCAATACAGATAAGAAAAAATTCTACTCCAATGCCCAACTCACCCATACATCTAACCCAAAAAAATGTTGGCACTTTCTTAATAAGATCCTGCACCCATGCAACCCTTCTACCTCCAACCCCTACCCCGACAACCCCCCCTTGGAACTGCCATGCTTCTAAATTCATACCTTATTTAATCTATTCACAAACTCACCCACAGTGGTCAGAACAATAAACACACACCCCTCGCACTCCACATTTCACCAATACTCCCTCTTCCACACTTGACCCCATCTTACATCAAATCTCTCCTGGTTAAGCTAAAGTCATGCTCCCCCTCTTCTGACAACCTTCCCCTCCTCTTTCTTAAACTAGCTGCTCACTCAATAGCCAACCCTGTCTCTATCCTGATCAGTAGATCTAGTCAAGAATACACCATCCCAGATATATGGAAATCATTCTTTATCACTCCATGACACAAGGGAAGCAACAGCAATGAACTATCCAACTACAGACCCATTGCTATCCTCTCTCCACTATCTAAACTCCTTGAAAAATCCATTCACAGATGATAGCGTATTAAGTACCTTCTAGATAATACCCTACTAACCCCTATGCAGCATGGCTTTAGACCCCTTCATAGTACATCTACTGCCCTACTGTCTTTTACTCAAACCATTGCCGAAGCCATGGACAAAAATGTACTGGTTTCGTGCCTCTTTCTTGACCTTTCTAAAGCATTTGATACCGTATCACCCTCCAAACTTCTCGATAAACTATCACAACTGAACTTCTCTCCCTCTACTATTAAATGGTTCACTAGCTATCTCACTACTAGACAACAATCAGTAAGGTGGCAGGGTACCTGCTCCCCTTACTTACTGATCCAAACTGGTGTGCCTCAAGGCTCGATTCTTGGCCCTCTACTCTTTAATATTTTCACAAACCAACTGCATACTTCCTGTACAGCATCCTCCCTGATACAATATGCGGACGAGTCTGCCCTTATTACCTATTCTGACAGTTTCTCTAACCTCCTCTCTTCTACACAACATAGCTTCCTATCTGTAGAAAAATGGCTACCCAATAACCAACTAATTCTAAATCCCCAAAAAATAAAGCTACTACTCTTTTTTCAAAAAACCCTCTCTAACCTCAAAACATCCTTCACCATTTCTTCTCTCGACAATACCATCATACAACCTGACCCGCATACTAAACTTCTTGGTGTTATTATCTATGACCAGTTCAAATTTGATATCTATATTCAGCACTGTATTAAAAAGACCAATCAAAAACTTGGCCTACTCTACAGACATAAACGATACCTAGCCCCTGACTCTAGGCAGAAACTAGCTCAGGCCTTCCTCCTTCCGTGTCTACTTTATGCCTCCCCATCTTTTCCCATCTACAATCTACCCTTTTGGCTAAACTCTGTCAATCTTACTATAGTCTTGCAAGATTTGCCAGTAACCAGCCCTACAGATCTCATCACTGCCATGCACTAAAACAACTCCAGTGGCTTGACATCCCCCAGCACCTGCTTCCCTCCCAGCTGCAACATGACATATACTCTACTTTTAAAACCCCTTTTCTGTCCTGCTCTATCCTCACTAATATCACATTATACCTCTCCCAGAGCTCTTTGCAGCTCTGACCAGCTCCTTCTGGACACCTATAAACCAAACAAAAACATTGGAAAACTTCTTTACAAATATAGTATATCCAATGCAGGGAGCCCGCAGGATTTTTTGCAGGGGGGTGCAAACCCTTAGCCCCCCCCACTCATCCCCCCAATCAACCATTCCAGTGCCCCAATACTTGGCTATTTCTCCCTAGTTGCCATAAATACTGTTCAAAACTGTCAGTGTGCATACTGTTTTATGTTTTACTTCTACAATGATTACAGACATTTGAATTTAATTTACAACATTTATTTCAAATTTTATAGCACAAACATTGATAGACATTTGCTAAACAAAGCAATAGTGTTACAATGAAAACAGATTTACCATTAAAACTTTTCTACCTTTGAAACTCACATTCACTGAAACAACATTGAAACCCACCTTCAAAGAAAATGCATCTGGCCAGTGGTAGGATAAGTTTACCTTTGGGCTGTTTTCAAATCACAGGCATGCATTTTTAGGACCACACAAAAGTTAATTTATTCACCTTCTACACCTACAGCATCACTTGTTAGAATGTGTTTTAAATTTATAGTTTTGAACATTTTTCCAGTAAGCAATGAAACACATATATGAACCAATATGACAACCTGCACAGTTCAGAACATTTCAGTCATAAAAGGCCACTCAAACTTCTGTCATTACAATCCACTAATATCAGTCAATATGCACAATATCTGCAGAAGTAAAAGTCATCTGAATAATTCCACACTAAATCGATCTGAAACTAATGAAGAGGTTGTTGCTATAAAACAACTTTATATTTCAGTGTTTCAACTACAAATTCAGTGCCTGCTGCCCTAAAAGAATAAATTGCCTAATCTACATTGAACAAAAATGGTAGGCTGGTATATTGCAATAGGGAATGGGTGGCAAGCTGAAAAACAGGTTCATAGTTGCTAGGCATCTCATCCAAAGGAGGACATACTCAGGACTGTAGCACCTCACCCCTTAAAATACAACTCTACTTGCTCTGGGAGTAGAACCTACAGCCCTCTACATCAAGATGCAAGTATCCTACCTGCTGTGCTAAACAAAACAGTTGCACATTTTAAGCAGACTTAGCATGAGCAGCAGTCAATTTCTCTTTCCTTGAAGCTCACAATTCCGTGAATATGCACTTGAAAATAAACTCCATCTGCTAACTCTAAATAGGGCATTTCACTCTCTCTGACACACACACACACACACACACACACACACACACACACACACACACACACACACACACACACACACCAACCTCTTAGTGCAAGAAATCTGGACAAAGCCTAATATAAATAGGGGCAGATTATAAATATTGCTCTCATGAACTTAAAAAATTGCTAGAATAACAGGATTTGTGTTAATATGTATTTTCTAAAAGATATGACATGTAAAAGTCAAATGTATGTTATTATTTAGCAACTTCAATCCTTTTCAGGAGGAATATGGGGCAAAAATATGGACATTCTGCAAAAACCTGGACAGCTGAATGGTATGCTACCTCCCTCTTATACATACATACATGCATGCGCACACACACACACACACACACAGATGCACACACACACACACACACACACGCGCACACGTGCACACACACACACACACACACACACACACACACACACACACACACACACACACACACATCATACCTCTCAATTTCTTATCCCAAGAAATCAGGACAAAGCCTGTTATAATGTTGAGGACAAAGGCCCAACACTAGTGACACATTTAGAAAGTTGCTAGAATAACATGATTTGTGTTAAAATAAGTATGAAATTCATATACATGTCATTATTTAGTAACATTAATCCTAAGCTCATCCCAGTGATTTGTCAAAAAAAACACAATTTTTATGAGGAACAGACCAAAAATATAAGGCAAAAATCTGGACATTCTATGAAAATCTGTATAGTTGAGAGATATGACACACACATACATCCCCCTACCTCCTTAGAAAGTAGATAGAACAACAAGGTTTGCATAAGTATGCATTGTCTGAGGATATGAAGTCAAAAACTGAAATGTCTGCCATTTTCTGACTTCAGTCCTCAATTATTTGCCAGAAAAACACAATTTTATAAGAAACAAACTGAAAATATGAGGCAAAAATCTGGATAATTGTGAGGTATGACCTCCCCCCACACACTCCTGCCCCCCTCTTTCTTACTCACACACACACACACACACACACACACACACACACACACACACACACACACACACACACACACACACACACACACACACACACACAGACCTACCTACTTCTTACACACACACACACACACACACACACACACACACACACACACACACACACACACACATACACACACACACACCCCTTTAAATACCTACTTCTTGCATACACACATACACACCCCTACCTACCTACTTCTTACATCCACACTCCCTACCTATTTCTCACACACACATAACTCTTAAACACTTAAAAACACATGCACACATGCACACATACCCACCTACCTCTCACTTGTACCTTCGTCTGCAGTCAAAACGTCTTCTGGAATTCAAATTCTGCATGGGAGTGAAAGATGAAGACGTAAACCATCGGACGCACATATGCAGAAGCGTCTGAGGCTGGATGCAAAGGGCATTCTTAAAGAAGAACACCCTTCAAAAAATAGTATTTTTTTTTATTTAAAAGAAAATTAATTTCCCGGCCAACCAGTTCCAGAGGAGTACAAGTGCACCCCCTTGCACCTGCCTGCAGGTGCCCTTGATCCCATGCATGGAGCAAACTCCCCCTCAACATCTGATTAATTTATATCATAAATCTCTTGAAATCTAAACTTAAAACTTTTCTCCTAAATGCCAAAACCTGTCACTGCAATGATCCAACTTAAATCCCACCTTACCACCTTACTAACTCTCACACTTTTAACACCCACCTATTGCAAGTGTCCCATGTCATTTGCATCTTTTTCTCCTTTAGTTGATTAAAACAAATTCTAGCTTTTGTACTGCATGTTATGCACATTATTGTAATGTTTATGTAAATTTCATTCTCAGGCCTTTTGTAAATTTCTAATGTTCTCGTGTTAAGCACATTATTGTAATGTTTGCATAAAACTTCAATGTCAGATATTTTTCTTTTTTGTAACTTTGTAATAACTGTCTGGAGCTTTTCTCCTCGGGTCTCCACTGAAAACGGGCCACTGGCTCAGTTGGACTAACTCAGTTAACAAATGACAAATATATAAATACATAAATAAATAAATATTAGTAAGACCAAGGAGCTACTGAAAAAGTAAAAAAAAAAAAGTAACATGGATACATACAATATTGCCTGCATTGTCCTGAACCCTAAAGAATACATAATGAAGGATATATTTTACCTTATGTTTTATTTTGTGGGATAAAATGATGCACTTGATATTTAAACGGTTATTGACTTTTATTTATCTGCCAGGACATTTTGTGGAGCCCAGTGATCACTTAAAGATCAAGTGCATCACGGAGGTGGTTAATTGTGGTCTTTGATTTGTGCTTGCAGTAGTAAATATGAGATGCCAATACATACTCTGCAGTTTTTGTATTAAAAAATGCACTCTGTGACCCAAAGTATATTTAAATGCAACAGGATAGTTCCAAAAGGCTATTGTATAAGGTGCCTCAGCATGCTGCATAACCCCTGATGAATAATAACATCTCTTAGTACATATAAACAGGCATGAACAGACTCTTGGAATAATAAAAAAAACATTTTGCAAGCTTATTCATTAACAGGTCTCATGTACTCTGTTATTCACAAAGAACCTGATAATTTTATTTGAAACCATCAAAGCCAAGCTGTTCTTTGACATTATTGAGAAATGTACTCCATATAGTTGCTACCCTTTCAGAAAACTAAGTCAGGTATTTTCCTTATCTTTTCTGCTCAATGATGGTTTGAAGCCCTTTAGATGCAGTTGATATCAGGAAGAGGTTAGTCCCATTTTTCATCTGTCACAGGATGTTTGCTGTGAACACCCCACACTCTCCATTTTAAAATAGAATCAGAGTGTCGCATCAACCTTAGTCAATGTGACCAAATCAGCTAGACCTAATGATTATGCTGTGGAGTGACCAGTGTTGTTGTTGTATCTTTTGGCTTTTCCCAGTTAGGGGATACCACAGTGGAACTCCGGTCCGCTAATGACTGGCAGTAGATTTTTACGTACCGAGTTGCCAGCCCTGACGTACAACCTTCAACGAAGGTACGCCCATTCACGCGTCTCCACACAGAAGACGCTTTAGCTGAGAATCGAACAGGACAACGTCTTACTGTGAGGCGACAATGCTACCGCAGCACCACCACCGCGGTGGCCACTGTATGAAGATTAAATTGTCCCCTGCCTCTTCAGTAGCACTTAAATGCAGCTTTAACTGCAGTGGGCTTTCATGATTTACATGGTATACACTATTATCAGTTTTATAAATCTTTTTTGAACGTGCATATTTTTATTAAAAAAACATTAGATGGTTGAAAATCATATAGAACATCATATTAGTTGTACAATCAATTTATTAAGCTGGTAAAAATATAGCCAGTGATTTGCTTGTAGTACACTGAATTCATTCAAACTGACTATAAAAATGAAATCTACTATGAATAAGTGCAGTCTTGTTCAACTGACATGACATGGATTGACCGCAAAATGCCTAAAATCTTGGGAGGCTACAATTCAGGTACAAAAGATGGGAAAAAAAGCATCTGGTTCAGTTAAGTGTTACTCACAACAGTGGCTGTCAAGTGTAAAGTACTGAAATGCGCAATAAAGAACGGAGTTTTTTTCTGCTTATTACTTTGAAATGCAGAGATATAAATGTTATAAGATGTATGTACTAAGGAAATATTGCATTAGTGCAGATAGATACAAATGATTCACTTAAATTCTGCATAATATTAAATGATTCGCTTAAGTTCTACACAATGTGATGGTTATCTTTTCAGTGAAGCCACTATACCGAACAACAGAGTATCACCCTTACTTAAAACTTAAATATTAGGTTGTAAGATTGCAGATAGACAAAAAAGCCACAGATTAAAAAAAAAAAAAAATATATATATATATATATATATATATATTTAGAAAACTCAGTCATCCTAAAAATATTTCCACAAAACACAATCAGTCATCCTATAAATTTACAAGAAAAGGAAGGCATACTTCATAATAAAGATACAATGACAGCTGTTCAATGTGTGAGAGCCCTAGTTTACAACATTGTCATAAACAACTCACTGAACAATAGCACTGACTCATCTGACACCACTCTAGAAGAACACACATCCTCACATATCCCTATGCATAATACAATCAATAACAACTTGCTCAAAATCTCAAATAATGAAAAATGAAGGGCAAGAATCACTTGCTCAATTAATCCAAAGTGGTTTAATCTCCATTACGCAATTCACAGTCTAACAGGCATGGATAGCTAAGCAAATATCTCCCATACATGCATGTTAATTTAATAACATACATGATAATGGTCGTTACCTAAGAAACTGTGAAGAAAACATAAGGAGTCAATAAGCTGATCTTTAAGTTGGTATAGGTTCATGAAGTTAAGGACTAAACTTTTAAAATAATACTGGCTATTCTCCGAGCATGCACAAACCTGTATATATATATACACACACACACACACACACACACACACACACACACACACACACACACACACACACACACACACACACACACACACACACACACACACACACACACACACACACGCACACACGCACACACGCACACATGCACACATGCACACACATGCACATAGACGTATATACACTACAATGTTCACAAAAATAAATCAGCATGCCTACACGGATATAAAAGCTTACAATCTAAAATTCGTTGCATTTATTTTTCTTTGATATTTATCTTACTGGTAGTACTTATTTTTAGCTTTGCTTTTCACAGTGTCATGAATATTGTAAATATGAATGAAATACCATCTGTTTTCGAATTCCCATATTTATAAATCAATCTTATTCATTCAGACCACTCATTAATATGTTACTGCCTAGGTAGCATATATGTTTTTTAACAAAATACTAAAGTGAATACCAGACTTTCCATCTTCTTAAAAACATACAAACACATATCACTGTCATGATATATTCATTTGCTAAAGGGAAGTATAGAATAGATTTAATTTACCAGAAAAAGCAGAAATCACAGTGAAACAGACAGAACAGAAAAACTTCCACTGATAAGATAACTGAGTGTTGAAAATGATCACACTCTAATCGATTATTCAAATGATGACTTTGACTCCGACTGATTATTCCCTTCAGCCCCAGACACACATCTCCCCATTTCTGGCAGCAACAATATTACCCTATGAAAACAATATACATATCTACCCTTACTTTTATCACATGCTCCCTGTTCCTCCCCAGTAGCAGAATATCAGAAAATATCTGGACCCCTAACCCAATGCAGTGTATTTGACCCCCCCAAAAAAGCCCCCTTCTAAAACACAGTCTATCAGAATAATGTGGTGTAGCAAGGTACGCCAGAAGCAATCCCCATCTGGTGTTATACTTGCAGCCATTCATTTCTCTCAGTGAATGCCGTTGCAGTTCACAAGTTTTACATACAGCAGGAAGTGTTGTTTGCTGCACTAGAAATTAAGGGCTCTAGAGAAGACCAACTACCCAGCTTCCACAGACCTATGCTGGCATTTTGTAGTTCAGTTTTGTATTATGATATGGTGCTTATCATCTAGCAGGTTTTGAAAAGAAAATTATGCAAAGAATATAAAGTCCCTAACCAATGCTTTAGGTCTGCAGAATTTTATCCCTGAAATGAATTGTTTATTTAATTACTTTCAGGATTTAGGGCTACTTATAAAGCAAACGTGCGCATGCCTGCCTGCTAGGGCTACTTATAAAGCACACGTGCGCATGCCTGCCTGCACACACACACACACACACACACACACACACACACACACACACACACACACACACACACACACTCACATTTGATATATATATATATATATATATATATATATATATATATATATATATATATATATATATATATATATATATATGTGTGTGTGTGTGTGTGTGTGTAGATATATAGATATACATACATACATACATACATACATATATATTACACTCTGAAAAGGGTACCCTGCATTCATTGTAGTTTGGTTATTGTTTATCAATGGTTATATTTAAGAATTTAAAATGAAAAACTATCAGTTCAGCTTAGCTAAAGACAGTAGGGTGTAAGAAAAAGTATGAAGTACAGTGTTAGCTTTTAATGTTGTGTTAATTCAATGCTTGTCCAGTTCTAATCAAGTCTTTAGTTGACGTCACAGTATCTCATGCTGATAGTATGGTCATTTCCATGTGTGTTGGGTTAATATTCCTGTTTGCCCTACAGAATAAGCACATGGCTGGCTTACAGTCTGTTTGGATTGTTGAAAGTTTGTCAAACATTGTTGTGGTCCAGTGTGTATTGGTTGCATTTCACAAACCTTTAAACTACAACTACATACTATCTCTACAATATTGTACAAGGGAGTTTGCATGTGCGATACTGCATACTGGGATGTGCATGGTACAGATATTACCACATATTATTTATTTATTTATTTGACAGTTGTTAACCAGGATAGTCTAACTGAGCAAAAGCCCTTATTCAGCGGTAGCCTGGGGAGAAAAGCTCCATAGTATAACAAGTTATTACATCACAATGTCTAGTAAGGTACAATAGTAAAATGCAATTGTAATGAATGCAGACATTACAGATATGACACATTAATACACAGATCATAATGTTTAGTAAGATACAATTGTAGAAAACATTAATACAATATGCAGTCTTTACAGATATAACATGCTATTATGCACATCTCTTTTACAGTGACTTTTGGTATAACCTAAGGTTCTAGGAGTAGAATTAAGCAGAATTTGTTAAACAGTGAGAAAGGAAGTAATTCTGTTAGTAAGAAGTTAAATTAGGAGGGGAAACAGCTTGTAGGATAGTGTGCAAGGAAGTAACCCAGTTAGTAAAAACTTAGGAGAGGATACAGCTTATAGAACTGGATATTAAGCATGTGTGGTAGTTCTGATAGGAGGTAAAGGTCGCAGAAATAGTGATAAAGGAGAGTTAGGTATATAAGTGGAAAAGAAGCTAAAGTTAATGAAGAGGTTAGGTAAGAAGTATAGTGGAGACACATACAGGGAGAACTGGGCTCAGAAGAAGCAGATAAGATCACATGCAAGAGAAAATATAAGAGCATAGTATGAAGAAAGTGAGAGGTGGACTGTGGAATACTGTAGTGAGTTCAAGTACGATATTTACAGTGAAATATCCAGGTGGTTTTCAGATAACATTTTAGGGCTTTCTTGAAGACATGTCTGGTTTATTTTTCTTAGAGACATGGGAAGTTTTTTCCATGAGAGGGCTGGTAAATAGCTGTACAGTTTTTGCCTGATTTCTAGGTGATATTGATCAGAGCTCCTAAGAATTCAAGAGGGGGTATAGAGGGTGACTAAAGAGGAGATGTTACTGCAGAAGGAGGGTTTGAGTAGAATGGAATCAATGAAGTTAAGTTGTGAAAGTTGAAAATAATGAGGGAATTCTAACCAGTTTAAAGACTTAAGAGCAAGACAGTGATGTGACTTTGGTGGGTTAGTAGATGCAAATCTAGCTACTTCATTGCTGGTAGTTTCAAGTTTTGTGAGGAGATTAGATTGTAGGTTAGTTAGGATTTCAGAATTATACAAAAGGTTAAAAAGGAGGTAAGCATGGGCAATTGTCTGATGTGATTCAATAGTTAGGAACTTTTTATTTCTGTACAATAGACCTATTTTTTATGGGTTTTCTTAATACAGTGGAATACATGTAGGTCAAACTATAACGGCACAGAGAAGCTTAGTATGGGTATCAGCCTTAACGACTGTGTTGTTTAGGCATGTAATGGTGAATGTGAATTTGTAATGTGACAGTGATTTGGGAAGGGAAAGTAGTTTAGTCTTTTTGGGATTGAGTAAGAGTTGGTTATTTAAAAGCCATGTTTCAATAAGGTTGAAAGACTTTTGTTTAAG
The DNA here is from genome assembly GCF_019279795.1 of Protopterus annectens. Taxonomy (NCBI): domain Eukaryota; kingdom Metazoa; phylum Chordata; order Ceratodontiformes; family Protopteridae; genus Protopterus; species Protopterus annectens. The sequence continues at coordinate 828,229,892 of NC_056731.1, read as the reverse complement.
GTTATATAGGTTAGGGAGGGTATTGGAGGTGGTGATGACTGTGGAGTCATCTGTATACTGTATTAGGGGATGACTGTGGGCAGGAAGTGTAGAGGTGATTTATGAAAATATTGAAAAGTAAGGGACCAAGTATTGATCCTTGAGGGACTCCCATCTTAATGGGGATAAAGGGGTGGAGGGAAGAGAGCCATTTAACAGCCTGATTTCTGTTGGAAAAGTAGCTCTGAAACCAGGAAATAGTAGGAGTAGAAAGACTGAGTTAGGAGAGTTTAGAAAGGAGAATAGGATGAGAGACAGTATCAAACGTGTTGGAGAGATCAAGAAAGAGACAGTAGACCAGCTTGTGATTGTCTCTGGCCTGGGAGATAGAGTTTGTGAATGAAATGAGGACTGTCGTGGTACTGTGGTGTGGACGAAAACCATGTTGTGTAACTGAGACTAGAGTTTGGGAGATGAGATAGTCTAGGATTTGTTTATGTACACATTTCTTGAGGATTTTAGATAGAGGAAACAGTATTGCTATAGGCCAGTAGGTGGCTAGGTCAGCAGAGTTTCCGGCTTTGTGAAGGGGAATACTATAGAATTGTTTCCATAGCAAAGAAACAGTGGATTCCCTTATAGAGCGGTTAATTAGAATGGAAATGGGATAGGCAATAGAGTGAATTGTAGCCTTACGGAACTGTGGAGGTAGGTTGTCAGCTGATGCAGAACAAGGTTTTAGTTTGAGGAGAAGATTTTTAATGTAGTTTGTAGGAAATGGTTATAGTGAAAAAGAATCATTGAGCTAAGAAGGAATAAGAGTATTAGAGGGAGCAGTGGAGTTAGAGGTTTGGGTAAGTTACTGAGTCGATGAAGTAAGAATTAAAGATGGCTGCAGTCTCTTGTGGAGAATTATTAGGGCAGGGGTTAGGAGTGATGGGATTTCTGTGGTGCAGGATTTGGTTAACACTATAACAAAATGTTTTCGGATTCTTATTTTGTGTGGATAGGGGTTTAAGATAAAAGTTTTTCTTATCTATGTAAAGTTGTATTTTAGTGAGGTTGCGTAGTTCCTTGTATGTTTGTAGTCAGTGGGGAGTTTAGTCCTTGTCCAGAACTTCTAGGCATTATCTATTTTCTTTATTAGGGTGATATCCAAGGATGTGCTGTAATCACAGGGTGTGTGTTAATATTTGTCCCAAGTACACATCCCAAGTGTCTTATTACTTGGGCATTAGTAATTTGAATTTTACATTTAGTATTTTATGTATGATAACTGCATGAACTCACCAAATATAGCAGCAACCAAACACAATTTAAACTAAATTAACCAAAAATAAAACTGCAAATCAAACCACACTACTAAATATAAATACTCTACTTACCATTAACATTTTCAAATGTCTTTACTGTTTGAGGAAAAGTGAGAGTATTAAAAATGTTAATGGTAAATAAAGAGTATTTGTATCTAGCATATATGGATTGAATTGCTGTTTTATTTATGAAAATTATGTTCTTTTTAGAGGATTTTAATGTAAAAATAGTTCCTTCGCCCATTTTAAATGGCTGACTGCTGTGCAGGGTTATGAATATTTAACTGTGTGGAATTTTGATTTGAATTTTAAGAGTATTTATTTAATGGACTATTCTGTCAAACGTTCATGTGCTATTGCACAGTCAAGTCACATTTATAAACATATGCAAACACTACAAAGCACCTCAGCTAAGTTCTGGCAGTGATAGTAATAAACTTGTATGTTAGAAACACAATGGTTCACACACATGTAAACTGCTTTCCAGGTAACATAGTCTGAAAAATACTCACAAGAGTAAGGATTTCAGAAGTATCTCAAGAACTGAAGGGCACATCTGTGCAAGTAATGCCCCCCCCATTGTATTTGAGTTAGCTGATGTTGTGTTTATTGCAGCCTAAAATAGTCACAAGGGTAATCATTTTAGTTGTAACTTCCAAGAACTGAAAAGCACATACATGTAACAGCAATGCTATGATGTGCTTGTTGCCTTCATTTTACTGGATTTCTATGATAATTGTTACATGTGTTTTATTTATTTCTATTTTAATATAAGATTGTGTAATTGTAGTGATTTACATCTGTGTACTCTATATTCAAATCTCTGTTTTATTGAACAATGTTTGGCAGTCTTTCTACTGCACTTGTGTGTGTGTGTGTGTGTGTGTGTGTGTGTGTGTGTGTGTGTGTGTGTGTGTGTGTGTGTGTGTGTGTATGTGTGTGTGTGTGTGTGTGTGTGTGTGTGTGTGTGTGTGCTTGTGGGGGTCTTTATTTTGACTTCATTGTTAGAGAGAATGTTTTCTGTTTCAATGGGATCTGTTTTTGATTCATGCTATTCGCTTTATGTCTCTCTCTCTCTCTACCCTGCTTTATTTCCTGTGGGTAGTACTGGTTCCCTTTTATCAGGAGGTTATTTATTTACTTATTTAGTTATTGACTGTCTTTTGCTATTCCTCATGTAATGTGATTACATTTGAGGTTTTGGGGCATTTACTATTATTTTTTCTTTTTTTACTTAGACACAATAATGTATTCAAATTATGAATATGTTCCTACCTATCTAGCAAGATTGGTAAGTTTTTTCTGCCCATTTTTATAAATAACATTATCAGAAACTTCAATAAATTCATGATCTGAAGGCACATATACATAGGTCCCATAGTAAGGATAATCCCAGTGCAGTGGTTCCATTATGGATGACATATGTAGAATGGGGAACACTTCACAATGCCAAAATCCTGAAAGATCAAATTTCATATGGCCGAGACCATATGATCGAACTTTCGGAATCCAGACATTGTGAATGGAGATCTGCATATAGTGCAGAATAGGAGATTTCCCTTTTCCTCACTGTAGTGCGATCTCGGAGTTGGAATATTTAAGTAGCGGGGGTGTGGGGGTGCAGAAACATTTAAATTGTTGTTTTTTTTTTTTTTGTTTTGTTTTGGAATTTCGATATTCTGAAACATCAGTCATATGGTCATGATCATATGAAATTCGATGTTTTGGAATTTTGAGATTCTGAAGTGAATCCATAGAACGACATGAAATATGTTCACATTTTCAAGCCATCAGAACTCTCAGTAGCAAGCTCCTGCTGTGGTTTCTGTGTTCAAGCCAGGGACAGCTTTCGCTTATCAGTATTTAGATTCCAGACAATTTCTTCTGAAAAATTATTTTCTTGATAGAAAATTCAAAGAGCAGCTAAGATCTTCAAATCCCTGTCATTTATTTTGGTAACAAGCTATGTGCTTTGCTGGATATACAGTATTACCTTTAATGCCTATATTCTTTCACCATTTCAGAAGAGGACACAGATAGAACTTATAGTGTAATCTTGTATGGCAATCATTGTCAAAGTGAACAGTGTGCCCTGCATATTAAATAGAGGTTTGAGCCCTGGCAAGCTTCAAAATGGATTGTTTCATTGTATATTCTAAACAACATGCTACTGTTAATCATGCTTTACTTCTCAGTGCTTCCCAGGTTGAGCTGTAGAGTCTTGTGTTCCCATTCAGTCAGAATGCCCTTTGAGTTTGCAATACAAAATACCTCAGGCAACCTCTGGAGTCGGGATTATAGTACATTTTTTGGGAACCTACATAGATTTCTCTCTATCTACTTAAACAGTTCATTGATACTTAAGATTTTTCCTGCAGGCTAGAAAACCGCTAAGTGGTGAAATTGACATGGCTATGAAATGAAAGAAAGAATGACACATAAAGATGAAAGGAAATAAAGAAGTATATATTCGAGTCAGAAGAAGTACAAAACAAGTAGACAGTGTCAATGGCGCAACAGGCAGCAAGCTTAAGTTTTGCTCTATTTCTGTACTAAGAAGATAAGACTGCTGACATTACAGTGCAGCATTCCAGTGGTGCTACACTCTTAAGAGCCTGCTTCTTCAGAAGAGATGTCAAGTTGAGGCCCCATCTGCTTGAGATGATGGTAGCTCAGGTGGATGTAAAAGATCCCATAGTACCTATCAAAAAGAGAATGGGTTCTTAATTTTACATGTAAGAAATAATACAGCAGGTTTACCTATTTATCTGCACAAGAAATGCTTATATGTATACATGTTTATAAATTGCTAGATATATACACAAGTTTACACTACATTTTAGTCTCCTCCAATCTTGTACCTAAACTACTTATTTTCCTCAAAATATATGCCAGCTTCCTTTGTTTATTAAATAAAATTCCAGGTCTTCCTGCATTCCAAATTTCCCATATAATCCAAAAACTTAAAATTACTTTCTCTCCTTTCATTATCAAAACCATAAAGAATCATACAATTATTAACATCTATTTTCTTAATATTCCCCATAAGCCTTTCTTTACTTATAGAACCCCAAATCTTTTTAACCCTTTCACATTCTAAAAAGAATGTTCAACTGTCTCTAACCTTTTCAATCTATCTTTAGTTCTTTTATATAGCATATTACCTTTCACAGGAAGCTTATTAATAGTTAATCTCCAAACAAATGTTGACAGATATATCTATTCTTTCTAAATTTTTGTTTCTTTTTTTAATGGCTTCCACTACTTTTTTATCCAAATATTTAAAGGGATCAACATAAAAAAATCGGGTCTACTTTACATACCCGAAATTTCACATAACCGAAGACCATATAACCGAACCGAGTACGCCGAAACTTCACATGAATGAAGAATCACAAAGCCAAACTGTTTCCCTGGGTAAGTAACCACTGGGTCAACAACCTACACACTGCACCATCTACAACCTACTCAGGTGGGGGGATACGCACCCCCACCCCCAACTAAATATACCAACTCCAGGATTGCACTACAGTGGGGAAAAGATTAAATCTCCCCATTCTGGCCCAGTGGTTACTTACCCTGTGAAACAGTTCAGCTTTGTGATTGGTCATTCATCTGAAGTTTTGGAGTTCTTAGCTCGATTATATGGTCTTCGGTTATGTACAATTTTAGGTATGTAAGGTAGACCCCAAAAAAATCATAACAAAGTCATACTATCCTTTCCTATTTTTTACATTTTTCCATTTCTAATTGCCATAACAAAAATGTATTTTTAAATTCATTCATTTCATTTTTCTCCATTATATTTTCCCCATAATTCTTTATATACTTAAAAATATGTTTCACAGTCCCATTCTCCTCACTTTTCAGTACTTTTAAAATATGTATTATAGGATTCTTTAAACTTGACCCAATTTTATTAACACCTAAATAAATAATACATCTCTTAACTGGCTTTGACCTGGACCCCCAAATAAAAGAAAGCAAGACTTGCAATATATATTTTCCTTATTAGATGGGATCATACAAACTTAAATTAAATAAGCTGTTTTTTTAAATGCATGTATTAACAAGATATGCTGTCATCCTAAAGATAAATGAAAAGGTTTCCAAAAAATACATGTTTCTTTAATAAAATCAATAAGCTCATCCCACCTTTTAACAAATCCAAAACTTCAGAAAAACACACTCAATACAGTCATCCTCTTTTCATTAAACTGTACTTACTCTGTCTGCTTATTATCCCCAAATCCTTTGCTTTTTTTCTTAGTTCAAACATAATCCTACTTTCCTTAAAATTAAACGTCAGTATGTCAACATTTCCTTCAACCAATGCTTATGTTTTGAAATAATAATTATATCATCTCTATAACATATAAAACATGGAATACACAAATCATGTCATATCATAAGCCCTAGTCTTCATAACTTTTTTGAATTTTACTACAATTGCATTCATAATCAAAGAAAATAAAGCACTATTCTTGGAGCAACCCTGACATAATCCCCTTTTAATACTTAGACTAGAATAAAAATACCCAGCTAATTAAAACTTTAAATATACTATTATCCTAAGCAGATTTTAACAACTCCAAAATGTTCCCCTCTATTCCATATTCCTCCAGAAAATTCCCCAATGGAGAATGATTTACATTATTAAAAGCTTTTTTAACATACCCACCAGGCTTTTTATCTCCCCTTTATTTCTTAAGATATTATCAACCGTCTCCTCATAATAATCAGTAATTCTTGACTAGCCTTTCCTTTAGTCCCATAAGTTCCTTCCATCATAACTTCATAAATCACAGTCAAAATTATTCAATGCAGTAGGTCTCTAATTCATTAATTCACTTTGATCTGATTTTCACACACACACACACACACACACACACACACACACACACACACACACACACACACACACACATTAATAATTTCCAATCATGTGCCTTTGTCAATTTATTCCTTATGTAAACCATTCATTAAAACTACAACTAAATCCTTTTTAACTTTACAATACCTTGTTTATACATTCTGTATCCTAGATGATCTAATACAGTTACAGAATCCTCTTTAATCATTTCAATCACCCCTTACAATTTTGTTAGGGTATTATCTTCTTTAAGCATATCCCTTACCTGATTTGAAAATGTCCTCATCCCTCATACCATCTTATCAATGTTCACCTTATTCTTGTATGTTTTTTAACATACTGCTCAAAAATTTTCAAAATTTCCTCCTGTTAATATCTCACATTATATTTCTTATCCTTCATTTCATTTATTAATTTTTTTCTTTACAGATTTAGCCAAAAGGGTAATGCTTCTTTTCTCCTTCCTTTCACAGAATATTCACTTATATAACAGAATTTCTGTCTACTTTTTATTTTCTTAAAACAACCTGTTTTGAACTTCATAATATTTATTACTATTATCTTCCAACTATAATGACATTTCCTTGTACAACCTCTCATATTCATCTTTTTTCCATTTTCTACATTCTATTTCTACTTACACATGTTTTGTTATATTTTTCTTTAAAATATAACCTCACTCAGTTCATGAATTATAAAAAAGTTCTCATATTGATTCACAATGTTGAAATAAATTATTGTCTTTTTTCCTTTAAAATATGATCTATAACTCCCTTTCCTATGCACCATTTTATTCCTTACCCTCTTTTATAACATTCACATTTTCTCCAAGTTCCACTCAGATCCCTCTATGATCTGGAAAAACATTAAGAATAATACCTCCTATAACCTCCTTTAAGTGCTCAAGTAAAATAAAATAATCAATTTCTGTTTGCAAAATACCTGTTTTATAAGTCAACTGACTTCATTTCCAAGTATGTAAATGCCCCAATTTCATAACATCCTTAATCTTTTAAACATATTTTCCTATAAATTTAAAATGACATGGTTTTATAAATATAAAAGAAAAGGAGAACAGTACTTTTTATAGTGACGTGTTTTTTTTACAAGATTTTAAAAGGTGGTTTTAACATGTTTTGTGCACTTTAAATACATCCCATCAGTTCTTTTAATGAGTGACATCACTGATTGAATAAAGTATTTAATGGGGAAATAGTGAATGAATGTAGATTCTGATGAAATCCCTGAATGTAGGGAAGAAAGCACTCAATCATTTGGAATTTGTGAATAAAAGTTTGAAGAAGTGATTCCTAGCCGTGGCAGTGTTTGTTTTTAGTATTTATAGTAAACATATTTTTCTATCTTTCTTCTACATCTTTTAAAACTAAAATTGACACCACCATAAAAATAATAAACACATTTATAGTTACATATAGAAAAATGTTTTCAAATAACTTTTCCCTTACTTTAAGGTCAACATACGTATATAGACCAATAAGCTTGTACACGTCACATCCTCTTCTAATATCAACTATAGCTAACCTATCAGGTATTTTAATACATACCTTTTATACCTTAACACATTCTGTAACCAAAAAACAACCTCTAAACATCTTTCATCTCTTAAATTCCACACCACCTGGTGACCCAGTATTTTTTTTAACTGAAACTTATCAGAATCTGAAATAAACCAGTTATTCTGAAAACAATATACATTTGCTTTTTGACTCTTGCAACAGTCTATTACTACTAGTATCTTAGCTTTATTAACTAAACTATTAACCTTCACATATATCAGTTTTACATTACTCCTTTCCTTCTTTTTTTAACATTTGGAGGCCTTTTTTAATTTCCATTTTCATACCTTTTTCTCTCCACAATGGTACCATTCCTATTTTTCTTGTAATCTTTACTTTTCCCTTCCCCAGAAACTAATTTCATACTGTTTGAAATTTCATCCACATCAGCTTCTATGTCCCCTAATTTTTTTCTGTATTTTCATCTTGAAACACAACATTTTCTTGAACAATTCTCCTTACATCTGAAATATCACATTCTTTACTAACCCTATTTTTGTTATTTCCAAATTTGTAATAATTTTCTGGAATATTCTGAAGCACATCTTCTTGCATTCCTTCCATTTTTTTCACTGTTAGACAAAAATGGCATCAGCATTTATACTCTTGAACACATTTACTCATCATGTGTCTTTTTGTCCACACTGATTATATATTATCCTAGTACGATCACTAACTAAATGATCACTACCCCCCCCCCACACACACACATAAAAGAAAATTAGGTTGACCACTATACTTGAAAGCTCCCCTTGCTCTAAAAATGAAAATAACACTTGGTAAATGTTGCACAAATCTCCACCTCCATTTTTAAAATAATATTATTTTCCCAACCACCATCCCACACATATCTAGCATCTACCGTCTTATTGACATCTCCCATCTTATCACTAAACATTTGCTAAAAGTTTATATATTTTATTTTATTTCTTCAGTCTTGAATTGCAAAGAAAACCTCTTTTAAGTCTAACTCCTAACAAAGGAGAAAGTGTATTCATTCCAAGGAAAATCATTTTTCTTTTCTTTTCTCAAGTGTTTAAAAATCTCTCCATGAAGACTTCTGATTCAAATACTACATCACAAAATTTTCTTTACCTAAATGTATAAAAGATCTAACATATTTACACAATATCCCACAGGTAAAAAAATCATTGTCCTAAATAAAATATCAGTTCAAAAAAACAATCCTAATTTGATTTTATTGTGACAGTAGGTCTTTTCTTTTTAAAAATGTCATAGTGTCTGAATATTTTGTAAATATCTCTCCTGCAACTGCTTCATAAGACTTTTGCTTCACACTGTCTCTTTCTTATGAAAAGAATCTTCCTGCTGTTTATCCCCAAATATTCTTTTAGCTATTTCAGCCCATGAAATCTTTGAGCCTTCACCAGGATCATCTTTCGTGAGCAGTTTTATTAACTAAGTGTCTTCTAGTTCACCTGATTTGACTTCTGTAATAACAACCTTCTGAGAAAACATGATTGGCATATCCTTGCTTGAAAACATGGCTAAACACTACTTATTTATAAATCCAGGGTTAGGGTTTGCATACATGAGTATGGTGGGCATTTTACAAGACTGCACTCATTAATCCCTGTAATTAAACCTCATGTATACTGTAAAAGTTTGTCTACAGAATATTCTGTGGCTGGAAACAAAAAGGAGTACAACTATATATATTTTCAAGAAAACAGGAATCTGCTTGTATTGTTGTCACTCCAGAGAGCTCCAATGTGTGTCTGTCTGGAAAGAGATGGTTGAAAGTTTTATCTCATCAGTAATTAGCTTAGTCATTGGTGGAATAAGGTATACTGATGAAGAAGTTAAGGAATGATAATGTAGAAATAAGGAAGTTTTCCAAGGTGACTTAGCCAACTTTTCAAAAGAATGAGCTATGGTTATTATAGAAACGGAATGAGACATTAAGCTGAATGACTCCAGATAGAATAGTACCACCAACCATATTTTTGACATCAACATTTCTGCTTACACAGTATTGGGAACACATAAGTGAAAGGTAATAGAATGGGAAGAAGCCAAACAATTATTTGGACTGAAGGCTAGAGATAGCCTTTCATATCAAGGATTAATATGAGTATATGCAAAGAGAAAGAAATAGGGAGATCCTAAGTGAAAGACCAGTGCTGGTAGTGTTTTTAGTAGAATCTGGAACAGAAGCTGCTGTTAAAAATGGGATAATTAGTTCAGGATATAAAATATTGTATAACTATAAGAACCAATCAGAGGAAGTTAGAAAGGATTGGTAAGAGAGATTGGATAAGCAACTCACAAAAAAATAATGGGGGGGGGCAATATATGTATGTTTAGACTAACAGAACAAAACCTGGCATCAGCAATAAGTCCAGAACTATTAAATAGTGAATAAGCCAACAAATAAAAATAGTTGCTAAAACCACAATGTGGGTATAAACTTTAATAAATAATTTTTCTTTACTTATTAAAGTTTATACCCAAAGTTCATGGTTCCAGCAACTATTTTTATTTTTTGGCATATATTTATGTTTCCCAAATATGAAACAAAGTCTAGAAGATTTAAAGTTTTTGCTTGAAAGTGCTTACATAGATATTTTTATACCTGAAATAGACTCCATTTTTTTTTCTCAGCTAGATAGCAAATGTTGGAGGTGTGATGGAGAAGAAAGAGATGATTGTGAACATATTTTTTGGTAGTGTAATGGGTTGGCAGACTTTAAAAATTCCCTGCAGATTACTGGGTGAGCAAGTTGGTATATCTAAGGAAATTTTTTTGAACTATGATGCATAATCAGAATTGCTTAGAGATAGTAAGGCCTTGCTGAGTCTAATTATGGTGGCTGCCAAAAAACAATTACTAGAAAATGGAAATCAAAGTCTAAACCAACTGTACTAGAAGCAGTGAATATAGCAACCAAGATAGAACAACTGGAAATGGGATCATTAGAAAAGGGTAGTAGCAAATTACATAGAAAAAATGGGAACTATGGGAACAATACATGCAGAATAACATTTTGGAGGCGAAATGAGGTTTTATTTATTTATTTATTTATTTACTTATTTATTTATTATTTATTTATTTACATTTGTCAACCGGGTAGTGTCTGACTGGGCTAGTAGCCCTTTTTCAGAGGAGACCCAGGGAGAAAAGCTCCAGTACAGTAACAATAGAATAAAAGCTATTAGTTATGGTTTAATAGAAGGCAGGATTTGAAAGAGCTACTGTATATAATGTTTGACTGACAATGACTGGATAGATTATAGGTGATGTTTAATATTTGCGACTAAAATATGTCAATATGGTTTGTTTTCATTTATGTAAATGTATGATTTCCTATGTCACATGTGATAATATAATTAAGATGTTTCTTGTTTAAAACAATTCTGTTTACCCTTATATTTTATTTCCACATTACCAGAGGGCAGTTGATGCTGTCTGTATAAGGCAGACCAAGAGATGGATGCTACTAGCAGAGCAAAAGATAAAAAAAAATTATATCTGTATATATCTATATCTATATTTATATTTATATTTATATATATGCAGCTATTATTTATTGACATTTGTTTACCAGGAAAGTTCTACTGGATAATAAATATCCTTTTTCAGTGGAAGCCCCAGCAGAAAAGCTTCAGATTACAGGATACAATAAAACATGAGAAGATACCAGTGATGTATAATAAAAAATAAGAAATTACAATTAATTATGACAATCACTATACACAAAAGTATTAAAGTATAGACTATTATGATAGGAAATTAAAAAAAAAAAAAAAAACTATCAAAAAAAAAAAAAGATGTATATTCCCCCCTAAGAATGGGGAGAAGTCAGATGTTGAAAGGAACAAATAGATAGTATGATGAGCTGTTAATAAGGATATGAAATATTTGTTGATTTAAATCATACAGGTGAGGTGAATGGACATAACCATGAGTTAGTGAGAAATTCTTTGACAGAGGACTTAAATACATGGAGACTTGATATAATTCTGACTGAATTTGTGACAGAGGTCCATAGTTTGGCTATGCAGTGTGAGTATAGATTTTTTACCATAGTTTTTTTTTTGGTTTATTAATGCCAAGCAGATTTTTATCTTGAGAGTGCAGAGGGCAATTTGGAAGATAGGGGTGAAGGACTGAGGAGATAGAAGGGCAGGTAGATGGGTAATATAGTATTTTATGGGTTAGAAGAAGAAGTTGTGTTTGGGCTAGTTGAGGTGGGAGTTCTAATCAGTTAAGAGCATGTAATGGGGCAGTGCAGTGGTGTAGCGGTTAGCATTGTCACCTCATAGCAAGAGGTTCTCTGGTTTGATTCTCTGCTGGGATGCCTTCTGTGCAGTGTCTGCATGTCTTCCCTGTGGTCACATGGGTTTCCTCTGGGTACTCCAGTTTCCTACCACATTCCAAGGACATGCAATAGGTGGAATGGACACTCTAACTTGGCCCTAGGTGTGAGTGTATGTGTGTGTATGTGTGTGTATGTGTGTGGTGTACCCCCTGAAGAGGGTTGGGCCATGGGCTAGCAACCTGAGCCCATAAAACCCATAACTGTTACAGAAACAATGAGTGCTGAATGGTGTTTGTTGCCTGATTACCTCATAGTGTGTAAATGGAAAAGTGAGGGAGAGAAAAGTGTGTAATGCAGAACAGAGATGAGCTTTATGTGGCAGGTTAACTGCAGATCTAACTATCTTGTTTTAACATTGCCCCAGTTGTGATTTAAGAAAGATCTGGATGTTAGACAAAATAGGTGAGCCATAGAAAAAAGATGGTAAAAGATAAAAGTTAGCTAGGGCTATTTTATTAGAAGGAGTAAGGAATGTTTTTGCTGTATAGATCAGGCCTAGCTTTTGATTAATTTTTGTACAGTTTCATATATGAAAATCAAACTTTAAGTTGTCATCTATGGTGACTCCAAGCAATTTGGTAATGATAACTACTTCAATAGCTGTATTGTTTAGGAGGGCAATGTGGAAGAAGTTTTAGCAATGGCATAGAACTTAGAAGTAGTTGTTTAATCTTTTTGAGATTAAGTAAACGTTGAAGGCATCTTGAGATCTTGGGCCATGGACTGTAGTTTTATACACACACACACACACACATATATATATATATATATATATATATATATATATAATTAAGATCAAAGGTTATGTACAATAAAGTACATACTTTACATGGTACAGAAAAAAAATTTAATAGGGATTTTATGACATAGGCAGTGATACAAGTCATGAGTAATTGAACAAATATAACAAACAGTTCAGAAATTTGAAAATGTAGATTACACAGACGTCTGTATTAAATACAGAGTTAAGGATGACTTGCAATTCTGAGATATTGAAAGAATATTTGAAATAAGATTATATGTATTATATGCAGTATAAGTATAAGACAGAGAAAATGCAGGTTCTGTAGGGTGGAAAAGGGGGTCCACTTCCAAATTTTGAACTTTCACAAGTTCAAATTTCTTATGGTCAAAACCATAAGATCAAACTTGTGAAAGTTCAAAATTTAAATAAAAAACAAATATATAAAAACAACAAAAACGTTGTTTACATTGCCCCCTGCACCCCCCACACCCTCACTAATTAAATATACCAGCTCTGAGAACAAACTGCAGTGAGGAAAATGGTATAAAGATACCATTCCACGCTGTATGGCCATCTCCATTTAAAAGGGTCGAACTTTCACAAGTTCGATCTTATGGTCTTGACCATAAGAAATTTGAACATGTGAAAGTTCAAAATTTGGAAGCGTATGCGGAAAAGGTTATTGACATAGTATGCAGATAAATGAGAAGTGAAAGAATGCAGTGACATAGTATACAGATAAATGAGAAGTAAAAGAATGCAGTGACATAGTATGCAGATAAATGAGAAGTAAATGAATGCAGTGACATAGTATACAGATAAATGAGAAGTAAAAGAATGCAGTGACATAGTATGCAGATAAATGAGAAGTAAAAGAATGCAGTGACATAGTATGCAGATAAATGAGAAGTGAAAGAATGCAGCGGATAGTAAGGACTGAATGTTGCATGGGAAGGAGTGGTAGTGAATAAGTCAGAGGTCAGTTTTTAGGCTAATTCAATGGTATTTCTTAAGGATGGAAACATAGGTGAAAAAGATGGCTTTTTTAATGGAAGTATTACGAGCGTCAGTTAGGGGCTGTAGAGCATGAGCAGAGTCACGTTTTTGAAATGTTTAAATTGCTATTTAAAGAAATGTCAGTTTTGTAGCAGTCCAATAAGTGATGGACTAGAGTTCTGTAATTTGTCTACAAAGTTTACAAAGCTAGATTATAAGTCATCTTAGGCTGTGTTGTGAGATTTGGTATCAACAACAATGCATTTATCTTTGGAGGAAAATTGTTGACATGAATCACCCCCACAAAAGAGAATATGATGTTTTATTTAAACTGTGGTGGCCTCAGAGTTACATTTATAAGTTTTGGACTATGCAGGTTACAGCCACCTTTGAGGAATGTATGGGGGGGGGGGGTCTGTCATTACATGTATAGCATTTTAATGATTTTTTTAAATCAGTATTCCAATGGAAAATGTTGGCCTACTAACTTAACTAATTCATGGCACAGTTAGATACTCCACATCTGTATTCTTACTAAACAGTACTAGTTACTATTTTTGATGCAAGAGAATCTCATACCACATCTTTAGAGTGGCAACTGTCTGACATCCTGTTCTTTTGGTCCTGCAATAATTCCTTCTCATTTATAAATAGACTTGTGCTACCCTTACACTATTTGCTCTAAGCTCTAACAGTTTCAATGTAACATTATATTTTTAACATTTATCCTTCTATTACCTAGCCTTCAAATCATATTAAAGAGGACTCATAGGCTTCTTATTCCAAAAAAAGATACATGCTGTTTAATGATGCTTGTCAGTATTGTCCTAATTTTATAGGCATTATAGACTTAAAAAAGTACAACATACTCTGTCCTCATATCCTAATGTAAAGAGAAAAAAAACAAATTTTACATCCCCAAAATACAAATATAGGTACTTCATTAATTAGAATAGCCAGATTGATGCTAATTTCCTTTTTCCTTTATGTGTAGCCTCCTACATTTTGTGGGTAAACAGGTCAGAGAAAAGAAAGGATATTCCTGCTCATTACTGCAACTACAACATGTATTTGAAAAATATATACTAATCTGCTTTGTCTTAGATAATGGAATTTATTATACAATAATTATAAAGCAGGATACTATTTCCCTTTTCCGTACTCTGCCCTCTTCATTTTCCTTACATTTGAAAAACTTAATAAAATAAATAAAAACTGATTGCAAAATATGTGTTGCTGCAATAGACATATATTACAGGTATGACATTCGCAAAATAAAACTAAGAGTTGAAACATAACCTCTGTGTATCTCTTTCTTTTTTAAGAAACAAACATCCAAGCATATTGAATTTATTTCAGGATGGATCTATTGAGCATTCATTTGCGTTTTTAACATAAAGTCTTCCGCCTGTTGAAACATAAAATAAATTATAAATTGTTACTGAAATGCATTGAAAAATTTGTTTATTATTATAGCAATAACCCATGCCTGGGTGTGGGTAATGCTGGATTTACCCACGGTTGGTGTACTTTGGTCACGAGGGTGAAGCCCGAGTGGCCAAACAAAGACAACTGGGGGTAAATCCAGCATTACCCACACCCAGAAGTGGGTTATTGCTATTATACAATGACATTATTTAAGAAAAAAATAATTATTTTTCTTAAATAATGGCATTGTATAATGCCTCCTTGCTGCCCTTCCGCAGCTGTCTGGTATTCTGCGGCAGATCTGATGTACTGCGCATGCGTATGCTTACACAGTACATCAGAGCTATGGGCAAAAGCAACAGAGAAAGCAAGATCTCCATTGCTTTTTACAAACTGTCTCGCTATGTTAAAGGAGTTTAACATAGCGGGACAGCTTTAAAAAAGCAATGGAGAATCTCTGTTGCTTTTTTAAAGCTGTCTCCTTATGTTAAACTTCTTTAACATAGTGAGACAGTGTCTAAACAGCAACGGAGATCTTGCATTCTCCGTTGCTGTAAAAAAAAGAGTTATACTAATGGAAAAAGTCCGGGCGACTGGAACTTTTCCCATTACTATAACTATGATTTACAACATGCATGCTGACCAATCAGCATGCACATTTTGGAATATTAATGGTGGGGGTCGTTGTATAATACTCCTTTCATAACAATTTAATACCATCCCTATAATTTTGGAAATATGTTTATACATCCTTTGCATAACATGTATAAAATGTTTTATTATATCACAAGAAAACTGGCATCAAAAGTAGACACATAACATCAGTTAGTATTAAATGGGTTTTTTCTTTTTAGTCGCGTGAGGTGTTGACGTCAATGGAAATGATTCTACACACATTGTTGTCTAGTCTTAGAATCTTCCCTCTAATAAATTGTTGCTTGGATTATAATAAGCATTTACATTGTAACCTGAAACAGATCAGTTTCATGGGTTCATATAAATTTCATTCCATTTATGCCTTGCCAATATGCACTCACAGGTGTTGCATCCTTTCTTGGGGGGGGGGGTTAGTCCCAGGGTAAACTTGAGAGCACTGATTCAGTCGTCTAGGTTTAGTTTGAAGGAAGTTATTGAACCATGTTTTTTAAACTACACAGGAAGTTTATTCCAGAGAAGGGGGAGATGCCAGGGCAATGTAGATATCTCTCTACTTTGTTCTGTCTATCAACACTGAACTTACACTTCCATAGTATACTGTACATGTTTTTTTCTTAGCACCATTGGACACTGGACCAGATTTGCAACTACAAGAAAAGCAAAAATGGATTTCTTGCAAATTGTCTATCTGTAGCTGAGGCTAGAGTATTATGTGGTAATGTCCACAACATTTTGGTCTGTGGGCTTATCACAGTAATCCAATGTGTGCACCATGTGGGAAAATGTCCTTTCTAGTGAGGAGTAGGAAACATGGAATAAATTATAGGAAGTCTGATGGTAAAGTCAGACAAATATCCTCTTCAAGGGCTGAGGGGCAATTTGAAGTTACTGAAAAAAGCAGACAAGTTACAATCATTGACTATGGAATTTCTTTTGACATATTGGAATTTTCTTGGCATTTCTTTTTATTTTTTGTGTATTTACTTGGCAAGGAACTGGTCTAAGTTCATTTTGCAGACACTACACTAGCAAAAGGCAATCTAATAATATAGCTCCTCATACAATGCAGTAAAGTTATACAAAGAACATTAAGGCCTTAGAAAATGAGTTGGCACAGATAAACATTACATGTCAAAGGACTGGACAAAGCAGCAAAGCTGGCATATTGGTTTGATTATAAATAATACTATATGTAATGTGTTAATTATACCAGTTCTAGACGTTTCTGCTAGAAGAATGCAGCTTAGGAGGAGTTACCAATTTATGGAATAATTAGGGCCAGAGAAGACAACTGAAGTGAGCAAACTGAGGTAAACAAAGGGATAGGAGCAGAGGGCTCAGTGAAACATAACAAGTCTGCAGTGGCTGTTGCAAGCAGAGCAGTATAAGGGCTTCAACAAGACCATAAAGGGTACATTAAGCCATGGTGCTGAAAGCAGTTATGGATAGAAAATGAGGTAGAAAGTAAAGCTTTGCTGGTAGGACAGTTGTTAAATCCATTACTTCATGCAGGAGTTGAAAAGATTGTTCTAGATGTTACTGTGAAGATGTGCAAGACAAAATAAAGTTTCTTATATCTTCTGCTTTCATCACGTTTTGGCAGATTGTCTCAATAGGTAACCTAGTATACAACTTATAAAGAAAGTGGGACTCCTAAAGAAAGAGTCTCATGATACATAACTACCAGGGCCTTTGAAAATATATGGAAACAGTGGGACTCCTAAAGAAAGAGTCTCATGATACATAACTACCAGGGCCTTTGAAAATATATGGAAACAGTGGGACTCCTAAAGAAAGAGTCTCATGATACATAACTACCAGGGCCTTTGAAAATATATGGAAACAGTGGGACTCCTAAAGAAGGAGTCTCATGATACATAACTACCAGGGCCTTTGAAAATATATGGAAACAGTGGGACTCCTAAAGAAAGAGTCTCATGATACATAACTACCAAGGCCTTTGAAAATATATGGAAATAGTGGGACTCCTAAAGAAAGAGTCTCATGATACATAACTACCAGGGCCTTTGAAAATATATGGAAACAGTGGGACTCCTAAAGAAAGAGTCTCATGATACATAACTACCAGGGCCTTTGAAAATATATGGAAACAGTGGGACTCCTAAAGAAAGAGTCTCATGATACATAACTACCAGGGCCTTTGAAAATATATGGAAACAGTGGGACTCCTAAAGAAAGAGTCTCATGATACATAACTACCAGGGCCTTTGAAAATATATGGAAATAGTGGGACTCCTAAAGAAAGAGTCTCATGATACATAACTACCAGGGCCTTTGAAAATATATGGAAATAGTGGGGCTCCTAAAGAAAGAGTCTCATGATACATAACTACCAGGGCCTTTGAAAATATATGGAAACAGTGGGACTCCTAAAGAAAGAGTCTCATGATACATAACTACCAGGGCCTTTGAAAATATATGGAAATAGTGGGACTCCTAAAGAAAGAGTCTCATGATACATAACTACCAGGGCCTTTGAAAATATATGGAAACAGTGGGACTCCTAAAGAAAGAGTCTCATGATACATAACTACCAGGGCCTTTGAAAATATATGGAAACAGTGGGACTCCTAAAGAAAGAGTCTCATGATACGTAACTACCAGGGCCTTTGAAAATATATGGAAACAGTGGGACTCCTAAAGAAAGAGTCTCATGATACATAACTACCAGGACTAACAGTGGGACTCCTAAAGAAAGAGTCTCATGATGCATAACTACCAGGGCCTTTGAAAATATATACTCCTAATCCTTGATTCTTCTTCTTTTTTTGTATTTTAGTTTCTTTAAAGGGGTTAGACTATATTCCACTTCTTTGATGTACAAAAAGACAATAAGTCCATCTAGCTTGTCCTTTAAGTTCATTTCATGTTCTAGTTCCCTTCCCTCCCTACCTTCTCCCTTAGCACTTCTTCACCTAGCCAATGTATTCAAGAATGTCTCTGTGGCTTCTCTTTCAACCACCCATTCCAGTAGCCGATTGATGGGCCTACAACCCTCTCTGAGAAAAACTACTCTTGTATTTCCATGCAGTAGCTAGTCCCTACAGTCAGCTGCCTGTGCCCTTCCTGCACTGTTTTATCTGTCCTGCCTGTTTAGAATGATCCCTTCACATATCCCTGACAAGATTTTGTACGCTGTTAGGTTTCTACTGCCTCTTCAGATCTGAAGAAAGAAAAACTCTTGACTAGTCTAGTAATGGCCATATCCCTTTCCTTCCCATGGATCTTTGCAATGCCTAATCCAGGACCTCAATATCCCTTACCTTGTAATTCCCCCAGAACGAAAGAACAATACATGACCACGATACTGTAGAGTGGATACATTGTCTCTTTTTTTCTGAAATCTAGCCTCTTGAGGATATACCTCAGCATTTTGTTTGTTGTTACTACTGCCCACTGACTCTGAACCTGGTGGAAGTATCCAAGTGTATCAATAACTCCAAATGTGTGCCTTGCTCTATTTCTGTCATGTTTAGTCTTTCTAGTGCTTACTTCACACCATGGTTATTGTGGCTTAAATGCAGTACTTTGGCTTTGTTTATACTGAATCTCAAAGCTTGTGAGCATAAGTGAACAAGGGGAACTGGAGTTAAAGAAGAGGAAATAGACTTATCCATAAATTGAGAGCTTCATCTTATGACTCAGGTCTTGCTTCACCATGGTAGTCATGTGCAGCACCTGTAGTACTCCTGTTAATGTTCACATCAGCTAGTCACTATCCAAAGCCATTCTTTCATTTGTGATGAAAACGCCAAAACACTTAACTTCTAAATTTGAGGTCATTGCTCACCATCCGCTGCAAAGAGCAATCCACTCTCCTTTAAGAGAGACTCATCTGACTTCACTTGCAGAGGGAAAGCCATTCTTTACCAGGGGAAAGTCATGACTTCTGATGTGAAAGTTCTGATTTTCATCCCAGCCAATTCACATTCAGCAACAAGCAGCTCAGATGCATGTTGAAAATCAGAGACACTTGAAGTTACTGGAGACAGCATCATCTGCAAACAACAGACGCATATTTCATGCCCTTAATATCCTGACAATGACCAGGCAAAGGGACAAAACACAGCCTTGGTAGAGTGCAACACCATCTTGAAAGCATTCAGTTTGGCACAGATAATATGGACATATTTTTTGCTCCTCAAATACAAAGACCATATGGGATGCAGTTATGTCCCCATTTCCCCGCACTGTTGTAGCTCCTAGAAAAAATAAATTTTGAGGAAGCAAGTTATATACCTTCTCCAGGTCCATGAAACGTGTACTATACTGGCAATCTTCCATTGCCAGTCTAATATCTTTGCAAGGACAAGGAGTGGATCCTTGCTCCATGACCAAGATATAATCTACACTGTTCCTCCAAAATCAGAGGTTCAGACATCAAATGGAGTCTCTTTTCTACCAATATGATATAATCTTTCTCAGACAGGCTTAGCAGCATGGTATCTCTATAATGGGAAATCACAAGCTTTTCCTCTTTTTTAGAAATGGGGACCACCCCCAGCTTTCTAATCCAGAGGTAGTGTCACTGCCTTTCATGGCTAATATACAAATGTTGTCTAATGTTTTTTATTTCTGGCTGGATCATACCATTCCTGCAGCCTTACAGCAGAACTGTGTAATCATTGCAGTGGGTTCAACTACAGAAACTGATTTATCCTATCAGCTGTTGTAGCACAACTGCACAGATGAAGGTATTCCCACTGGATTCAGGAATCCATCAGAGTGTCTCGTCTTCTTTCCAACAATGTCCCCAATCAAGATCAGTGTTTCTACAGTCTTGCTAAGAACAGCCTGAAAATGTCCCACTCCCATTCTGAGTTCCAGCATGGTTTGTCACAATATTCTTGAAGCTGTCTAAAAGTCATTCCTACCTCCACATCGAAAGTCAACCAACTTTTAGACATAGTAGCTTGTCACCACCTAAACTACTGAGATACTGAACAGGCTGCATTCAGAATCCATCATCCTGACTTCCATAAGTACATGGAAGATGCTCTTTAAGAGGTAGCAATTGTACTCATCATGCACAAAACTTTGGTTAGACATTCCTAGGCTACACTCATTACAAGTCTGGATTTCTTGGGTCTGTTCATCTGCTACCCTTGCTATCTCTCTGAGATGTCTACTAAGAGAAGATCAGTTGATAGGTAGGTTCCTCTCTTTTTTCAAACACCATTTTGAATTATCACTTGTGACATAGACATACTTACATTTATATAAAAGTAATCAAACCATATTAACAAGTTCAGATTTACAAACATATATCACATATACTTTTCTATATACTATAATCATTACATTACATAAATTATTCAGTTCCTGCCTTTTCCTAGACCATTCCTCCTCCAAAACATTTTTCTGCATGCATTGTTCCCATAGGTTCCATTTCTTTCTACTAATACACCTTTCCAAAGATCTCACTTCCTGTTTTCTTATCTTTGTTACAACAGCCACTACTTCAAGTATGGTTGGTTTAGATTTTGATTTTCATTTTCTACTAATTGCTTTTTTTGGCAGCCACCAGAATTAATCTTAACAAGGCCTTACTGTGTCAAGGCAATTTAGATCCAATATCCCAGCTCAAAAAAAAAAAAAAAGTTTTCCTTAGTTACACTAATTTGCTCACTCAGTATTCCTGACAGAGTACTCTGTAGGAAAATGTAAAAGTCTGCCAACTCATTACACTCTCAAAAAATATGCTCCCAGTTATATCTTTCTTCCCTGTTACACTTCCAACATTTGCTATCCACCTGAGGAAAAAATTCTTTTGAGTCTGCTTCGGGTATAAAAGTATCTATGCAAACATTTCCAGGCAAAAATCTTCCAATCTTCCAGACTTGTTTGTATATTTGGGAGCCATACATATGTCCTCCCATTGTTTATTATAGCAATAACCCATGCCTGGGTGTGAGTAATGCTGGATTTACCCACGGTTGGTTTGGTTTGGTCATGAGGGCGAAGCCCGAGTGGCCAAACAAAGCCAACCGTGAGTAAATCCAGCATTACCTACACCCAGAAGTGGGTTATTGCTATTATGCAATGACATTATTTAAGAAAAAAAATAATTACTTTTCTTAAATAATGGCATTGTATAATGCCTTCTTGCTGCCCTTCCACAGCTGTCTGGTATTCTGCGGCAGTTTTGATGTACTGCGCATGCGTATGCCTACGCAGTACATCAGAGCTGTGGGCAAAAGCAACGGAGAAAGCAAGATCTCCGTTGCTTTTTGCAAACTGTTTCGCTATGTTAAATGGGTTTAACATAGCGAGACAGCTTTAAAAAAAGCAATGGGAATCTCCGTTGCTTTTTTAAAGCTGTCTCGCTATGTTAAACCCATTTAACATAGCGAGACAGTTTTGAAAAAAGCAATGGAGAAAGCAAGATCTCCGTTGCTTTTTACAAACTGTCTCGCAATGTTAAAGGAGTTTAACATAGCGAGACAGCTTTAAAAAAAAGCAATGGAGAATCTCCGTTGCTTTTTTTAAAGCTGTCTTGCTATGTTAAACTCATTTAACATAGCGAGAAAGTGTGAAGCAATGGAGATCTTGCGTTCTCCGTTGCTGTTAAAAAAAAGAGTTATAGTAATGGAAAAAGTCCGGGCGACCGGACTTTTTTCCATTACTATAACTCTGATTTACAACGTGCACACTGACCATTCAGCGTGCACGTTTTTGAATATTAATCGGGAGTCGTTGTATAATTGTGAATTGCATATGCAATCTCTCTCACCAGTCTTTTCTGACCTCTTCTGATTGGTTCCTATAGTTATTGTGCAACATTTTTTAAGCCCTACTAATTATCCTTTTTTAAACAACAGCTTCTATTCTCGGTTCAGTTAAAAAGTCAACCAGTTCAGGTCTTTCATTTAGGATTCCCCTATTCCTTTCTGTTTGCAATCACCACCCGGATTTCCAAATGGCTTCTTGTCCTTTTCCCATTTTATTACCTTTCCTTCTCTAATTATTTGTTCCCAATACCTTGGTTCCTCCAGTAAATTCCATCCCACTTTGTCTATTTTCTGTACCCCTAATTGAAATAATCCCTATCAGCAGAATCTGCTTTCTTCACGCCTATGTTGGCTTAGTTCTTAGTCTACTTTCTGCTACTTTATAAATATAATATTCTGCATGACTGTTCTTACTTCTCCTTAAGGATCTGAGTCCAAAATCCCATTCTTCCATTACTTCTTAACTTACCCCCCTGCTTCATCATTATCCCTTTCCACTTCAAATTGTAGCTTTCTGGTTGTGTTATGTATAAGAGCCTTAATTGTGTAGGTCTAAAATGTCTCTACAAATCTGATAATTTTAAACCTTCTTGTTCTGTTGGGAAGAACATCTTATTCCACTTCATTCTTGCCCTCTTTCCCTCCCCAAAAAATCCTTTAATTCTTTATTAGTTATTGTCCAGAATGTCTCCTCTGGTTGATAAACATATACCTGACCTGTGTATAAAACTAAAGGGGCAAAAAACATTTTCACTGCTTGTATCTTTATATTCATATCCATAGACAAGAACTTCCAGTTTTTCAGTTTTTGTATTAACTTTTGTTTAGTCTCTTCCCACATATCCTTAGCTGCTATAACTGAATCATTTTAAACCATACTCCTAAATATTTCATTTCATCATGTCTCTATAATTATGGGTATTGCTGGACCAATTCATGTGTTGGTAAATAGTTTATAGCTATAGTCTTTGTTTAATTTTCATTAATTTTATATCCTGAAAAAAAAAAACAGAACTGTCTCAGAATATTGTACAACACCGATATGTGCTTGGTTCCATCAGGTACAAAATAATGTCATCTGCAAATAAAACCAACTTTTCTTGAAAACCATACCAATTATATGGTTGAAATTCTGAATCCCTGATTTTCTTTGCCAATGATTCTAAATGTAACACAAATAACAAAGGAGAAAGAGAACATCCCTACCTGCTTCCTCTGTTCCAACACAACTTATCTGAGAGGAGCCAGCCCACTTTAGTTTTTACTTCTGATCCCTCATATATCCTTCTAATTAACCTTATTATTGTATGAAGTAAAGCAAATACTTCCATTGCCCTACTCAGTGCACTGTTGAATGTTTTCTCTGCAGCAAGAACCATCAATAACAGCGGCATTTTCCTATATTCTGCTTCTCTCTTGATCATCCTTGTTCTATTAATATTGTCAAATGTTTGCCTTCCCTCCACAAAACCTCATTGTTCCATATCTATCAATTTTGGCATCATATTTGCCGTTTGTTTAGCCATTATTGACAAACAGTTTATAATCATGATTTAACATTGAAATGGGCCTGTATGAAGCTGGATCAGATGTGTCTTTACTGTCTTTAGGTACTGTATTTACTATAGCTTTTTTCCAGAATGTTGGTGACTCCCCTCCTTTTGTTAAACAAAACCTTCCAGATTTTTATCACTTTCTTCCTTCCTAACTTCCAAACTTCCTGTGGAATACCATCTATTCTAGGAGACTTTCCTGTAGAGTAATGATGCATCACCATTTTTAGCTCATTTGCTTCTATTTTAACTGTTAGTTGCAGAACCTCATTTATCTCTCACCTTGGAATACTTAAGTTTTTGATAAATATTTTTATTTTTCTTGATTTTACCACTTCTCTGCTTTATACAAATGTCCATAAAACTTCTGAAATAGCTGTACTATCTCTAAAGGATCTCGAGTTAATTTCTAATTATAGGCTCCCTATATTTGGCAATAAATCAGTATCACACATATCAAACTTCTTGGTATCACAATTGATAGCCTTAAATTTGATAAGGATGTGGCAACTGCCATTAAAAAGGTTCACATCAAACTTGGCCCCCCTATATAGAGGAAAACCCTATCTTATAGATTTCTCAAGGCAATCTAGCACTAGGATGCATTTACTGCCCTCCTCCTATATCCCTCTGCCATTTCACCAACCTGAAGAAAATCGAACTAACCAAACTCGAGGCATGCTATAATAAAGTTGCCTAATTCGCTAACAACTCTCTATATAGAGAGCACCACTGTATCACACTACAGCATCTGAACTGGCTAGAACTACCAAACTTCCTTATATTCACCCAACTTACAACTGTCCACAAGATAATATATCGACCTGAAAAATGTCCAGCTCTTCAAAACCTACTTAAAATCCAATCTAACACCAGGCAACTCAGATCCTCTGATAAACTCCTTCTACAATTAACTAGATCTAATAACTTCCAAGGAAACTCTCTTTTCTCCAATAGTATCTCTAGAATATGGAATAGGATCCCTCAGCCAATACTGTCCACTGCAAACCCCTATATATTTAAAATACTTCTCAAGACCCATCTAGCAAAATCATGGCTCTGCTTCTGTCTTAATCCCGGGTGAATAATATTTCTCATAGTACTCCTAATTTCTACCCAACTAATCCTACGCTTAGTCACTTTCCTGCTAAAGTCACCTTTCATGTAATACTCCTCTTCTCACCATCACAATCACTCCTTTCCATAGTAGAATATATTTTAATACTTCCTTTGACTAAACTAATACTATGTATCTTAAATAGTCTTACTTAACCCTTTAAGCTATACTTGACAAATTCTCTTTATGTGTCAGACACTAAAAATTGTACTAAGTACAAAATGCCTTCTTTATATGTAAAAACTGTGTGTATCAACTTCATTTTGTACCTGCTATTTTTTACTTATGTTATTATGTGTATTTCAAATGTCTAAGTCTGTATATTTTTTACTTATGATAATACCAGTGTATCTCAAATGTACGTATATATTTTATCTTAGTATAATTGACTATATATCTCATTGTATCTTGGGGCTTTTCCCCCTGGGCCTCTGCTGAAAAATGGTTAACCACCCAGTTGTACTATCCTGGTCAACAAGGGTATAATAAATTAAATAAATAAATAAACTACCCTTCTACTTTCTGTTGTCTAAGTCATTGTGCTCTGGAGTTGTTATCAAAAAAACAGTTGTTAGCAGCAATCTTTCTAAAAACATGCATATTATTCAGGTGCTCCCTTATTTTCTCTTTATCACTCTGTAGCTGTGCCTCAACTTTTTCTGTGAGAGTTCCCCTTATTTTGTAATGCTTTAACCTTTGTCAGCCCCTCTAAATAATTCTTATTACTTCTTTACCAGATCTCTTTTTCTTTTATATCAATCCTGTTTTTAAACTCCACTTTCATTTTACCCTACTCACTAGCTATAACCTCTGAAGATATTTCCTAACAACTCCCGGATAGTTTCTACTACCAGTTCCTTCAATTCCTTTCTTTTTAACAGGTAGGTGGGGAAGCACCAGTATCTCACCTTTACTTCATTACCTTGCATTTTTATCTTGGTAATCACTGGTGCATGATCTGAAGCAGTTATTGGATGGGCATCAACGTTCCCAAGTAAATAGACATGCTCCTGTGGAATATAATTTCTGTTAAGTCTAGCCCAGTTATTGTACCTCGGGGAATAATATGCAAATTCTCTCCAAGTTCCTACTACTGAATCCACATCTTTCATATACAATATTTTCATAAATTTCTTCAGATATCTACCCTCTATTGTTATATTTGCCTTGTAGCCACCCACATTACATCCTCATTGTTGCAAACGAAATTTTCAAAGTAATATTCCCCGCTAAAAGCTAATTTTATCTCCCATTTTTTAAGGTCCAAAGTAGCAGTTTTAGGTGGAATATAAATATATGCCAGGGCAATCCTCAACTCTTGGAAGTAGCTCCTTACTACTGTAAATCTGCCATTATTATCTTTTTTCCCTCTTCTGGTATGACTTGAGCTCCTCTAGCAATTAATATAAGTACTCCTCTTTTCCTTTGTCCCTTATATTCTGGAGAATATCCATCCTAAAATCCTTTCTTTAACAAATTCACATGCTCATTTCTTTCCAAATGTGCCTCCCTGTAGCATTACTATTTGCATTCTGCATTTCTTAATGTACTTATATAGTAAAGTAGTGTCTCTTTTTTGTCCCATGAGACCGTTCGGTTTCCAAGATAATATGGAAAGTGTTGCCACTATGGTAAGAAATCATTATTCCCTCCTATTATATATAGCAGCTTTGTTAAATGTCTATTTTCAGCTTTTGTCATACATGCACTCATTAATTTTTGAAAGGTTAATCCATTATACAGTTTTTTCTTATCCTCAACATTGCAAAATATATCACATTTTACAAGATTTTTGTTTTAATAAACACACCATAACCTATTAACTTAATAAAAACACTCATAACTATGTACATCTTCAAATAATGAAGTTTAACCCTCCTAAAAGGACCATTTGTGCCAGATAGACAGATGCTAACACAGGTCCTAATTAACCTGAAATTGAGGTTATCCATGTTAAGATATATGTTATTGCCTGTGCTTCTACTTACCCTAACTGTTATCTGTTCCTTTTTATCTTTATTCCCACTCCCCCAGATGTGAAAACTACTTGCATAATTTCAGGAGTCATTAACTTTTAGGCTTCAAGAAACCAGTGCATTGTACTTTATTGCCCTATTATCAGCTTGCCTCCATGGAAAAGTAAGAGAGATTAAAAAAAAGAAATTGCAATCCTCTGCTACACCCTGAAAGACAAGCTGAAACATTTATTGCTAAAGAAAAACTTTTCATTATATTCAGTGTTGTTATATTAACTTGTTTTGACTTAAAATTTGTTATTAGATTAAGTCATGGGTCTTAATCTAGACATTCAAAAAGTAAGAGAAAACATATCAGGTCTACGCAGATTAGGATCTATGTACATTACACACCATCCACCACCAGAACAACTCAAGATTACAGCCTATTAACTTAAACATGTTTTTGTCTAGTTTTTCTTCTCATTTTGCACTGTAATGCCTACATTTCTTAATACCCAAAAAAGAAGAAAGATAGAAGAAGAAGACGAAGAAGCATCCGTTTACTTTTACTCATTATAGCCAAGTGATGTCTCCAGGTGCTTCTGCCGTTACATCCTACTGATGCCTCTAGATGTCAAATATTGTTTGTTCATGTTTGCATTAATAATTCCAAAACCATGCTACATACAAAGTATTGAAATATTTCATCTTAAAGCTGAAATAATGGGAAACACAACTATATTGATATTTAACCCTCTGTATGGTGCAAGTAAAGTGATATTAATAGTTGTGCATACAATATTTATTTATATTGTCATAAATTTAATATTTTTCTAAATATCTCAACAACAAAGTAGCACAGACAGAACTACTTAGCTTCATATGAAAGCTCTCAGCTGGATGAACTAAATGCTGATGACAGTATGTGTAACTTGAGTGGTTGCTGAGATATAGTAAACTGTTTATAAAGTATTACAAACTTAATAGTTACTTTGTTCACCATAACTTATAAAATCTAATTTAAAGCCTAGAACATAAAGAATACTACTACTATAAAAGTAGTTTGTACTGAAGAGTTTGCCTTTTACACTTCTTTAGTAACTTGCATTGTTCCAGAGATACAAACACTTGTTTAAAATGTGAGGACATAATTTGATTCTATCAAAAAAGCTTAGGCCCTGCCCATTGGAAGTTACAATGCAAACTTCCAGAGCTCCATTGGAGGGAATGGGTTAATAATGTTATCACATACAAGAGCAACTAAAAACTTTGCTATAAAATATTCATTTATATTTATGAAAAGTTTCATATAAATACTGAGAAAATAAATGTTTTACTTACAGTTACCTTTTTCCTTCCTCCTTCACTTCCCACCTCTCAGAGCCTTTCTAAACGTTATCATGAAGTGAGGCAAATGCTTCTCAATCCCACAAGAGTCTAACAAAGTGAATAAAAGTCCACTCTTTCCACTTATTCTTACGCAGCCATATTTCACAAATGTGATTGATCCTTTGTAGTATTACATTTATTCAGTAATTTCCTTGTTGCTGGTCTTCTTTCTGTTCATCTCCATCTCCCAAACTCCAGATTCCAGTTCAAGTCCATTGAGGTCCTCATTCTTCTGTTCAGCTCCTATGCTTTTCTCTGTCCCTCAAGCATTTTCCTTTGGAACAGTAGAAAATGTTTCACTGGCAAATGCTCTCTGTGTACTTTGTTATCAGAAGAACAAGAAGCACAGACCCCCTTCTGCTTGATGGTGGCTCATTTTCTGTAGGACAAACTTTTACATTTCCTCCTTAGCCTATTCTGCATCAATAAATTACTTAGATCCTCCAGGGAATTCCCTGACCACTGGAAACGTTGTTTTTCTTCTGCCTAGTGTACAGTGAATAATCATCTTCCATAAAAAGTCTGCTGTCTCCAATTTTTAATACTTTGCCCTTTTGCCACAGTTTTATCAGGATCAACTCTTTCTGCTGGTAGGTTTGCATCTTTACTAATAAAGGTCTTGGCTGCTTTCTCATGGCTGTATTTCAAGCATATGCATGGTGTGCCCTTTCAGTTAACAGGCTCTGCTGTGGAATACCAGTAGAGTTGCTTATCTGTGCCTTCATAAGATTAATGCAGTCTGTTCCTTCTAATTTCCCTGGTACAGCAGAAAATCTCAGATTTTCCTTTTCTGTTCTGTGCTCTAATTCAGTCATTTTTTGAGACCTTTCTTCTTGAGCAGTCTCATACTTATCCAGCTTTTCTTCATTTCACCCTCTGATTTTTGCAGTTTTCTCAGCTCATCTGAATATCTTTTTAAAGCTTCTTCCCTTTTTCCAGCCTTTTGTTATTTCAGTTGATATGGTCCTTCAATGTTTCATTTATTTTAATCAGCTCTGAGCACATTTGAATTATTTTTTCATTTAGATTTCAAGAAGCCATGTCTTGCACCAGTGCTAGAGCTTTTTGCTGAACAGCTGCAGGATTCTTCCCAGTCAGGATTTTTTCTTCACCATTTCCAGTTGATTTTTTTCAGGCACTTTTAGTTTCTTCTTTGCCGGAATACAGGCAGTGTGCTTACTAGCCAGAAACTGAATTTTACTCAAAATGACAACATCTCTGGCTGCCTTTTCTCAGTTTCTGTTTTCACATTGGAAGAGATGAAGTTAAGCTGTTGATCAGTGTGCAGCCATCTTAGAAGTGAAAAGCTAAGCACCTCTCTTGACCTAGATGTCCAGACCACATAACCTCTAGTTCTGGACCCATGTTTGATAACATGAATAAAAAGTTGATCATTGATTATTGGCCCAATGTTCTTTGGCTTGAAGTGCATTTACCAGCCTCAATATGTTTGAATGTGGTGCTTGTTATAAACTACTCATAGCTAACACATTGATCTATAAAGAATGCATCATTTATGCCCATGTCAGCCAAAATGTTCCTCTCAATATTACCCTTCCTGGTTACTGCAAATGTTAAGATTACAACTACCCTTTTGTAGCCAGGGACCACAGTAGCCAGTTCTGTCCTGTCACTGCCCATGTTTCAGATATACTCATTTGTAATCAGCACCGGCATGATGCAGCTTGCAGTAATGTTAGTAGCAATCCCCATTCACTCCAAACTGTTTCTTAATTAGAACTGAACCAGGCTTCCACCCTTCATCTTGTAGGTGCTGAGTTCCACACAGCTCTATTCAGTTTGGAATAAGTCCAACACGGTCAGTTGGATTATCTGGCCACCAAGTACTTGCAAACAGCAGTCCACACCTGGTTTCAAGGGAGTTATCTGGTTTCCTTCTGTGTGTGGTTCTCTGCTGTATTAAGTAAACCATTATTAGGGTCATATTCTGTCTGGCTTCTTGCCTTAGATTGGTTTGCCAAGGTAACCTTACCAGAAGCACAGGACACATGACAACAGAGTTCAAAGGTTACATACATGTGTTTAAACTCACTATTGACTTTCTTTAGAAGAAATAAAAGAATTCAGCCATTTATTTTTATTTGACTTTGATGTGTTAGTGCATTTTATCGATTTGCTGTCTTTTCTGGATTATTTTTTTAGGGATCTAAGGATCACGGGGAACACAGCCTCCTTCACCATGACAAGGTCATAACCTTATATTTGTTTTATACATTTTCCTATGGTTTTGTTCAATGATTTAAAAAATGTATATGTAAAAGAGGTACTTTACATATTTTCATTAGCCGTTGCTTATGCGTCGTGTTGTTAGATCCATTACTGAGGAAGGGAATGTATACCACAGTCAACAGATGTACTGACAAGCAATTACTGGGTATGCAAAGAGCAAGGACATATCTTATGGGAAGCAGGATGAAGTGCCGGGATTAGAGGCAGCTTCGAGCATATTGTAAATACTTTAGAATTTCTAAAAGGAAAATTTATTCTAAGAATTATCTATATGAAGATGAACATTTCCACAGGTTGACCTGGGATATGATATGTCAGCTTATCCATACTGTAAATATTAAGACCCTTTTGGCATCCTTACTGAAAGTTCTGTTTTACTGTAGTGTGGATATTCAGTACAGATATCATATAAGTGGCCTTGTCTGTCACAGTATCTAAATCTTTATGACCTATCCTCAGAAAAGGATGCATGATCTTTCACCATGTACACTGAACATGTGTAGCATTGGTATCGTTCCACTTTATCTTTTTTTACCTGTAGACCTTGACCTAGTATTTATTTATATATGTTATTTACTGTATTTATTTATTTATTTGACATTTGTTTCACCTGAAACCTGGCCAATGATCTTTACATTTTACCAGAATCTCCGATTGTGTTGGCTACATCATGCAGTATAGTCAGCTTAGATGAATGCAGTGCTCTGTGGGAACCTGGTTCAGTATGGCTGTTGCCCCTTTGCGTGTAGAGGTTTTGGCCCTTGCTATGGCCCATACTATCCATATTTGATTACTGTGAGAAATCCTCATTGATGAGTTTAGACAAGTGACTGCCAACAACATAGCATCCTAAGGGTATGGCTTGATGTATGTCTAGATGCAGGAATGATACTTGGGGGGGGTGCTCAGATCTATACTCAGTGAATGAAAAGTATGCCTGTGGAGATGCATGTTCAGCCAAGACGTCTATCATCATTTATGCAAGTCGTAACAGGTGAGTTTGGCATAGCAGGCATTGCACCATGACTGACAGTCAACAGGACAAGTTAGCAGCATAATAAAGATAATCTCTGAGGGATAATTGCTCAGGTTTCAAGCTTTCATCAACCTCAACTAATATCTTTCAGTGACAGTGAAGGGAGGAAGAAATAGGCTGGTAGGGGGACTGGCACTTAATTGTCACAAAGGGAGTGGGAGTAAAAAAAATAAAGAGAATGTATTCACCATAGTTTATAATTCAGAGAAAAGTGACTTGGAAGACCACATTCACACTTTACTTTGAAAAACAGCTTGTAATTAAAGAATAAAATCATGAACAAATGGTACTGACTTACAGAGTGACAATGTACACTGCAAATCACAGATCGCTGTAAATTATATCATCAGGAGTCTGCAGCTGATCACTGGTGCAAGTTTATCCATTAGGAAACCGAATGTTTAATCAGAGAGTGTAATAGCGATTGTGTTGCTCTTACAAGGAGATGACCCAGTTTTATGTTTTGTGACACCATATAATTATGTGGCAGGAATGGATTGTAGTTTACAAAATGTAGTCTTTAGGTCAGCTGCTATTGAATATTATGGACCTACAAAATTATCACATCAGCACACAAATGCAGTTTAGCATCATTAGCCATGACCCTTAAGTACTAAATGTAAATCATCGTGAAGAACTCAGGCCAAAAACTTATGGTCTAAAAGCTCTTTTACTGTGATTATACAGGAGAATGGGAACAGAGGATCTTCTATTTTTATATATTGCTGATATCTGACATTAGGAAAACAGTTAATGCAGCCAGACAGAAAAACAAGACAGACAGACAGACAGCCTCTGCCCATTTTTCTCTCTTTCTCTCCTTCTCTCTGTGTCACACGCTTAGCTTACACACACACACACACACACACACACACACACACACACACACACACACACACACACACACACACACACACACACACACACACACACACACACACACACACTGTTAATGTGTGCCTGAGCTTTGTCTCATGCTTAATAAATAAAATCTGTGTTTTAAGACTGACTTTATTTACAAAATGTCCTTAATGTTTCAGTCACTGCATCTTTTTTAACTGTGACTTTTAAGTACAAACCTTCTGGGCTTTTCATATTACTTTCTTTTCCCTGTAGAGTGTCCAAAATGTGCAAGTACATGTGTATATTGCGTGATGATACATTAGGTTCTGTACGTCTTTGCTGTTACACTTTTGAGAGGCGACCCTTTCTGTACCTCTTAGTCTCCCAAGATAGCAGCCAGGCAGTGACACATGATGCCACTCTCCCTGAAAGAGAAATGCTGTTTTTGGATGGTGGTTTGCAACAACAACATTCCTGAGAGTTTGTAAAATGTCAGAATGCAAGCTGGCCATTTTTGTATGATGATAACATTTCACTGGCAAGCTTAAAGAATAATTTAAAGTTTAATGTCACATTACTGTGGAAGGACAGAACTGATAGAGAGACAGAGTGTGTGTGTGTGTGTGTGTGTGTGTGTGTGTGTGTGTGTGTGTGTGTGTGTGTGTGTGTGTGTGTGTGTGTGTGTGTGTGTGTGTGTGTGTGTGTGTGTGTGTGTGTTATCCATACCTATAAGAAGTATTAGAACAGAAATGAGAAAGAGGAATTGAAGAAGCCAGCCAAAGGTGATTGTTTATTGAGCCTACCCGCTTAACCTGCAGACTATTTTGCCTAATGTAAATAAAAAGGCATGTTCTCACCCATCTGCTGTTTTCCTGCCCACACTTATCTTGGACTTTGCTTCTATTTTAAATTTAGCCTATTTCACCCAAGAGCCCATTTTGCAATTAAAAATCCTTATGGAAGTGCATTTCACTTTGTCATTATCATCAATATGACATTATCTCTAAACCTTTCTGTAAATCTCTCTCTCTCTCTCTGCCCATATCTGAATTTGTAAACCTGTCTATCAGTTTTAATTAAGCTCGAAGAGACCTATTATATCAAATATCGTTTATGCCTTGCAATGCTGGGAAGCCTTTCCCATGCATGATTTCTTTCTGTGTGAATTTTTCTCTTCCCATAAGATTGTCTCAGTATTCAAGGGCTTGGTTACATTTCCTGCTGGTTACTCAGTGTATTTACACTTTGACTGAATCATCTCCATTTAGTTAAAAGGTTGATAAACACCACAAAAGACAAAACACTGATCCCTGCACAGTATATTAAATTAAAGACAATGGCATTGACATCACCCCCTTTTCTCAATTTGGACAGGGAGTTGCGGTTTCACATCAACAGTAACCATCAGCTAGAGCCAATGTTCACACCACCTCATTCATTATTTTTAAAAAAACACCTGTATATCCCTGCAAATGAAACCACTAATATTACAGCAACCATTTTAGTTTTTTTTTTTTTTTTGTGGTTTTCTATCAATACACCCCTATACACCATTTTAGACGTGTGTGGTAATCAGCCATGGAATACAAACTCCTGTTGCCCAAATGGTTTCTTATGAAGGTATGTAAAATAAAGTTTTCATCACTCATTGTTTTCATAATATCCCTAATACTTTTCTGTTTAATTGTACCCATAGGTGGAGCTAAGAGCACTCATAATACTTAAAAGTGAGTTCATTTTTTCTGAGCATCTCCTAGAAACTTAATACCATAAGAACAAACACAGAATGCAGGACCATGGCTAACTCATAGGTTCATAGGTTCATAGGCAGGTACTAGGCTATTGGCCCTAGGGCCTATATAAGCCTAGCCAAACAGTACCCTGGCTTTTGTCACCCAAGAAAATTATTTTCCTGTGCCCCTGTCAAGCAGAGCCACAGAAGTGATCCCTGGGGTGAATTTCCTATCTCCCATCCAATTCTTGATGATTTCTTAAAATTTTTTCTTGAATTTTGCTAATGTAGAGCTTTGTAGAGGGTAGTTTGAGTCTCTGAGACAGATCTCTCTGAGACAGCATGTTCTCCTCATTGTGGTTCTGTTGTTTGTGGTGACAAGGTTTAGGTCCCTAGGCATGATTTTTTTTAAGGGATGCATGTCTCTCAGCATGTCTGGGTTGGACATATCTTTGTATGCAGAGCAGCATTCGCCTCTGGTAGGCGAGATGCGACAGAGTAAAGCTGGTTTTTTAGAGGGTCTCTGGTTGAGGGCATCTGTTTGAGGCCGGTAATCCTCTTTGAGGTATTTTCTGGCCTTTCCAATGTTGTAGATGTCTTTGTAGATATGTACATTGTAGGGGGGGATAGGTCTATAACATAGGTCTGAGTAGTGGGGAACAGAGACAATGACCTTTTTTTTTCTTTTTGAGAAACCTTTTTGTGATGTGTGTTGTCACGTGAGAAGGATTTCCTCTGACTACTTCAATGTGATTATTAGAAAGGAGGAGACTACTGTGTCCCTGTGTCAAGGTCTCTTATCACACTTGGTGGTAGTAGACTACACCACCTATATGTGGTAGTTCATGAGTTTTTTTTTTACAAAGGGGATGACATGCACTTTGCATTGAGCTTGAGGGCCATGGCTTTGACACACACAGCATCTGTCTCAGTGAGGCCCTTTTTGTAGGATGTCCACATCATTAGGAGATTTGATTATGGCTCCTAGTTTGCAGTCAGCTGCAAACTTTGTTAGCCAAAGACCTTCTGTGTTAGCCTGTACTTCAGAGAAGTAGATACCAAACAGGAGAGGACCTAGGACTGAACCCTGTGGTACTCCACTTGTCACTTGTCTAAAGTTGGATTTAGAGTCTGCTACTTTCACAGTGTGGGTTCGGTCAGTGAGCCAGTTGGCAACCCATCTTGTGATATAGGGATTTATACTTAGTTTAGTAAGTTTGTCTATAATTCCAGAGTGGGGGATGGTGTTGAAAGCCTTGGCGAGATCTTGATAGGCTGTGTGTACCACCTTACCCTCATCTACAGCTTTGGTGACTGCTTCAAAGAAGTCTATCAGGTTTAGGAGACATAATCTGCCTTTTACAAACCCGAACTGGGTAGGGTCCAGAGTTTGGAGATTACCAATGTCATTGTTTATAAGTTCCATGATGATATGCTCCATAGCCTTGCAGACCAGGCCCGTCAGGCTAATGGGGCGGTAGTTCCCGGGGTCTGTGGTGGTTCCCCCTTTGTGGAGTGGGATAACTGTTGCTGTGTGCCATTCAGTGGGCACAAAGCCTGAGGTGAGGCTATGATTGAACATGGAACTTAGGTGGGGTGCCAGTTCGTTCTGTAGTTCATGTCGAATGTAGCCTGGGATGTTGTCAGGTCCCATGGATGCTGTGTTCTTGGCTTTGCAGAGTGTGTTTTTTACCTGTGCAACTGTGATTACAGGTACTTTGCATTCTTCCAGTATAGAGATGGGCCCTTTAAGGGATGAAAGAAGGGTAAAGTTAGCACTGAACCTATCTGCCAGGATGTTGGCAATATCAGTTGGTTCTGTATATTTAGTGCCATTGTGCTTTATCTCAGAGCAGATCTGAGTGTTGCCATTGAGATTCTTGACATAGCTATAGAATGCTTTGTGGTTGTCTTTAGAATCAGTGGCAATTTTGTTTTGTTTTCATTACTAGCTTTGGAGGATTTTATCTAGCACCCTGTACAGATTCACAAACTGATATGACTACATCACAAAGTTGAAGAGAAAAAAATACAGTCCTCTACTCTTTTGAGATTCTCAAACTTGAATAACAAAAACAAGGCAAAACAAAACAAAAAAAATACAAAAAAGCTCTTTTCTGCTCTTGCAGCTGCAGCATGCTGCTTTCTAAAACTGTAGCAAGCAGTTTTCTACAGTTACCCAGACACACACACACACACACACACACACACACACACACACACACACACACACACACACACACACACACACACACGTCATGCTAAGTGCTTCAGTCAAGCTGTAGAGGCAGTACTTCACTCCTGCAAGGAAGTTGTTCATCTTGTTTTAATTGAATCTGAAGAAGTCCTGTTAAACAGGATGAAAGCGCTAATTCCAAATTCTAAGTGAGAATTAAACTGTTTTTTTTTTTATTATTTTAAAGGGAATCTTTATTGTCTTTTGAATCATAGCTCTCAACCTTCCATCTCCAAAATGAGGAATACTTGCCTTCATAATGTGGAACAAATGGGCAAAATGTGGAGCACACACTAATGACTTACTAACAACTTCAACTAGGAAGGTCATAGGATGGTTAAAATATGCTGGTT
Organism: Protopterus annectens; assembly: GCF_019279795.1. NCBI lineage: Eukaryota > Metazoa > Chordata > Ceratodontiformes > Protopteridae > Protopterus > Protopterus annectens. The sequence goes on along the minus strand of NC_056731.1, from coordinate 828,192,762 downwards.
TTACTTATAAAGAAGATCCTTTAATGAATTAATATGATTAATTTCTATTTACAATGGATTTCACTTAAAAAAATTCCTAACACTGAATGTGTCACAGACTCTTTCAATGTGGAACTCTGAGGAACTTCGAGGAACATGAACTTTTTAAGACCCCAAATGAGGTACTTTCCTCATAATGAGGTACACTTGAGAGGTATGTTTTGAATCATTCAGCCAGATTTGCAGAGTGGCGTTGTGATTAGCTGCCTGTTTCTGCATTTTCAACTACTATTCTACTTTGGTGGTTTTTGCTAGTAGAAGTAGACAAACTTTTTAAGTTTGAATACATTTTTAAAATAAGGGGTAGGGGTGGAGAAACAGTATGAGGTTGTTGTTGTTGCGTCTTTCGGCTTTTCCCAGTTTGGGGTCGCCACAGTGGAACGCCGGTCTGCTAATGATTGGTAGTTGATTTTTACGTGCCGAGTTACCAGCCCTGATGCACAACCTTCAATGAAGATATGCCCATTCACGCATATCTCCATGGAGAAGACGCTCTAGCTGAGAATCGAACTGGACAGCATCTTACTGTGAGGCGACAACGCTACCGCAGCACCACCACCACGGATCAGAAACAGTATGAGGTCTGAGTACAAAATACAAATTTATTGCGACACCTCTGTCCTGAATAATATAAGTCCTTATCCAGTGTCTTCATTTACATCCACACTAACCTATGTACTTTGCTTTACACTTTTTTCCAACCATTTGGTTAACAAATTAGTCTACAGTGTCTTGAAATTTACAGCGTGATCATAGCAGCAGCAATAAAGAAATAGAGTTCTCAGAGCACTATCATATATGACAGTTAATTTTCTAAGACAAATGTGGACTTTCTGCATGCTGTTTCTTCCTTAACAGATCTTATGGCAACATTGTGCCAAGCGTCTCTCCCTTTCTTTAAATTTTTTGAAGAACTAGTTCTGTGATACCATTAGCATATACATCAGGTCTCCACTGGCAGAAGTCATTCTTCCTTCTTCAAAACAGTCTACTGAGAAACAAACAATTAAGTTGCTGATCTATTCAAGATCTAGTATAAAGTGCTCACAATACTGTCTACTGTCCTCAGAGGGTCCCCCTCTCTGCATAATTTCTTTACTCAGTTTGACAAAAAGTTTACTGTGAGAGAGCACAACTTCAGACTGTACTCTTCAAAATCGTGACACTGTTATTTCAGCAATTGGGTAATATATTATATATATTCCCCCTAGCCAAACAGTAGTGTCATAATTCTGAGAAATACAGTCATAGACCTGGGAATTACAGCACGTATATCTGTGTAAGAGCAGTGCAGACTGAGAAATGTAAGAGCAATGTAAACTTAGAAATTCAGTCAGAGACCTGGGAATTACCATGTGTACTTGTATGTTGGAGTGATATAAACTGAGAAATGCAGTTAGAGACCTGGGAAATACAGCTAAGTACCTGTATGTGGGAGCGATGTAACCTGAGAAATTCTGCCACAGACCTGGGAATTACAGCAAGTACCTCTACATAAGAGCAATGTAACCTGAGAAATGCACTCAGAAACCTGGGATTTACAAGCAATTACCTCTATGTGAGTGAAAAGTAAGCGGCTTAGTCCTCTTCACTGGGACGTTGATTGCATCCTCCATTGCAAGACATAGGTGTTCTACAGAATCATTTCCTCAGCAGGAGAGTTGTCATTTTCTAGAGTTATAGTTAAAAAACTAAGGGTCTGATTTTAAACAATACAGAAATTAAACACATTATCGTTACTTTTAAAATGGATTATTTTCACAATCGCATCTGTTATGAGTTGCATCTCCTGCATTAAATATTTTGTTCTTTTTGCTGACAAACTCAAGTCTGACTATCCCATAACAACATGTTCCAAAAAAGCCTTTTGTCTCTCAGGATATATATATATATATATATATATATATATATATACAAAGATAAACACTTCTTCACTGCTGATTCAGAACTGAAAGTAGTTAATGTATTGCTAAGTCTTAAATTTGATTGATGTGCCTATCACTTGAAATCCTCTTGTATGTTTAAAGTACAGAAGCGATATCATAAAGCCATCAAAGTCATTACAGATGACCCCTAATGGGTCATCATGACTTGACACTAATTATACTGCTTTAGCGACTTGAAGAGGTGAACAAGTTACAGTTTTTGATAATCGCTTCATCTCTCATAAGTAATTTTCATATTATTCAGCCCACCTGCCGTACGCCTTGTCAAGCAGCTTGAGTTCTGAAAAAAAATTAGATCATTATGGACCAGCCTTTTAAGTTCTTCCATCTCCTGCAACAAGTGTGGCAAGTGTATTATTTTTTATTTATTTAGGTCCTGTTTGGAACAATATTCTTCAGGCTGAAAGCAATGATAAGCTGCATCATTCACCTTCAGTTAAGGACTGGCTTAGTATGTGATGTGCTGTTACTGTGGTATTATTTATTATTGGCTAGTTCCCTAGGTTTACTGATTTTGCATTCTCATCATTTAATCTGGATTATGATTTACTAAATTAGCGCGGCGTGTCTCATGGACCAGTGCCATTAGCCCTGTCCATTACCGAATGCCTCTCCGTAACCCTCTCCTCTTCTTCATTGCCTTTCCACTCCTAGGACTAATAGTCCCAGCCTCCATGTATTCTCCTAATATGTCTTCTTCTTATCACCTTACTTTCCAGTTTGGTCTGAATGCCTTCTACGTACATTTCATCTCCTATGTATTGTCATCATACCTATTCGGAGCATCTTTGAAAATCCATATATTTTCCTTGCATTCCAGCTTCGTCTCCTCCACCTATGCCTGCTGACTATATACTGTATTCTTTTAGATATGAAAAATTGAATACTAAAGTTCATATTTAGCTAAGTGTTTATGCTTCTAAATATTCTTTGCACTGATAATCTTATTAAATAAGATATTCTTCATTACTCCAACTTAAAGATTCCACATTTAAATTCATCATCATCATCATCATCATCATCGCCATCTTCTTTCAGCTGTTCCCGTTAGGGGTTGCCACAGCAGATCATCTGTTTCCATTTCTTCCTGTCCTCTGCATCTTGCTCTGTCACACCAACCACCTGCATGTCCTCTCTCACCACATCCATAAACCTTATCTTAGGCCTTCCTCTTTTCCTGTTACCTGGTAGCTTCATCCTTACCATCTTTTTCCCAATATACTCAGCATCCCTCCTCAGCACATGTCCAAACCAATGTAATCGTGCCTCTCTGGCTTTGTCTCCAAACCTTCCAACCTGGGATGACTCTCTAATATACTTATTCCTAATCCTGTCCACCCTTGTCACACCCAGTGCAAATCTTAACATCTTTAATTCTGCCACATCCAGCTCAAACTCCTGCCTTTTTGTCAATGCCACTGTCTCCAACCCATATAACATAGCTGGTCTCAGTACCCTCTTGTAGACCTTCCCTTTCACTCTTACAGGTACTCGTCTGTCACAAATCACTCCTGACACTCTTCTCCACCCACTCCATCTTGCCTGTACTCTCGTCTTCACCTCTCTTCCACACTCACCGTTACTCAGAACTATTGACCCCAAGTATTTAAAGTCATCCACCTTCACCACCTCTACTCCTTGCATCCTCACCATTCCTCTATCCTCCCTCTCATTCATACACATATATTCTGCCTTAGTCCTGCTGACCTTCATTCCGCTTCTCTCTAGAGCATATCTCCATCTCTCCAGGGTCTCCTCTACCTGTTCCCTACTCTCACAACAGATCACAATGTCATCTGCAAACATCATAGTCCACGGGGACTCCTGTCTGATCTCGTCTGTCAATCTGTCCATCACCATTGCAAATAAGAAAGGGCTCAGAGCTGATCCTTGATGTAACCCCACCTCCACCTTAAACACATCCGTCACTCCCACCGCAGACCTCATCACTGTCACACTACCCTCATACATATCCTGTACCACTCTTACATACTTCTCTGACACTTCTGACTTCCTCATACAATACCACAACTCCTCTCTAGGCACCCTGTCATATGCTTTCTCCAAGTCTACAAAAACACAATGCAACTCCTTCTGACATTCCACATTTAAATTATTATATATATTTTGTAATGTACTTTCCCATTACGTAAATTCTATTTGTGCTTTGTTTATGTTTGTTCAGCAGAGCTTTTCTCTCTGGTCCTCCATTTTAAAACTATCTGGCCTAGAGGGACAACTATGCTAAATAAATAAATAAATATCCAAATAAAGAACATTAAAAAATTGTCTGTTCTAGCAGAAGTCTTCCTGTCTCCCACAATTTAATAATTTCACACAAAGAGATTCCTTGTTCTGCTTTCATTAGTCAAATCATGGTTGGTTTTCTTTAGATCATTTTTACAGTCCCCGTTTTTTTTGTCCTTCTTATTTAATCCTGAAGATAGCTAGATGCCTGATGCACATCCGTCTACATAAATATCTTTAACATTACAAAGATATTTTATTCCTTTCATTGACTGTTGCTCATGGTGCTCGCATTTAAAACATCTTTATTCACTCTTAAGTTTTCTAGTGTTATTAGGATATGATTCCCTTAATTTCGGCATAGCCTTCATCTCCAAATGATTACTACCTGATGATACACCTTTGTTCTTTGAAAGCAGGGGCATTTAGTAAATTACCTTCTGCGTCTGTTTATCATATCCCTGAAATATTACAATTTAGCTGCTTTTTTGGCTGAAATCACATCCTCTTGGTGCTGTTATATATTTTGATCCACAAACTGTAGAACTTTGGAATGCACATAATTATTGACAACAGTCATGCCAAATATGTTGACAACTTGCTTGTCACTAAAGCTAGTATGTTTATGAATAATTCCTTCTGAATTTGTACTATTTCCCCACTTGTGAGTTCACATGGAATTATTTTGTAGAGACAAACTAATGTACAAAATGACAGGGCATCGGTGGCTTTATCAAGTACTGAGACTTGGGCCATAGAACTTGTTGTTGTAATCTGGCAAGAGGAACTGGTGTAAATTAGTACTTCCTAATTCTCATTGGGTTTATTTGCTATGTTTAGTATTGCTGTTATTTAGAAACTAGCTTTGAACCCCCCACCTATTTCTAACAGCTTAAGAACGGCACCTACACTATCCTAGAGTTGTGAAAATACTTTCCTTTCTGTATGACTTAAATCAAATAAGAACCACCTCAAGACTGTTTGCCAATATATTTTCTCTGTATAGTTTTAATGTTTAATCATTCCATTTATTTTGATTTTGACTTTTATCATAACTTTTAATTCACAGATCTTCCCTTTAGTCACTGGTCATCAGTGATTTTACAATGGAGTCCACAGAGAATATATGTATATGTAGGGCAGCAAAATGATGCCAGCTGCCTAGTTTCAGATATTACTGATGTAATCAATGAACTCTGGATGGGGTTCATAGATATTGTATGCAATATATAGGTCTGAGGAATGGTAAAAAGTCTCCACCAAAACTCCACAGTATTCAAAGGCACAGATTTGTGTATGCACATTGTTTAGGCATAGAGTATTGCACCACAAAGAATTTTGGTAAACTGTAGCTATGTAAATGAAGACAGCCTGCAGGATAGTTATCCATTCTTGATTCAAGAAACAATAATTTTTATCCCAAGCTACACAGCCTGACGTACAATACAGTGCAGGCAGTGAGGTTGTGTACTGCATACAGTGAGCCCAGTATCTTGGTACCAGAATAGGTTGGCAGAGTTTGCAGAGCATGGCCTGATACATATGCAGGCTTAATTTGCATATGCATCAGGTCATGTTCTGCAGTATATATACCTTATTCTTTGCAAATATATAATATGCAAAGAAATAAGGTTTTTGCAACATACAGTTTAAGCACCACTTTACATAGTGGTTAAAAGAAATAACTAACCAGCATGAGTGGGCAGAAGATGCATAGGATTATTCATTACTGAATAGATACACAGTCTATTAATAATATTGGACACAACCTCCTGCTGCCTGCCTCTATAATGATATATTATTATAGCTATTTGGCATAATAGTAACGGTGTTTGTCTCACAGACACAATGTACAGGATTTGATTCTCACCTTGGGAAGCATTGCTAGGTTAAAAAAGGCCCCCCTGGGTCATTCACATAATAATTGCCACTTAAGATAGCTAGATGCTTTTTGTACTTGTATTGCATTAGTATCTTTAGCTTTACATGGATGTGTTATTCCTTTCCATGACTGCTGGTCAAGGTGCTTGTATTTAAGAACACCTTTATTCACTCATATGGTCTCTTAGTGTTATTAGGATATGATTCTTAATGGCTGGTCTTATGCATGCCTGTATAGTGAAGTATGTATTGTCAGCACACTTCATATACCTTGCAGTTACACCACACAAATCAACAAGTCAAACAGATAATGTTGAGGTACCGATAAAGAAAAAACAAAACTGGAAACACAAACAGCACCAACTTGATAATCCACAGTGTGACACCAGTGAACGATAAAAAACACAGCTTTATTCCAAAATTCAGACAAAATGTTCCACACAAGCAGGAAAAAACAGACAGAAATTGCAAAAGCTAAAAATCAAAGAGTTGAGCACTTTCATCCCCCACTAGGGACTTCCTCAGAACTATTCAAACAGTTATTCCCAGCATTCTTATAGCATTACATTTAAAGGCACATTCCCTATATAACACCATAAATTTTAATTTTCTAAAAACAAATATAAAAAATAACATTTAATTTTAATACCTTAAATCACACAACTACCCCCCAATAAAATATATATACATTATGAATGTTGCATGTAATACAAAACTATGTGTTTAAAAAACATATATATTTTTCATTTTCAAATAACAACTAATGCTTATTGTTTCATTAATACCCGGGTAACTAATGGCATCCAGCATTAATTGCCACTTCATTTCACAAACTTCTAGTACCTCCCTAGACATATTACCTTGCTCATTAGTTTTTAATTGCTGTAAAATCAAAAACTCTTCAAGTGCAACCTTGATGAGTGGATGGGAAACCATAAATTAGTCCCAGGGGTTCCACCTGTGTCTCTCATTGACAGGGATGACAGGTGCTGACTTTTTTGGGGGATAAACCCTTGGCTAGGCTTGTAAGGCCTCAGGGCCATTAACCTAATAATCTCCTATGATCCTATGATCTTATGATCTAGCTATTTATCTGTGGTACTCTTGAATTAGCTTAAATTAATCTTTCTGACTCTTACTGGTTTCTCTAATATTTTTTCCTGATTATTCTTCTAGCCATTTTATCTGTCTCCAATTTTTTTCTCTTAAACCTGACTGTACTTAGCATCAATACTATGCCATATTATTTTTCTGGCTGCTTCTAGTTACCTTTGGCAGGTATACTTTTTTTTTTTTTTGATTTTTGATTTTTCTGTTATATGCATTTACCATATTGTTATGCATTACAGTACTTAGTCCGTTATACTACATTGTATTATATTTAACTGGTTTCTACTTCCTTTACCAGATTTACACTACTTCTTTCAGTTTCATAGTATTTTGCTATATCATTCCATATTTTCAATCCTTCCCACATTTCTGATGGGTGCATTTATTGCATTTTTTATCTACAATAGTACACTGCTCCATACTGTTTTTAATCATGCTTCAGTAGTGGCATTAGTATATTGTAGTGTGTGTTTTAATTCTGCTTTACTTGCAACACGTGTACACTGCACTGTACTATATAAATCTACTTAAACTGTGACATCCATACCAGTAGTGTGATCCTTACTAATTAGTTCTTTTACTGTACTGTAATGGATGTCTTTAAGTCTGCTTAATACTTATACAAAGTTTAGAGTACAGCCAGTGATGTGCTGATGAACAGGGGAAGCCCTACTACCAATCCTGGAAGTATAAAGCAATTAATCTTACTAGTGTTATTTGTAAAGTCCTGGGACATACTATAATAGAATTCAATGAGCTCAGTAATCTAGTCCTGGGGCATATTATAATAGACTTCAATGAGATTAGTAATCTAGTCCTGGGGCATATTATAATAGAATTCAATGAGATCAGTAATCTAGTTTTGGGGCATATTATAATATAAGTCAGTGAGATCAGTAATCTAGTCCTGGGGCATATTATAATAGACTTCAATGAGATTACTAATCTAGTCATGGGGCATATTATAATAGACTTCAATGAGATCAGTAATCTAGTCCCGGGGTATAGTATAATAGAATTCAATGAGATCAATAATTTAGTCCTGGGGCATATTATAATAGAATTTATTAAGATTAGTAATCTAGACCTGGTGCATATTATAATAGAATTCAATGAGATCAGTAATCTAGTCCCAGGACATATTATAACAGAATTCAATGACATCAGTAATCTACAGTCCATCAACTCAAATCACTTGGTTTTGTAAAGGGTATCTCACGTCTACCGAATCTGGTGGACTTCTTCCAGGAGGGTCACTGAAGCCCTGGATAATACCAGTCAGTAAACAAGCCTATCTGGATCTAGTTAAAGCCTTTGGTGCTAGGTCACAATTTGCTATTCTGGAAAAACTCATCAGCTCATATAATTTCCTTTGATCAATAAGCTTGTTCAGTGACAAAACAAATGCAGTGAAGGTTAGTGGCACACTTTCTTCTAAAATACTTGTAATTAATGACAAAATATACTCCTCTGATGTCCACTCTAACATTAAGGGTCTATGGCTGACAAAGTTTGGTACTAACTGCAAACTCTGTGCTGTCATTAATTCTCCAAGTGATTCTTATTTCCTGTAAGATAGTTTAAACCACATTAGTACCTGGCATCATAGCCATGTGCTGAAGCTCAGTGCTTAAAATGTAGTATAAAACTATTTGGGAAAGAAGAACACTCCTCCATCTTCCATATAAAAAATACTCCCTCAAAGGTCATAGCTTTATTAGGGACTTAGCCACATTTATGGAAAAAGAACTCTCCTCTGACTACCATATATCAGATGGTGTTAAGAAATGTTTCTACCTGGCCTGGCTAAATTCTAAAGGCCTATACTCTCGATCCAAAGAAGTTACCGTCCCCTGCTATTTATCCTAATCAGGCCAATAATAGAGTACAATGCCACCTTTGGCAATAACCTATCCAAACACATTGCCTAACCAGAAACACCAACACAATCTTGGGTATGACCTAATAAAGATAAACAGGCCAGAGAAGAGGCATATCACTTTACTCTGCCTCCTGTAAGACCCAGTGCTGTTCTTTTACCAAAAACTGGAAATACCATCAACACCTGCTTTAAGGACCTATACCTACACTGAAATATAAACAGAATTCATTGGCTCAATAAATATGTCTCCCAGCAGGTCTCTACATATGGAACAACCTCCACTCCACATCAAACAAAGTATTGCTCTAGCTATCTTTAAGACTATCATTAAAGACTGGATGGGGAGCTGTAAATTCACCCTGAGATGTCTACTCAGTCCTATATTTTTAGAGGAAACAAATAGTGGAATTTGCATTGGATAGGCTGCTAATGGCCTACCGGACCAGTTGCATACTAGTAAGTTTTGAACCTATAAACATATAATTATACAGGTGGAAGAAAGTAACAGGTACCATTGTTTCTGGGGTCCATACATTTTTCTGCATTTCCCATTCTACCTTTATGAAGTATAAGTGTTCCTGCCAACATATCGTTGCAGACTACTTGGGTATGCAGTGCTCACCGAACCTATGACATTTTCTAGAAGTCCATAACTCCCTTTAAAGTCCTTCAAGTGTGTAGTCTGCATGATGCTGTTGATATTTGCATTCTATTTTATCAACACATCCTACCATTGACATCAGTAAGTAATATATTGTCTTGTAGAATCTCTTTTTTTTTTGAGGGGGACTAAATTGTGATGGAACATCGGCTCACTTAACACTGCAGATGCAAACATATATTTTACCCATGTTAGACTGTTAAATGACAACATAGTACACAAATCACTGTACTGCACTGGGACACAAAGGCTGCCATGCTGTGTACCTTGCATTGCTGTCTTCCATCTGGTTTGCTAGTGTTCCATGTGTCATTGACAGGCAGTGCACACTGAGCTTGCTCTTTATCCAGTGTAACTTACATGGAGGTGCATGGTTCCTGCAATGTCACACATGAGATTCATGCATTAACATGCATTTTCTGTAGGATATGAAATCTGTAATTCAAATGTCTGTCTAATTATTAATGACTTAAATTCTCAACATTTTGTCAGAGAACTGCAAAGTTTATTTGGAACAGACTACAGAAATGTAACAAATATCACCACATTCTGAGGTATGAACTATACTAGGTACAACATCTAAAGCATATATACATATCCCACAGGAAACTTTTCCAGATTTAGGGATTACAGACATGTGGACCTCATTCTACTCTATGACATGCTATTTACATTTTCTTATGATTGCACTATGCCAAGGAATTCTACACCCATTTATATAAATGCATAGAAATGGCAGTCCTTATTAAAAGTAATTATCACGGGAAGTTCAAAAATAAACCACCCTGGTGGTCCATCAGCATTAATAAGCTTTACAACAAAAGAAATAAACTCCTTAAATTATACAGCAGATAAAAAACCTCACACGTCAGAGAAAAAAATAACTGGAATTGGGATCTTTAGAGATGGGTAGAAGCAAATTACATAGGACAAAATGCAAAGGAGGAATGAGGTTTAAAAGAAGGCAGTACTTGAATGAGCTATGTAATGTTTGACTGACAATGACTTGGTAGAGTTTAACTGATGTATAATGTTTGCAACTGCAAGTATGTCAACGTGGTTTGTAATGTATAATGTTCGCAACTGGAATTGTGTCTGTATGGTGTGTTTTCATTTACATAAAAATGTAAGATTGCCCATATCATTATTTAATAATGATGTTTCCTGTTAAAAAAAGAAGCATACAAAACCACTAAACACCAACAGATAAAATAATAAAAATGTGAGCTGCCAAAGTGAAAGGCACACTCTTTTAATAACCAAGTTTAGCGCTTTCATCCAGATAATATGACTTCTTCAGAACATATCATCAAATCAATTAATGCCTATATTTATACCTACACATTGAATTAATACAATAAAATACAATACATCCTATTGCCTAATTAATTAATCACTTCAATAAAGCAGCTGACTTCTGAAAAATCTTATTAAAAAATTAAGTATAACTCCAAATGCATTCCTCTGCTATAAGAAAAAACACTAAAACCGATGTCAACAAATACCTATGTTATGAAAAATCAACCAAATATTATTTTCTAAAGAAATAACACTTTTAATTTTAAAAATACTTCATTTTTTAAAGGAAATAACACTTTTAATTTTAAAAATACTTCATTTTTTAAATAGATTTTTTGGGAGTCAACTGCTTTACTGAAGTAATAATTAGCCAATAGGATGGATTTTATTTTATTTTATTCTATTAAGTCAATATGTAGGTATAAATATTGGCATTAATTGATTTGATGATTTTTCTGAAGAAGTCTGTATTGCCTGTGGCAAAGAGCTAAAGCTGGTTATTAAAAGAGGATATCTTTCACTTTGACAGCTCCTGTTTTTATTTTATCTGTTGTTAAAAAAATAAATAAATAAAACTCACACATTAAAGAGAATATCAAAAAACACTGCAAAGACATTGAAAATCACTACTAGTTCCAACAAAGCTAACCATGAATTTAGATTGGCATCAGTGGCTAAAGTTAATTGTAAGTCTATCTTTAGCTATGTTAGGAAACTAAAGAACAACGCCTATTGTTCTGAACTTGTTGAAGATGGCGTCTCTCATTTAGATCCAACTGATATTGCCAATATACTTGTTAACAATCTGAGTGCTAATTTCACCCCCAGACTACTATCCATAGTCCACAAATCCAGGAATCTCTTACCTCCACTTTTATCTTTACAGGACATGTACTAAAGGCACTGAATAAGACCAAAACTATTTCCCCCATGGGGCCCGATAATATACCTGAATTTTATTAAATAGTGCCAAACACACCCTTGGTGACCCACTGTACAAACTGTTCAATCTGAGTTTAGTTACAGGTTTTATTCATGCAGAGGGGCACACTGCAGTTGTGATGCCCCTACAGAATGCTGGCCATACTATGGACCTGGAAATTTCAGCCATATCAGCCTGACAGCCTCATTTGCAAGGCCATGGAATGTATTGTAATTTATCTCATAAGCTGTGATATCAAAAACTTTGTTAAGCTTGGCTTTGCCAAGGGAAGGTCCCGCCTTTTAAATCTGGTTAAATTCTCTGACACCATTACAGAGGCGGTGAACAGTGCTCATGCAGTGCACACAGAGTATCTAGACCTGGCCAAGGTATTCAACACCATGACTATGTTAGCATTATAATAAAGCTAAATTATTTAAAAATAGATCCATAGGTGATAAGCTGGATATTAAAACAAATCACAGGCTCCACATCAAAACGTATTATGGTGATCAGTGGTGTCCTTCAGTGCTCAGTGTTGGAACACCTCTTTTTCTAGCATTTACTTCTCTTGTCTTCAGGCAAGGAGCAAGGACCTCTGGCTTACTAAGTTTGGGGATGATTGCAAACTGGGAATTATTGTTAAGTCCTCCACTGATACCTAGGCCCTCCAGTAAGACCTCTCCATCATAAACTTTTGGTGTACTGAAAATGGGGTAAAATGAAATGACAAAAAGGTAGCATCATTATATTTGGTAGACAATCCCTCCACTTAGCATACTGTATTGCCAATACAGCACAGCAAAATGAAAACCCAGTTAGAGACCTTGGAACGTAGGTCAATAACTCCTGATCTTTGGGTCATCATATGACAACAGTAATGAAGAAATCCTTCTACTTAGCACAACTAGTCCCTTAGAAAATATCATTCAGATCTAAGGAGGCCATCATTCCATTATATTCAACATTGATTAGGCCATTTACTGACTACAATGTCCACATCAGGATGTCTCTTTCTAGACAAATCAAACAAACAGAAAGATGTTCCTAACCAAGAAAATCTCAGGCCTTAAGACATTGTGCTACTAGGAGACGCAGGAAACATGATCCATTTATTCAATATCTTACATACTTTTTAGGAGACCTGTGCCTGGCCTTCCACATCATTGTAAACCCAACTCTCCTTGATCTCTTGTATTTCTGCAAGTCTTCCAATAACATTTTTATTTTATTTTACATTTGTTAACCGGGGGTGTCTGACTGAGCCGAAAAGGCCCTTTTTCAGCAGAGGCACGGGGAGAAAAGCTCCACATAGACAAATTACAGATACATTTAGTTATTTAGACATGTTCAGTATACACACAAATTACAATAGACATGTTTTTACAGTGGTATGCAGCACATCAGCAGTTACAGTGGAGAAAACAAACAACAAAATATTGATTTAAAAATAAAGGTAATTAATAGATTTGTGGTGTACTGCTGAAATTTGGAACATAGGCAGAATACATACATAGTACACAGGTACAGTACATACACTGTAGATTAGCCAGTATTTGTGAGTAAGATTGAAAACTATTATCAAGTACTCTAGGTTTACTATGTGTACCTTATCCATTTTCACTGGCCGGGGGAGCAATCATGGCACTGCCAACTTTGCTTGAGATGTTGCCTGATGAGGTCTTTAAAGAAGGCTTTGGACAATGTGTTTGAATGCTAGTGGGGACAGAGTTCCATATTTTAGCCACTGAACAACTATATAGTGCATCTCCAAAGCTATTGTAGCTGTTGGTGACTTCTAGTAGTAGTTTTCTTGATGATCTAAGATACCTTTTGGCTGAGTGATGTTGTACTAGGTTTTTGAGGGCAGGACACTTATTGGGGAGGTAATAGATCGAATGACAGAGGCAGAGCTGATTGTAGTCTAGGAGGTTGGGTAGTTCAAGCCAGTGGAGCTGTTTCAAAGCAGTGCAGTGATGAGTTCTATATGAGCAATTTGCAGCAAAGCGGGCAATTCTGTTATAGCAGGCTTCTATTTTGCTTAGTTCAGTTTTGTTGAGATTAGTCAGAATGAGGGATGTATAGAGTAGGGTAGATAGAAGTTGGGAACGAGCAATGGCTGATCTTGTGTTGTAAGAAATGGTTTGATAAGGTAGAGTGATCCCAGTTTGCCATGTACTTTTTTAATAGTTAAGTTGAGATGACTATCAAATTTTAGGTGGGAGTCTATGGTTATTCCAAATAGCTTAGCCTGTGCCACTGGAGTGATTGGAGTAACATTTGTGGAGTAGATAGTGAATTGACTGTTATCGGTGTTTTTGTTAGAAGTGGTTATAATCATAAGCTGAGTTTTCTTTGGATTGAGGATAAGTTGGGCTTTGGTAAGGTAGTTTTCAATGTCAGAGAATGCTAGTTGAGTTGTTTGCAGGAGGTTGTGAATGTTTTGTGCAGCACAGATAAAGTTAGTGTCATCTGCATACTGAATGATAGATGCATGCTGTGTGGAGGTATGGAGGTCATTTGTGAAGATTGTGAATAGTAGTGGTCCTAAGATAGAACCCTGTGGAACTACTATAGTTGTGAGCAGCTGAGGAGAGAGAGAATTTTCCCATTTCACAGCTTGGTACCTGTCAGTTAAGTAGCTTTGGAACCAGGTAAGAGTAGAATTTGATAGGTGATATTGGTTTAGTTTGTTTAGCAGGATTTGGTGCGAGACTGTGTCAAATGCTTTGGACATATCCAAAAAAAGAGTTGACACCAGAAGGCCTTCATTTTTGAGACGGTTTACTGTGTCTGTGAAGCAGAGGAGGGCTGTAGTAGTACTATGTGCAGGTCTGAAACCATGCTGAGTAGGTGACAGGATGTTGCAGTCTAGGAGATATTTTAGCACCTGGGTATGGATGCATTTTTCTAGGATTTTGGCCAGTGGGGAGAGTAAAGCAATGGGTCTGTAGTTATTAAGTTCAGTGGAGGTCCCGCCTTTATGTATGGGTGTAACATAGGATATTTTCCAGAGTTTGGGCACATAGTTTTCAACAATTGTCTGTTTATGAGAGTGGAGATTGGGATAGCAATAGCATCTGCTGTGTTTCAAGAAATAGCTGGGGAGTAGGTCGGCTGCTGTTGATGAGGTTTTTAGTTTGGAGAGCATGCTTTTGATTGAAGTGGTGGAAACTGTTTTGAGGGTAAAGCTTGTATTAGTGTTATTTGTGTTGGGGGGGATAGTGAGGAAGGAACTGTCCTGTGATACTAAGGATAGAATTGAGTTCACAAAGTGGGAGTTGCATTGTGTTTCGATGGGAACTTTAATGTCAGGGGTGGTTGGCTTGGGGGTAGCCTTTTGGGTCGGTTTTAGGAGCTGGTTTACATTTTTCCAAAATTTTTGGGGGTTGTGTTGGTATTTAGTTTGTAATGTCGTGTAGTAGGATTTTTTTGTCCAGCCTAATGCCTTTTTTTGCATGGTTGCGCAGTTCTTGGTACTTAGTTAGGCTTTGTGTTTCTCCGTTTTTTTTTTATAGTAAAGCCAGACAGTGTCTCTGGACTTGAGGATTTATTTGGTTTCTTTACTGAGCCAGGGGTTTGTAGAGGTTTTAACCTTGATTTTGCGCAATAGAGCAACAGTGTATAGGTGTTGTAGAAATGTTTTGTTGAAATATGCAACAGCCTGATCAAGTGGGAGGGTTTTTAGGGGAGTCCAGTCACAGTTACAGAATAAAGTATTGAGGACCTCAGGAGATATTTTTTTTGTGTTTCTAGTGAATATATAGTTAGTGGTTTTGCATATGCTTGTTCTACTACGTATAAGGTATATTATGTTGTGGTCATTTAAGGTGTCTGGGAGACTGCCTGCATGGGGGTACAATGTGGGGTTGTTAGTTAGGACCCAGTCAGGGATGGATTCCCTTTTAGATTTTTTATCACATCTAGTTGGAATTTGGACTAGCTGCTGGTAGCCATGGAGATTTATTAGATTACTGGTGGTTCTGATATGCAGGTGAACCAATCTAGGTTGAAATCCCCCAGAATAAGGGTTTCTTGTGAGTATGTGGAGGAACACCAGGATAAGAAGTCTTCAAGGCTAGTAGGTGTATTACCAGGTGGAATATAGATCACAGTTGTGGTGATAACCTTCTTAGGGTGAAGTTGAAGTTGTGAGATAAGTATGTCCCAATTATTGGGGGTGGGGTAGGAGTTTGGTAATTGACGTACAGTTAAGTTGGACTTATACAGTAAGGCAGTTCAACCCCCTTTATGAAGTGGTCTGTCTTGTCTAATGATATTGTAGCCGGTAGGGAGAACTTCTGAGTTAGCTATGTTTTTATTTAGCCAGGTTTCTGTTAAAGCAACTATGTCTGGGGAGTAGTGTACTATTGTGGCCTGGAGTTCATGTATTTTATTTTTGATACTTCTATTATTAATATTTAGCATTAAAAGATGGTTGGTTTTGCTGCTGTTGTTGATTTGCCCAGGGATGAAGATAGTGGAGGTGTTATGTTCTGACATTTGTTTTGGAGCAGTTTGTGTTGGACAGGAAGGATTTGGGCCTGGGTTGGGGTGGATATCCCCACTTATGGTGAGCCTGGTGTTAAAATGGTGATACAGATGTTGGAGTTTGGTGATGAGTGTGAGAAAGTATTGTGTTTTTCTTTGGAGTAGGAATGAGAGCATATGTGTTTAGTTCTGAATTGGTCCGTTATGTAGTTCTTGAACAATTGTGGGCATATATTATTATAATGTGTGGTGTCTGTATATGAGAGTGCATAATGTAGTGTTGTGCTACTAAGTTTAGGGATATTCTTTTAAAACACGAAGTATAGACAAACTTTAAACACAAAATAACTGGGTAGAGTGAAAGAAGGCACACGAATGAGGCAAATAACCTTATTTGCCTCATTCGTGTGCCTTCTTTCACTCTACCCAGTTATTTTGTGTTTAAAGTTTAGGGATATTGCTAGAGTGATAACTTGTGGTATTATAAAGAATTATGAGAAGACAGACTAGACTTAGTTGTGTGATAGTCATGGTTATAAAGTTTAAGTTGGTTCTAGGTGGGGGTCTGGATAGGAATTATAGGGCTGCACTATATGTGGATGGGTAAGTAGTGTGGGTGATGTAAATAATGCCTAGTGGGAATGAGAGTGGTTGGGAGTATTTTGTGGTGGAGCACGTTGGTGTGGTATAATGTGATCTGACTTGAGGAGCTGTGATTGGTGGAGGTGATGTGAGGGTGAGCTGTGGGTGTGGCTGTGATTACTATAAATGTAAAGGTAGTGGGTGTGGGAGGGAATAGGGGGCAGGGCAGGGGAGCAGAGAGAGCCCGAGTGGTAGCGAGGGTGAACGGAGCGGGGCAGAGCCCACCAAGACATGAGTAAAAAGTAAGTATTACTTTACAAATCTGAACATTTAAACAAATTCCTGAGGTCTAATGGCTTACCAGCAAGCAGAATGCAATTGCTGAAGAGCACTTGTGTCCTGGTGGGAGACTAGAAATTTAAAGATGGCTCCATGCTCAGCAGGATTCTAATATAGACTTAGTATTGGGGGAGAGAGATAGCACAAGGGGTGTAAACCAGGTGGAATGCAAAGAAACCAGTGAAACCAGGGAGGCAATCAGTGGAAATATATCAGAGAAGGTCTCAGAAGGGGTAAGTAATAATTCAAACTACCTGTAAAGTGAAGGAGAGAAGAGACAGCAAAGTTTATTAAGGTTGGGAGTGTGTCTTCACATTGACTTGATTATTAATAGCCAGTTTGTGCACAGATTAGAGTTGGGAGATACATTAGCAATGAAGGGGAATGTATAGAGATGCAAATAAACAGGTGGCCCTCCAAGTGATACAAACTAAGGCAGAAAGCACGGAGAGGGCTGCTTGATGGTTAATTTAGTCACAGGGATCTGAATTAAATATATACTGTCTATTGGACCGTTAGGATTACTGCAACAGCTGGGGGGGAGGACACAAGGCTACAACAGTCAGTTTTATTAGCACGCTGAGAACTACTAAGAAATACTGCTAATGTTAAAGCTTCACTCTTATAAAACATACAAGTAGAATGTCTGGGTGGACTGACCCTGCTCTTGAGGCTCAAAATGTATATCCTTGTTTAATTTTGCAGTACTGATTCCTTCTGATACTGTATGGGTGGGATGGTAGCCACAGACTGCAGATTTGCTTGAGTGTGCTCAGCAAGCAAAATGCAATTGCTGAAGAGCACTTGTGTCCTGGTGGGAGACTAGAAATTTAAAGATGTCCTGGTGGGAGACTAGAAATTTAAACATGAGAAACAGGGACCAAAACATTCA
>NC_056731.1:828146971-828169471 GCF_019279795.1 Protopterus annectens | reverse complement strand
CTCCAGTAAACATTCATACATCAATCAATCAGTCAGTAAATGCGAGTGCCCGTTCCCTGAATAACAGTAGTAGTATAAGAATTTCTCATATATTTATTCATCCAAACTGTAAGTGCAGTAATCTGAAAATCCAGATTTAAATGAGTGATCAATTGTTTGGACACAAACGTTATTTCAGAACTGTGATGCTACAGATGTATCAGTCAGTTTCTGGGGTTCATAGAAATATGCTTCAGCTACATAAACTGCCTACAAGAAGTAGGTCAGTTGTATGTGAGTATGGAAAAGCAATCGAGAGACATGTTAGCCACAATGAGGAAGACTTCATTATCTGCTAATTTACATGGCTCTGAATCACTCTTTATTACTACTTGTGCTAACAAGTACTTTCAGGCAGCAATTTTCTCTGGTATCCAATGAATTAAATTGGCACAAGCACTCTCACCCCATCAATCACATACATGCTGAAACACACACACACACACACACACACACACACACACACACACACACACACCCACACACACACACACACACACACACACACACACACACACACACACACACACACACACACACACACACACCCACACCCATGATATACATATGCACACAAAAGTGCACACACATACCTTTACACACTCACACCTCCGCCACCACTATGATAACACTGAGCTTCCCTCTACTTAATTGCAGAATGGCCTTTCCCATTGACTATAATGGATGACTGCAGTCTGTTTGATATGATAATTTACACAGTCGGCTGTGTTAGCTTAAGCAGCAGAATGATTACCTGAATCACTTTGCAGTGTAAATAGATAGTTGAAGGCATGTCCAGGGAAGAGCACATGGTGAATTTGCATTAGCTGCTCCCCAAAATTGCCTCTTCATCATGCAGCCCAGCCAGCAGGACCATCCCGTGCAGTGATTTTTCTGCTGATGAAAAAACACTGTAGTATTGCAGTTTCTGAATTGAAAAGGGTTACCGTAAGAACTGGTCACTTGTATTAAGGCTTACCACTCACAGTACCCCTCTTGAATTCAATAGGCTGACTATTAAGTAGCTACATTCAAGTTTTGAATGACTGTAGTGTTCTGCAGTATCTTCACAACATTAAAGAAGCACATTTCCAATGAGTCAGCTTTTTCTTCCAATAACTCATTGCATGTTTCGGGATCACCTCCTGAAAATGACAAAGTACTGCTTGTACAAAGTATTACATGTCAGCCCCAAAAAAAAAAAAAAAAGCTTTACTCCTGGAAGATCATCTTTACTTTTCAGATCTGATTAATTCTAGTTAAGGGCAAAATCACTCACCTATTTAAAATGTTTTATTTTTTATTAAAGAAGTATCAATTCCTAAACAAGTTATAAATGCTTTATTACTTTGAAGTCTCAAATGAGCTTGTTTGTAGTTTGGTGCTCTTTTTTTTCCTGGTCTTAAGGAGTCTCAACCAGCAATTTCATTGTTCACAAAATACCAGTTTTCACTGTGGTTTAATGTTTTCATTTATGGGTAGGGGGCATCCTGCCATCTAAGGTTGAAAGCAATTGCACCTCACTATAAGATATATATATATATATATATATATATATATATATATATATATATATATATATATATATACATATATATATATATACATATATATAAATACAGATATTTATACATATATATATATATATATATATATATATATATAGATGTGTGCATTTAAATATATATATATATATATATATATATATATATATAGACACACACACACACACACACACACACACACACACACACACACACAGGACCATCTGCAGACACACACGTATATAAATATATATATATATATATATATATATATATCTATATATATATAAATATATATATAGACATTGTTTTTAATGATGTATCAGATGTATCACTGCCACAAGTACTGTCTGGAATTCAAATGTTATTATTTTTAAGTTGGTCAGATCAACATATTTGTCTGCAGTTCATATAAGTAAGTTTCAGTGATGTGATAATTGGAACATTTATGTTATTTGTCAGGATGCTCACAGCTGATAGACAGACAGACAAGCAGACAGCAAACATGTCAGCACTTTCCATGAGATTTTTGCTGCAAAGGTCAAGTGCTGAAGGACAAACATTGTGGCATGTACTCCCCAGTAACCCTATAACTTATTCTTAAATAAATAAGATCATATATTACATCCCTCTCTTTTTTAACAAAATATACATATACTTTGACTATAAGGTGGTCATGACATAATTAATATACATTAGTGTCCCATAGTTAACTTTACATTTCTTCTAGCATATCACTAGTCAGTTTTACATCATAAAACCTAAAACTTCAAATGTCTTTTTTGTTAGTTTTCAGTCATTAGAACTAATGTGTTCTTGCTAGAGCTACTTGAACAATCATCCATTTATGCAGTGGCTGTCTGACAAACATTCCATATCTGGATGTTCTGTTCTGAATGTATTATTTGAGCTTGGTCTGACATACTATTACATCTCTCATAATACTTCAAATTGTCCTCCATCTTGAAGAAATACTTCTGTCTCAGTGGCTTTTTGTATGCAACCCAGGAATGTACTCTTGTGTTGTCTTTTCTCTGTCTGCAAAAATTCCTCTTGTTTAGATGTCTTTGTGTTAAAAAATGCCCCATTTTTTCTGTACATCCTTTCATTACTTCTATGGACAGTAAAAATCATGTTGCATTACATATCACTACTGATTTTGGATGGTGACCTTATCTGAGCTACTTAATTTTGAATCTGTAGTCTTTCTTTAAATTATGTAGTCTTACAGCATCTCTATCATAATAAAATATTTATCTTTGCTGATTAATTTTCAGCACTTTGTTGACTATGTCTTTATTCTCTGGTATCTTCCAAGGATTTGAAGTAGTTTACTCTTTAGCCTTCTTCCTGTCAACATCTGAGTTGGTTCGAGGCTGAGCCCTGGCAATAAACTATTCCACAATTATGAAGCTGTGAGGGGAAAATCCTGCATAGATTCTGATAGTGTTCATTTTCATCATGTGTTGAATGTCTGAATAGTTCTTTCTGTCTAACTATACCACAGTGAGTTATGTGAATTTATAGTTTTGGCAGTTATATGTTTAAACTCCTACTCTTGTTCAAGTCTTCACATTTTTGGTGTATAAATGGAAGACCATTGACTGATATTACAATATCAGATATGCCCTGACATGAAGATATATACTACAACGCACATTATACCAACAATTTTAGCATCTGACAACTTGGTCACTTAATTGTACTTCAAATAACAATATTTGTAGAAACAGTTTAGTCTCAATATGCTTCAGTGATATCCTAATGTTGTAAACATTGTTCTTCTGGACTGCTATTGTGATGCCCATGCACTGGCACAGTAATCAAGGAGCCTCAATCCTCGCCACTATCACCAGTGAGTGGCATCCACATTGGGAAGGATAACAAATACACACACACACACAGTAAAGTACAATTTTCCTTAAGACCACATAGAGATCACAGTCAGTCTGGGGCTGGTTTCTTCCTTTCTCTCCAGATTCCCAATAAGATTCCCCACTGGCACAGCTATAGGGTCCAGATCTCAGCCTAGTAGTCAAGCTAAAACCTTCAGCACCCTCTCTATCCAGCTAGAGCTCTGTGTTCCTGCCCAAGCAGCTGACACACGCACACTTTAAGATTTGATTTAGATACAAACACACAGACACTCCTGGGGACGGCTGGCACAGGTTCTCCAGCTGTGCCCCCGTGCTGCCAGGCTATAAGGTAGTAATCACTGCCATTAGCCACTGATATCAGCTACTATAAGGCCCTTACCAAAGGGTGTCCAATTATTACTCTGCAATATTATTGTTACCCAAATAGTATGTGTGAGCTAGGGCTAAAGCTATTGGAGTGACTTGGACAGTATCACTATATACATGCAATGCAATCCAGAGCTTAAATAATCTCTACACAAAACAGCCACAGTTGAAAGGTTTAAAAATATTTTACAATAAATAAAAACACAAGACAATACTTCTTACTACACAGTGCCAGTCAAGAGTTCAGGCATCACAGGAAAATGCTTAAAATAATACTGTAGAATAGTTCTGACATAAAAACAGCTAGACTAAACTTACTATTTTCTATCTTTTCCTAAGAGCAATCAAAGTTCTAAATAAACTTACATATAGAGCAAAGCAGATTACTGGTGAGTTGTTGTCAGCTTTAGGCAAAATCCAAAATGCTCTCTCTCTGTCTCTGAAAAAGTCCTTTAAATTGATAATGCATCCTGTTGATTCATTTTAGATTACATCATTCTTAGCAATTCTCTGGTTTCCCAGGCTAACAGAAACTCAGAGTTTAGCACAGCTTTGATCTTACACCTGGCCAGGAAACCACAGTAATTAAAGACATTATATATGTAAAATCTAGCAATTATCTCTGTTTCTCAAAACAATAAAAATAATCTGTTGGATCAGACACCATGGCTCCGAGCACTGAGATCAAACAGTCATAAAATGCTTGACTTATCAGCTTTCTTATAGCACAGTGCACTTCTGTTACATTTTTGCAGTTCAACATCCAATACAGTCTTCTCACATTTAAGAGAACAAGCCTATGGATTTTATTAATATTTACAAAGACATAGAATTAGCTACAAAATTATATCTTGCTAGACTGGCAGCCTTCACATATATTCACAGCTATAATGGTATGAACTGCATATGTTACAGTTTTCTGCTGTTTCCTTGCAATTTACTGTTCTATGACATGACTCATGTTTTTTTTTTTTTTTTTGCCATGCATCTATTTTCTCAACTGGTTTGGTACTATAATCATATCAGTTTTAATTATTAGCACTTGGACACAACTTCTACTTACGATTTTTGCTCTGCCCAAATTCTCGTTCTGACTGCCTTTCAGTAGCTACATATCTCAATCTGTGCCAGCATATCTTTGACATTATTTTAGCTTTTCTTCTGTCAATTTTAACTGTGGCATTACTTGGACAGTTTCTAATTTCTCTTCTATCAGCTTTTTATTCTTCTGTGGTAAACATGCCATTTTCACCATATTTGCTATAGGTATTCCATTGCCTGGTCTATATTTTATTTTAAGTCATATTTCTGCAGATGATTTAGAATCATGTTATTCTTGGTGGTGTCTACCATGTTGACTTTATAAATCGTGATTGCAAAAGTTTATGATCTATCTTTACTTGTCCTCCTTTATTATAAGAAATTTCAAATCATTTTTCACATCCACATTAGTTTTAACAGCTTTTTCTCAATCTGAACACATTTCTTTTGTGCATCTGTAAATTCTTCTCCTATATCATTATGACTGGCATCTAACTGATTTAAAGAGATATTGTGGCAACCCATGTCATTCTTTGATATTGCTTCCCTTATTCTTTAATATAAGGTGCAAAAAAAGTCTTTCCCTTTGAAAACTGTAGTCACTCACTTAGTACCTACTCACTCACAAAGAGTTAAAGAGCTTCATCCCTGACCACAAATGCCATATCAGCTTTCATTTCTGAATATTGGTACTACACTACTGATTGATCGACATCTACCAATCATGCCACTTTACACTTTCTGGGCAGGGTGCCTGCTCCTTCATCCCAACCAAGTTATGCTTCTGCCTGTCTACATTATAGTACCTCAATGTAGGTGAATTTGTTAACAAGTTTCTTAATCATTTCAAAATACTTCCCCTTTTCACAGTTCCATTCCATTGACACATCTTGATCCATTAGGTTTCTAAGAAGCATGGTTATTTTAAATGTGTTAAGTAAAAAATTTGAAAGATATTGGAACATTCCCAGAAATTTAATTAATTCTTACACATCTCTTGGCTTTGAGAGGTTTACTATTGCTATGACTTTCTCACTCTCACATTATATATGATCCATGTATTTCATATTTGTCCTTCTTATTTTATAATTGCTCACATTTAATTTGAAATTATGCTGTTTCAATATGTTTATTAACACTAACAGTCTCTTGCTATTTTCATCTTACATTTCACCCCGCACTAATAGTTTATCAGTTATGCTCATTACATGTGCAACAGTTCTGTGAAAAGGTCTACTCCATCAAACAGAAGTTGACCTTATAGAAACACAACTACCTGATCAGAGTATACCACTGTGGTATGTCACTTTGGTGATAAGTAATTAAAGCAGCTACATTATATAGCTTTTTTGAAGAAAGACTGTGCCTCTTCTGCTCCACAGATGGGGTTCTGTTCCTTTACAATAAACTGCCCCACACTTACAATTTGTAAATATGTTATTCCCTTTCAGGTTACATTAACTCAGAGAAACTCTCTCAGTGATTGAAATGAGATTGTAGTGTTTACACAATTCTCTAGGTTAGTGGTTCAAAAACTTTGCAAGCTGGAGGACCCCTTCTATAAAGGAAATATTTTGGTGGTCCCCTATATTTTGGATTGTGTTTTTAGACTGATATTAATTAATAATTAATATAAATAAAGCAACATTTGAATTCTAAAAATATAGTGTCAGCAATCCTTCTAAATTCTGTGGGAGTAGAAACCACAGCTTTGTGCATCAGAATAACAAGTATGCTACCTGTTGTGCTACTAACACTGCTTTAAAATTCTACACAACAAAAGAGATACCATTTTCTAAACAAAACATTTGCACATTGTAAACAGACTTAACATGAGCAGTAATGAACTTCACTTCCCTTGAAGCTCACAATTCCTTGAAAATGCACTTGAAATTACATTTCTTGAAAAATGCACCTGAAATTCAGTTCCTTGAAAAATATAGCTTGGTAGTTGGGGTAGGATTCAGGCTCCTATTTCCTGTAGCTAAGGTACAGGGTTACAGGGTTTGAGCATAAGCAAACTACTACCCACCTGCTAACCCTAACTAGGGCATTTCACTCTCTCACATGCACACCTCAACCTCTTAGTGCAAGAAATCTGGACAAAGCCTAAATAGGGATAGATTATAAATATTGCTCTCATGAACTTAGAAAATTGCTACAATAACAGGATTTCTGTTAGTATGCATTTTCTAAGGATATGAAGTCTAAAACTCAAATGTCTGCCATGGCTTAGCAACTTCAATCCCTTTTATGAAGAACAAGACAAAAATATGGGGCAAAAATCTGGACATTCTGCAAAAACCTGGAAAGTTGAGGGGTATGCTACCTACCTCTTACACGCACACACACGCACACACGCACACACGCACACACACACACACACACACACACACACACACACACACACACACACACACACACACACACACACACACACACACACACACCTCCCTCCCTCTTACACACACACACACACACACACACACACACACACACACACACACACACACACACACACACATATCCCTACCTCCTTCCCTTCCTCACACACACACACACACACACACACACACACACACACACACACACACACACACACACACACACACACACCATACCTCTTAACCTCTTAGCCCAAAAAATCTGAACAAAGCCTCTCATAATGAGGGGTACAAAGGCCCAAAACTAGGGACATATTTTAAATATTTCTCTTATCAACTTAGAAAGTTGATGGAACAAGAAGTTTTCCATTAGTATGAATTTTCTGGAGGATATGAAGTCTAAAGCTCATATGTCTGCCATTATTTTTGGACTCAAAATCCTCAAAATTGAGGATCAAAATCCTCAACGATTTGCCAAGGATTTGCCAGAAGAACACAATTTTATGAGAAACAGACCAAAAATATGAGGCAAAAATCTGGACATTCTGCCTAAATCTGGACAGTTGAGAGCATACCACTTTGGCAGGATGTATTCAAGTCTTACTTAACAACAACAAAAAATACCTTCAGAGTCTTTTAACACTGTGTTCTGTTCTTGCTCTTCAATTGCTGGAACAAAAGATCTTCAGAATCAGCTTTGCAGTACTGGCTTTGCTATGTTAGGAGAGGCCCTGCAACCACCCTAAATCCACCACTGTTATTTGCAGTCTGTAAGTGTCTCTAGTAGTTCGTGGAGGGAACAGAACAGTTTTTTTAAATTTCCCTTCAAGTTCCAACTGCCAGGCAGAAAACACAGGGCAGGTGAGCAGCTGCTCAGCCACTGCCAGAAACGTGGAGATTGTTTGTTCTTCTTCCCTTTTCTAGCTCAGGACAATCAGCTGCTTAGCTACAACTGTGAAAGCTCTTTGTTTTCTTTTTACTGAGGGTGAGCTGCATAGCAGTAATTAAAAATGATAGTTTATTATTTTTTTTACTACATCAAGGTTGGTCATCAGGATGCAAAATCCAGGTGTCTGCAATGACCGCACACACCCAGAGAAATTATCATATGGACCCCAGTTTCAGAATGTTCACAGAATAATTCCACTTTTAAGTTGGTACACTTGTCAATAATGGCTTGCCAGCCTGTCTAAATGATGTGTGATGTTTCTTATATGGCACATTACTTTCCTGCTTTCTGGCATTTTGCTGTTGAAATACTTTTGAACAGCCCTCTCATCATAGCACAGGAGTACTGAATTAAATTGCTATATTGTCAAAATGAGTATTTTTATTGACTTAAATTTAACAACTCTATATTCCAGAATTTAATATGAATATATACTAAACCAGTGCTTTTCAGAATTATTACATCACAGCTCCTCACAGATATCCAAAATTTAGTATGACATCCCACGAAAAAATCTAATTATAAAATGTACTATTATTTGCATATATTTTAGAAGAGGTATGGGCAAATATGCACACATCTAGATTTACAATCAAATCTTTAATAAAAATATTTTTCATATTTAGTGTCTCTCATGTGCTTCATGGTGGTGGTGCTGCGGTAGCATTGTCGCCTAACAGTAAGACGCTGTCCGGTTCGATTCTCAGCTAGAGCGTCTTCTGCGTGAAGACATGCGCAAATGGGCGTACCTTCGTTGAAGGTTGCGCGTCAGGGTTGGTAACTCGGCATGTGAAAATCAACTACCAATCATTAGTGGACCAGAGTTCCGCTGTGGCGACCCCTAACCAGAAAAAGCCGAAAGACACAACAACAGTGTCTCTCATGTGCTTGGCGGTTCTTAAAATGTTTCCTGTATTTCGGAATGAATGTGAGACTTCACTCACATTTCTTCACTAAGCACTTTTAAGCTTCCATGTTTCACCTTTATTTTTTGTCATCATGCCTGATTTGCAAGTTTGCAAGAATAAGTCTTTGAAGACTGCAACAATGCCATGAGAACTCATTGCACCTCGTTATGAAGATCTTCTATTAGTAAAAGGCAGACACTGTCCAGGTCATCTTCTTAGTATTTCAAATTCTTGTTACTTTCTTAGCTCAGTGAATGTTTATTCCTTTTCTGCCCAGGAAAGCTGACTAATGTCTAATAAAATAAATGGATTTCTTATGCAGTCATATGCATTTGTATTCAGCAATTATTCATAAACATGAATTAACATGTATCTGCTTGACAATCACTGCACTCTAATATTATTGTCTTTTAGTTTCATATCATTGCGTATATGTTCAACCAAGCATGATGTGACTGCCTGCTTTTAAGAAAGTTTATCATCTGCACAATCCTGTCTTAATCTATCATTAAATTAAATTTGATTTTTATGTTAAGGAAATAAAACTCTTTGCAACCTTTTACCACTGTAAGAGCATAATCCTTTATTATTTCAGTTACACTAGATTTTCATTTTTAGTTGTCTAGATGGGTCTATATCAGATCACAGAACGTTTAAAAAAGCAAACGGTGATTGATCAAACTTATGTAAGAGAAAGCTTAAAATATTGAAGCAACAGAAACCTGAATTTTTTCCTAGGGAAAGAATTCAGTTGTCCGTTTCTGTTGCTTCGGTATTTTCAGTGCTGTGGTGGAAAGTTATGGGTCGGGTTCAGGTAAGTGTGCGATTGTGTGGATGTGAGTGTTAGGGCGGGTTAGGTGAGTTAGGGTCAGGGCACGGGTTAGGTATGTGTGCGATTGTGTGGACGTGAGGGTTAGGGTGGGTTAGGTGAGTTAGGGTTAGGGAGAGGGTGAGGTGAGTGTGCGATAGTGACGGATTTTAGGGTTAGGGTTTGGGTTAAGGTAAGTGGATAGTTAGTGGTGTGTGTATAGTTTAGTGTAGGGTTAGGTGTCAGATTTTAGGTGTATGTGTGTGGATTGCTGTTTGGTGTGCATGTGTTGTGTGTATGTGTTTTGGAACAGCGATTTTTTTCCCTGGGAAAAAATCGCTGTTCTGATAGTTCTAGATTGTAAGCTTTCAGTTACATAAGTTTGATCAATCACTGTTCACTTTTTTAATAAACACTGGAAAAGTAACCTTGTAGCCGGGAAGCCAACTCTAACCCGAAGTGTAAAATTCAAAGAGACTTCTTTAACGCACAGTTTTTATTACACAAAATTCTAATTAAAATCAGATCAAATAGTATAACACAAAACACTTGTTCCTGAATAATGTGTGTATTTACAATTAATATATAAATAAAAAATACTTAAAAAACTTTTATGTTGTTAACATAATTCCCACACATTTACCTAAAATAACTTTTTAACTTCAAAATGCAGGAAATATTGCTATTTATAAAACTATTTGATCTGATTTTAATTAGAATTTTGTGTACTTTTAATTAAGATGACAGGATATTTAATTTTGTCACTTCCTGTATTTGAATATTTAAACAGTTAGGTAGTTGTTCTTAATTGTCTGTTCTTCTGATGAAGCTGAGGCAGGAGCCTTGGCGAAAACGCTGTTTTTGAAGATTAATAAAAACTGTGCGTTAAAGAAGTCTCTTTGAATTTTACACTTCGGGTTAGAGTTGGCTTCCCGGCTACAAGGTTACTTTTCCAGTGTTTATCAAGTTTGTTTGCTTTTTTACTTTCGACTGTTCACTTTTTTAAGCGTTCGGTGATCTAATATAGACTTGTCTAGATTGTTACCACCCTTACTTGTAAAAAAATCATGGACTTTGTTGTTTTATTATTAGACCAATGTGATTTACATGAAATGGTGAGGTAGTAAGGGAGCATGTGCTTTTATAAGATAATAATATTTTTATTGTTGCTTCAGAGAAAATGTTTCACCATAAACACTTTTAGTAATAGGGGAGAATTCCCTTTTCTCCATTGTTGTGCAGTAGGAATATTTAAGTTCCAGGGATGTGGGGGTACAAGGGGTCTTGCTCCCTGCAAAAATAGTTTTGCTCCAACGTTCACTGATAGTGGTTTCGATGACATTTTTTCAGTGAAATGAGACTCAGTGAAAGTGGTTTTAACCTACTGGCACAAACTTGATTGTAGTTTTTCTGCTACAGATGTTAAGGGTGGTGATTATGATTGGTTGGAATCATTTACAAAGTAGGGATTTACATCTGTCACCACCAAATGTCCTGTGTCAGAGTTATTAACTCAAAGGCTTCCATAAACAGGTATGTCACAATGCATAGAGTCCAATTGTTTTAGGGCACAATGCATAGAATCCAGTTGTTTCAGGGGAGTGCACCCCTTGCATCTCCTGTTCTGTGTACTTCACTCTCCCACCTCTGACCTTTAACTATACTACACCTGAGGCTGCAACAGATGGAAGAATAATAGATGCACAGTTAATTGATTTTCTCTGTACTGATGTGACCTTGGAAGTAGTATATTTATAGATTAAAGGTGTGGAATCAAAAACTCCATATTGGGGTGGTGGTGCAAGGTACACAGTTCCGCTGCAGAAAACACATTCATTGTAACTGTTCTTAATAACTTCCTGTGTTAGTCATATAGACTGGAAGGACACTTAGGTTGGTCAGATAAGCTGTGGGAAGCTAAAATAAATCCCAAGGAAGGGTACACATGCCACATGATCACTGGCAACTTATAACATTTATGACTTTATGCAGCACATTGCGGTATTCAGTTTATGCTAGTACCCGCTGCTTCACAACCATATACCATCATTATACTCTCATCTGCCTCTGCTATGCTGGATGCAGTCCTTTAGCGAATGCTGCACTGTTAAAAAATATCGCACAGGGACCAGATTACGAAGTATACCACATAACTATGGTGAATGAACACATCACTTGGTCCCTGCATCAATGCACTACCTTTTATTCTGAAAGAATAAATAAAGATGTTTGCCATCTTAGTAGAGACTGATACCAATATGCATATGAAATCTGCCATTTTATACTTGGCTTTAATATTCCAGACCTATGTCCTTCCACTTGGTTGCATGCCACTCCTGTCACTTTGTGACAATCATGACATTCTTGTCTTCACCTGTCCTTGCTACATTGTGTGCCAAATGTCAGAGGAACAGCTGCTCTTCTGAAGTATAATGTTACTTCCTCCATGACCTCTTATCAACCAGGGGGAAGCTTACTAAGCATGAGCACTCACCTGCTCTTCTTCATCAAAAAAAAAAAAAACTGCCAGTGCCACTGTGTTGATTGATTATGGCATTTCATTGACACAGCATAGCAGCACATGCTGAGGACATACCCGGTCATGTGACGCACAATGAATGTGAGAATTGCAACAATACCTAAGAAAAGGCCTCTTCTGGGGAGATGCAGAGAATTAGGATAGCACTGTGAAATGCGCCTTTTAAACATCTTAGCTTAACAAGTTAGAGCACTAAGGCTTCTTTAGTGCTGTTGTTATTATGAGGTAGAAAATTCTACCACATACAAAAGCACATCATTCTAACTTCTATCTGCCTTAACCTAATCTGAGGCCAGTGTTATTTATTTATTTATGTATTTATTTTGTTAACCAGAATAGGCCATATAGGCCAAAGCAATGGTCTCTTTTCAAGAGAGGCTTGTAGAGAAAAGCTCCAGTGATTGATACAATAAACAGAGTACAATTCAATAAGTACGTGCATTTTAAAATAACATCTTTATTGAAGAAAACAGAGTAGCATAGGAATAATAGTACACAATGTATTTAGTGTTTTATAATTTTACTTGTGTCTTCTTAATGGTTAGTGGGTAAACATTGGTAGAGAGAACTGTCAAAGTATCAGAGATAGTTAGGTATGAAAAAGACAAAAAAATAGTTACATCAGAGTGGAAATATAAGAAGAATTAGAGAGATAACTCTAAAACTTGGACCGAACCACAAAAGGAGGGGGAGTATCAATATTTGTCAAAGATACCCACACCTCCAGGTTGGTGGTACAGCACGAAGCATCAGAGACTATCCATGTGCAACTAACAGTGGGTAAAACTGCCTTCCAGTTTATAGCCTGCTACAGACCACCCTCCCAAACCCAGGAACCCCACTCGGCCTTCCTGAGAACACTGGAAAATATGAAGGTCTCTCCAAACACCATTATATTGGGCGACTTCAACTGCTCAAACATAGACTGGGAGCATTACTCTAGCTCCAACACCCTAGCCCAAAGGTTCCTAGAATTTATAAACTCAAATGCTATGGAACGACTTGTTACCACTCCCACAAGAGGGGAAAACATACTGGACCTGATCATCACCAACATGGGGACTCTATGCTCCAGACCAGAAGTGTGTCCCTCACTGGTAAGATCAGACCATAAACTAATCTCACTAGATATTCACATCCCAACCCCAGCCCCTGCCCAGAAAACCACAGTGAAAAACTTCTCTAAAGCAAATTTCACAATCCTCAAAACCGAGGTGGAATCCTTCAAAGCCCCTGGGCCTGTGGAAAATACGGCACAGACCACAGAATCCTTTATAAACGCATTCTATGAACACCTTCAGGAATGCATGGATCATGCAATCCCAAACAAAACCAAGACCCAATCCTCCAAATGCAGATGTCCTGTCTGGTGGACCCCAGCCATAAACAAACTATACAACAGAAGGAGGAAGCTACTACATGATAGAGCAAAATCCCAAAAAGGGAAGGCATCTCTGATTAGTATTAGCAAAAAACTACGGGCACTCATAAAATTATCTAAGGCCAGCTTCGAGAGAAAAATTGCACAGGACACTAAGGATAATCACAAGGCTTTCTTTAGTTATGTTAGGAACCTGGGTGGGAATTCCCAGATATGCTCAGAATTAGTCCAAAATGACAAAAAATACACCGAACCCACAGACATTACCAACATCCTAGCTGACAGGTTCAGTACAAACTTCTCCCCCCCTTCCCCACCAAAAGGGCAAATATCTATCCCAGCAGATTGTTGCCCCCCTGACATCTCAGATGCTCAGGTAAGAGCCACCCTCTCCAAAGCAAAAAACACAGCATCAATGGGACCAGACGGTGTCCCGGGCTGCGTCCTACATGAACTCCAAGAAGAACTAAACCCAAACATAAAACTACTGTTCAATCTCAGCCTTACTACAGGATATGTACCCAAAGAGTGGCGTACAGCAACAGTGGTCCCTCTCCACAAAGGTGGTGCCTCAACGAGTCCTGGAAACTATCGCCCCATAAACCTGACTAGCTTGGTCTGCAAAGCTATGGAAAGGATCATCATGGACCTCATAAATAAAGATATTGGGGACCTACAGACACTGGATCCTACCCAGTTCGGCTTTGTTAAGGGAAGATCCTGCCTCTTAAACCTGGTCGATTTCTTTGAAACAGTCACCAAGGCCATTGACGAGGGGAAGGTGGTCCACACAGCCTACCTGGACCTCGCAAAAGCCTTCGATACAATACCCCACTCGGGCATTATAGATAAGCTCACCAGCTTAAATATAAACCCCTATGTCACTAGATGGGTTGCAAACTGGCTCAAGGACAGAACCCACATGGTTAGAATTGCTGGAGCCATGTCAGACTCCAAACCAGTTACAAGTGGTGTCCCACAAGGCTCAGTCCTGGGACCTCTCTTTTTCGGTATATATTTCTTGGAGGTACAGGCCAACACGGAAGGACTGTGGCTGACCAAGTTCGCAGATGACTGCAAACTGGGTGCCATAATCGACTCTCCAGCCGACACAAGCATCCTACAAAAGGGCCTCATAGAAACAGACAACTGGTGCCAGAGCCATGGCCTCAAGCTAAACGCCAAAAAGTGTATAGTCATCCCCTTTGGTAAAAACAAAGTGCCCACAAATTACCACATAGATGGTAATCCATTAAGTACGGAAGAAGTAATTAGGGACCTGGGGACCCAAGTTGATAGCAATCTCTCATTCGACAACCACGTGGCCAAAGTGGTTAGAAAAACATTTTATATAGCCCACCTAATCATGAAGGGATTCACATCTAGATCAGGAGAGGTCATCGTGCCTCTTTACTCATCCCTCATCAGGCCCATAATTGAGTACAATGCCTCTTTTGGGATGTACCTTACCAGACACCTGCAGCAACTGGAAAGACCCCAAAAGTACCTCACCAAGAGGATCAAAGGGCTCAAACAGATGCCATATGCTGCCCGGTTAAAGAAACTCCAGCTCTACTCAGTGGCATATCGCCTGCTCAGAGGCGATCTGTGCCTGACGTATAAAGCCATGTCCAACTCGGAATTAATGGATGTGCTGCACCTCAGAAAATCCAAATCCCATCGTGCTATGTGCTCGAGAGACATGAACCTCAGCAGTGAAATAAATAGGACATGCTGGAGGGAAAGATTCATAACCCAGAGGTTCCCTTCACTCTGGAATAAAATCCCAGTCCAGGTTAGGCAGAGTCCCTCATTGACTCTCTTCAAGAGGAGTCTTGATGAGTGGATGGGAAATCGTAGATTTACTCCGGGCATCACTTCTGTGTCACTGTTAGACAGAGGCACAGTATACTAACCTCGAAAAATGGCATAGCAAAATTCATTTAAAATGGGTGGCGAAAGCCAAACACACTCTGACTAGGCTTGTAAGTGCCCTAGGGCAGATAGCCTAGTATGAACCTATGAACCTATGAACCTATATTATAATGCTACTTTACTGAAGATTTTACAAGTTAAAAATATTGTAATGGTCTTGCAAGTGGATTTTGAGTAACAGTGTTTAGCTGCTGACAGGATCTGTTCCTGTTAGGTGTTAGATTTTCATTTTTTGTAAACATGTTTTAATGTTGTTTTCAGTTCTGATTTCAGTTTGTGCGCATTGCATTGTTTAGCCATAGAGGCAGAGTATTAACAAGTACAATGAAATTCAAGTTCAGTGAGTGACGACTTCAACAAATGGCTGGCTGAAGGTGGGTTTTCATTCATGATAAGGTGCGGTGCATTTACTATCCCAAGCCTTCATTGCTATCATTCCTGTAGTCTTATCTGTGGTGCTGGTGCTGTTATTGCCACTTCTTTTGCCACCTGCAACATAACTGTGGTAGAGGGGCACCTAAACATGTTTATGTCTTTGCAAATATTATATTTCAAGAAACCGCACTCATTTCTACCTATCCTTAAACCAAAAGTCTATATATGAAGCATAATGTTCAATGAAAAAGAAGGCAGGTTTTTACTCCAATATGTGTAGGCTCCTTTACACATACAAACTCAGGGAATGTATGATTTTGTCTTTATATCTAGTAGCGCAAAGCCTATGTCCTACCTCCTGTGTTGCTGGAGAGGTAGTATAGATAAGTTGCTCCTCTGCGTAATGCACCTTTTTGAGCTGTCCATCCTTTGAAAATATTGGAGTGAAAACATTCAATGCAAATGATTGGACGTTAAGATTTCTTGACAGAAATTGCTTAGCCCATTCCCACTAACTGCGGTGCTAAATATTCTGTAACCTCTTTATTCTTTTCCTTTATAATTTATCTGACCTATTTTCCCATCTTAGATTATTGATGGACCCAGTAAAACAGGTCTCATTTGCTACTCTGTCATTTTTTAATTCTTTAAAGATGTCATGCAAAATATGAGTGTTCCTCTGTGCTTGTGTAAAAAACTGCCTAGTCCTACAAGCTTTCGCATTTTCTTTTCTTATGTCACCAACTATATTTGTTGACTGGGAAAGTCCGACTAGGACATAGCCTATTTTCAGCAGAGGTCCGGGGAGAAATGCTCCATACGCATGTCTTTGGAATGGAATATTAAAGATAAAATTACTGCATTCAAAACTAACAAAAAATTTTGACATTTCTGACACTTGGAAAACATTACCTTTTTAAACATAATCATTATGTATTCCCATTCTTTAGAACTACGCTGTATACAAATGTCATTCCCCTTACCCTCTGCCTTTGCTTTCTCTTCCACCAAATTCAAGAATATTTTCCTATTAATCATGTTGCAGTAAATGTTCTTTCTGTCCCCTTTTTCAGGAGAGTAAACAGTAAGCTTTCATTGCTTCATTGGGTCAGGAAACATAACAGACTCTGTAAAACATTTAATATCTTCCATATCTCACTTGACAGCTACATACACCAAATTAGATTCATATTAGCCATTTTCTGTTTTTAAATTACTTATATTCAAAATTAAAATTCAGTAAATTCAGTATCTACAGCAAAACAAATGAACATAATAGTAATCAATCCACATTTACATTATTTGAATAATGATAGCTCTTGTGTCATTTCTTACCGTTTATTACATTAAAAACTGCACATTCACTGTTTGCTTCATTCTCCCAAAACCAAGAAAAAAATACTTTATCTGTTATTTCTGTTAGTTTTCAAACCTTGGTCTCATGTTTTTGAAGGTGGTATTTTGCTGTCATTCTCACTCCTTCCTCCTCTTGCATCGTCTCATGCTTTAGCTTCTCTGTGCAGATTTTTTCCAGGATAGACTCCACTTTTCCTGTTCTCCCCTCCCTTTTGTCAGTTGCTTTATCTGAAATACAGTCTCACACCTAATTCATTCCACTTTTGTCTTCTTGCTGTAATCTCCTTTATTGCCTCTAGAATGTATATGGCATCTTCCTCATTATATCCCTAGTCATCTTCAGATGCTTCAGTATCTCCATCTGCAGGGATTTGGTAAGGGATATAACTTGGCAGCTAATCAATTTCTAGGTGCTGTATCTGTCAAGACCCATTGTATGATTTTCTTCTTTCTCTGTTTTTGTCTTATCTCCAGACTTCCATTAGTCTATCTGGAAGCTTTTGCCACCTACAAGAATTGTATTTCTGCAAGTCAGATGAAATCCCGCAACTAGCTTTGTCATTCCAGTTTCAGAATAAAAAGGCTCAGGGTAATTCAAGGCCTCATGGTGAATGCTTCTGCAACACCTGACTTCTCATCATTTTGATTTATGAGACACAGGACTTTCAAGTTTTTTTTCTGTGTAGTACTCTATCATTTCATAGATTAACACTCTGCAAATTATATATCTTAATGTATTAGCCTGATTCCTTATAGATTATACTGTTTGCACCCTTTCCCTACAACTCCTTGATTCTAAGAATGAAGCCATTGAACTTTTTTGTGTGTTATGTTCTTGGCTAGTAGAAGAGTCAAATGCAGCTTTCACGTGAACAGGATCAGTCTTTTCCAATGTCTGGAAGGTACCAAATAGCATACATTCAGTTCTGTCAACATTCATAATGAGTTTGTTTCTGTTTAGCCAGATCTGGTGTTTCATGAAATCAGATTGGGTGGATTATTGAACTTCTGACAGTGGTTTACCCAGGTTGATTAAAATAATCGGTATTCACGTATTATTGCAACCAGATTTTCACGGTAATACCGTTTGCTTTCTGATGTCTACATGGTACCGAAAATGCAATGAAAACCAAACAAACACTGTTTTCTTTTATACTGAAGTTTGTTTAGGCAGGGTTGTAACTTAAAAATTTGAAAAAGTAATGTTTTAGTGAAGGTTTTGCCGATACTTACGTATTCTTGCAACCAGATTCTACTTCGGGTTATGTTTGCAGTTTCTTGGTTGGGCACTTCACAGTGGCTGCAAAAATATATGAAGAAGAGATAACAGGGGCTGACAGACACAGATAGACATATACAAGAGGAGACACCAAAATGAAAGGTTGCAACACGGTGAAGGAGTTACTTTTCCCAGAGCTGGGACAGCCAGTTGTTGTCATTTGCCATTACTTCCTGAAAGCCGTTATGCACTCAGAAGGGAAACTCATGCCAGGGAGAGTATTCTAAAAGGGGGATGTCATCTTTGAGGATGTAAAATATGACATGGGGATGAGGTAAGTATGTCACAAAGCAGGAATCAGATTTTCAAGCTTGTTTACCTTCCGAAATTTAGGACAAAGTCACTTGTATTCAGTAAGGACATAACATAATAGCTTACGCTAACTTCCACACTCCCAGCCGTGATTCCCAACTGTATATATGGCCATTATTTGACAGCATTGACTGACAAAGAACGTTCAGTGGGCAGCCTTGCAAGAAGCGACATGCTGCCAGTAAAGAGCACGAAGAAACAACAACAGTATGTTTTATACTTTGTGTTGATAGCCCTCTGGAAAACAACCTGTTTTGCTAAAGAAAACACACTATATTCCATTTCAAGCACATTAACGGACATATTTACTGATCGGGAAATAACCACTGTTGGCGCGAAAATCTGATTGTGATAATACGTAAGTACCAAATAATCTCATCTAAATGCAAGGTGAAGTAGGCAGATAGGTGATATGCTACTGGGAGAAATGTGAAGGTTTAAGGGTGGACTCGTGGTATACTCCTGCCAAGGAAAAAGTGTTAAGATTCAAGGGTGGAATCCTAGGGGTACTATTGCCCTGAAAGAGTCAGATGCAGAGCTTACTGTGCCAAGTAAAACCTGAAAAGGATAGATGGATGGACTGATGGATGGATGGATAGATATGTATTTTTTCATTAATTCATTCATTCATTCCTTCATTCCTTCACAGGGAACATTATTTTAACAAATGT
The DNA here is from genome assembly GCF_019279795.1 of Protopterus annectens. Taxonomy (NCBI): domain Eukaryota; kingdom Metazoa; phylum Chordata; order Ceratodontiformes; family Protopteridae; genus Protopterus; species Protopterus annectens. The sequence continues at coordinate 828,149,707 of NC_056731.1, read as the reverse complement.
GGATAGGGAAAGGATGATTCGCTGACTCAAAGATCATTCAACTGTCAGTAAAAATACCCACCATTAGAAATCCTTTTTTTCCATGTTCACACTGATGGTGCCTATTATATTACAATAATAGTGCAATACCTTTCATAAATCCATGCTGTGAATCTGAGATCAAATTATATTTGCAGACATAATCAAGGAAGTGATCTTAGTTTGGCCCTTCAATTAAGCTGACTAGGCACCTGATATTTGTGACAAGATGGCAGTTGGCCATTGACGTAGTATAACGGACTGTATATTTTAAACATCAATAGACTACTGTTGCAAAGAAGGAGAGATTAAGTCTATGGGCAGGAGGCATGCACATTTGAGGGGAGTGTGAAATGCTGTAAAAAAGCTGTAGTTGTTTTATTTTTTATTTTTTTGCCTGTAATGATGCAGCAAAGAAATGACATGAAAAAAATAAACAAAAACATCTTATACTTTTTTCCAGTAAAAATAGTGCAGAACTTTGAAAAGTGAAACTGTTTTATACACACACACACACACACACACACACACACACACACACACACACACACTCACTCATATTCACACAGTTTAGAGTTCCTTAGACTGTTATATTACCTTAACTGGAATGGAATTTCTGATTATGATCCAACAAGAAGTAAAGAAATAGGACTCCTTTACCAAAAGAATCTCTATTCTACTATTCTTGTGCAAAATCTCTGAAAAAATTGTTGAAGATTCAAAGATTCAAAAAATTCAAAAGAAGCTTTATTGTCATTTAGGAAACACAAGTGCTACCTAAACAAAATGTTGAGTGTCAGCTCTTTTGCAGGAAAAAACAAACACAAAAAGACAAGACATGATAGGTATTAAAGAATAAACAATAATTATAGTACAAAAGTAAATGTGTAGGTAGTTGATGCACATGCTCGTACACTATTTATATGCACTGGACAACACTGACTAATAGATGGTTAACACATGAAAAGAAAAGTACACTATACACAGAGGTGGTGAGACTGGGTAATATTGCACATAAGGAAGTGACTGGAATTGCAGTTGAATGAGAATATATTAATTTTAGTATGCAATAAATAGAAATACTGTACAAAAAAACGAGGAAAGAATGACAGTGTAACAGTCTATTATAGTTTTGATAAATACAGATTTACGTCTGCATTAATGAGTCTTATTGCAGTTGGATTAAAAACTGTTCATGAGTCTGGAGGTCCTGCAGTAGAAACTCCACAACTTTCTACCAGAAGCAAGTTTAGTGAACCAACCATACATTGGATGAGAAGTGTCACTCAGTATTTTGTGGGACCTCTTTTTACATCTCATTTCAAAGAGCTCCTGTAAGGTAGGAAAACTAGTGCCCACAAGCTTTTCTGTTGTTCTTGTTCTTTGCAGCTTCTTCTTTTTGGCATCCAACTTAAAGATTATATCTCAAAATACTATCTTCTCTCTCAAAAACTACAGGAGTTCTGGTCAGGTAGAAGCAGTTCCACAGCCATATGGGCACTTACAGATGACATTCTCATATCAATCAACAAGGGCATCCTAGGTTCATCTATTTTCATAGGTCTCACTTGGGCCTTTGACCTAGTTAACCACTCCTCTCTCATATGTCACCTGAGAGAACTAGGCATCGGCTCTGATGCTATTCCTTTGTTCTAGAGCTAACTTACAGGCAGACATTTCAGAATTAACTATAACTCTTATAACTTCCACACATCTCCTCTATTCCAAGGAGTTCCTCAAGGCTCTATTCTTCCACTGGATCTTCCAAACTTTCCTCTTCTTTTGTATGCTGATGGCATGGCCCTCTGCCACACTAACAATTTAATATCTAGATTAAAAGGTGATCTACGATCTGATTTTTCTCTGTCTCCGTGAATGCATCAACACATTACATCTCATTCTTAACACATCAAAACAAAAACAATGTTGTTCGGCAATCATCAGAAGCTCAGCAGATCCCCTAATACTATAACAATCTATGACCATAACAAGTGTCCCTTGGAGCAAGTATCCTCTTTCTGTGGTCACTGGTTAGACACCTCTCTCAATTCCGTCATTCATAAAGAAAAAAATACATAGCAAACTGAACCCCCTTCTATTCAAAATATCCCCTTTTCTGTCATACTCAATTAGAAGTGCGATAAAGAAAGGAATCTTACTTCCTCAATGCAAATTCTACCTTCTTCTTGTCTCAGCAGCACCTGCTAAAACTCCACTACCAGTCAAACAGTAGAAAACGGCACTGCTGTTGTATCATGTATTCCCCTAAGAATGAACAGCATTGTATAGTTTTAGAAAAAAGCCAACAGGCTCCTAGTTAAGCAAAGAGCAGACCAACTTCTAGACTTATGAATCTCCATTAATATACTGTCCCTCTTTCAACTTCAAAACTACCCCAGTTAGCAAATTTAATAAATAAATAAATAAATAAATAACTTAATAACAGGAAGGAGGGAAATGTATTAATTTTTCTGAAGGGTCTGTGAATATTTCCCAATGTTCCCTTATTCTTAGAAGCCGCTTTGATGTTTCTGTAAGCGATGAAACTGTTACCTAAAAGTTCAGTTTATTTTACTGGTGTTTGTATTTTATTTTATTTTATTTTTTTGCTTGGAATGTGTGTACTTTATGGCTTGGGATTAGAGGAAAAAATACATAGACTGTAGCTAATAGAAATTCTGTTGCCCAGAGTCAGTGAACTCAAGAAAATCTGTAAAT
>NC_056731.1:828116971-828141971 GCF_019279795.1 Protopterus annectens | reverse complement strand
ATTTCAGTCCAAATACTAGTAAAAAGAGGTAAACAAATGCTATTCCTGTTTCAGAAGAAATGAGAAACTTTGTTCTAAAACATTCCTGTTCACTTTCATCATGGGTAACTGGTACCTAAGGAAAGCCTGCACCTATGGAGAGCTAATGATTTTGTATTTTGAGGCATGTTGTAAAACTGATGGCGTCCCTTCTTGCTGGTGTACATTCTTACTGATCTCATTGTCACACTCACATTATCACTAGCAGGGAATTCTAAATGGGAGAAGGAGCCCAGCCCAATCTGTCCTTTTCTTTTAACTCTGACATCTTCTGAATTAAGGCATGGACACATTTGCTTGTATTTCAGAGCCTAGTCTCCAAGTGTTAGTTGATTCTTTACATGAACAAACATGGATATCCTGCAATGAATCATAAAAGAAAATAAGTTTACATTTCTATCCTTTTTTGCTCAGTTATATGGTCTTCAAATGCTAACAGAATGAAACTCAAGACTACATATTGAAGTGTTATTATCTGATAACCTTAGGCCTTTGTTCTAACATGCAGAACTTATTTTATTGGTAAAAGTAAATTAGACAGGTATAATTGCAGGTGTTTTCTTCTTCATTTATGTATCATTCATACCATTATTTACCTAGAGACATTTAATAAATAGTGAAAGACCTAATTCTGCCCTTACATCTGTAGCCAGAATCATCTGTTCTTTACATTTTGGGTGGTGACTTGACAACAGCATTCCTGGTTACCTGGTTTATGACTTATTGTCTAAAATGTCCTTCTACCTACTGCACTATAGCTTACAGTCTATACAGTATTAGAGATTCCAAATTCTAGTTTAGCAACTGAAAACTAACAATTACTTCTGTATACTAGGTTATATCTTCGGTAACATAATCTCTGGAAATATTTTTGTTTATTTCTTTATTTACTCATTCAGTTATGTAGCATATATTTTTTATTATTGTTTTGATCATATACATTTTTCTCAGGACACAGACAACCATTAATAAGAGCATTCCACATAGGTATCAGAATAAACACATTTGTTTGCATACTTTGGAGATTTTGTGCTGCCATATATAAATATAAAATTTCAATCATTTCAAAGTATCATGACCTACCAAAGTTTGTTAGCCTTACTTTACCAGAAAAACATACTTTAAATATCATAAGTTTTTTTTGTTTTGCATGGTCATTTTAGCTATTTCTGCTTATAGAGTTCATCAGATCATGTAAAGTATATCCTCTTTGCCCATTTCAGCTTCATTGAATAACACATTGATATGACTACTTGGCAGATTTGGAGCACCTTAAAAACCTCTTACCTGTGCTTCTTATTACAAACAGATCAGATCAGAGGATTATTTATCATCTGGTATTATACAATAAAGGCTCATTGCTATTTAAAAATGTGAACGCTGACTGGACAGCCCAACCAGCATGCCCATTGTAAATCGAGCATTAACCAATATAAAAATGTCTGTCCATCAAAGCAGCCAGACTCTTCTATTGGTGTATGCTTAGAGGACTGAACAAAATACAAGAAAATTACATTCTCTAAAACCAAGGAAACAGAAACATACCTGATTTTCTTTGCATTTCTGCACTGTCCCTCCTAAAGTCTCAGCAGACTCTCGTACCTATCAACAGTCCAGATTTTCATAGACTTTCCAGATTTTTGCCTTGTAATTTTGGTATTTTCCTCATAAAAATGTAGCTGTTTGGCAAGCCACTGCAGACTGAAATCATTACATAATGACAAACAATTGAGCTTTACTCTTCATATCTTGAGAAAAATGCACACCAACAGAAATTCTGCATTTCCAGTAACTTTCTAACTTTATAAGAGTAATAGAATCTGTCACAATTTTTTGGATCGTTGTTCCCCCATTATGTTGGGCTTTGTCTAGGTTTTATGAATTAAGAGCCCATAAAGGCAGGGGGAGGAAAAAAACCTGCAATGGAGATTCTCTTTTCTTCATTGCTTTCCCTAACAGCAATGATGTACTGTGTAAGCGTGGGAACGTGAGTCCCCTACACATGCACAGTACATCAACAAGGATGGAAGAATGTAGACGAGCACTAAAGCTCCTTCATAAAACATTATTTAAGAAAGGTAAGCAATTTCTTTCTTAAATACTTCACTCTCATGATTAAAGCATGCCAACTGCGAGTTAATCCTGTGATTCCCACATGCAGTCATGGGTTATTGCTAAAAAATACTTTACCCCTAACATATACTGTCTTTGTTATGATAGCATTTTTAGCACTCAGCATCCATCATAATAATTACATTGTGACCATTTCTTGAGGCTAGTTAACAAACATAGTAATTGTGAATATCAGATCAAGACCCATATGTATGACAGCTTTCAGTGATTCAGTTTTTTATTTACTTCATATATTTTCCAACCTGAAAGTACATTTTATATCAATTGTACTGGATTTCAAAATACTTTCTATCATACTTTTTGAAATGGGGATATGAAAGGGGTCTTTTTAGCACAATCTCAAAAATGAATAAAGAGTTGAAGGAATTTATTTACGAGGGGAAGAGGGCAAGAGTTAAGTAGGGAAAGCTGATTTTCTTCATAGAGTGAGGGGATTTATGATTACTTGATTTGAATGGATACTTTAGAACTACGCAGTTAAAGCTCATTTGTACAACACAAGCAGAACATTGCAAATAAAATTGCAAGGGAATGATCATAAAACTGGGAGAAGTTCAAGAAATAAAGAGAGTGTAGGATTCATGGTGCAGACTCTTACAGAAAATAACAACCATGCACAGTATTATGTCTATAAAGTAGCAGAAATGATTCTAAGTACCAAGACAACATGGTAATGCAGAAAATGGATTTTACTTTTTTTTTTAATTTCTCCAAATCTTTTGGGTTTCTAATACTATGATGGGAATGGACCCCATTCCTAAGTCAAAGTATAATTAAAGTTCATGAAATTAGTTCAATCTTTCATGTCAGCAAAAAGTGCTCTTTGCAGCACTCGCAATGTGCCCAGTAATGACTCCTTCTGCAATTTGTACTGGGTTACATGGATTGGTAACAGCTCCAGCTACGATTGGAACTGTCTGGGTATCTTTCTTCCAAAATAAAGTTGTAGACACATGTTGTTTAACTTATCCTAATCAGCAGACTTTGTTTCCAGCAGTTCCAGAGGAAATGCAGTTATCTTTATTCCTGACAGCAGTAACTTGGCTTTTCTTGTTAGCCGAGTCACTTCTTGTCAAGCGAGGGTAAAAGGTACTGCCAGGGTATAAAGGTTACATCAGGCTTCGGTACCAGTGCTGTTTAGATGGCAGTCTTGGAGACTGCAGGATGATTAATGATTGACAGATTGCTTTCCTTATTTAAGCACTTTACACTTTTGACTTCTGCAGCTCCATTCGTATATTAAGTTGCTTTTAAAAACAATATTAGAAATGGCATCTTGATGAAATCAAGGTGTAGGTTTCTGTTGTTTTACGACTCTCTCTACACCTGTAGACCAGTGTGGCATATTAAATATAGTTTTTTTCTTACAAAACATTTATGGAAATTGTATGCTACAGAGCATATTTTATATTTTGGATAGCGAGTTAATGTAATTGAACTGTTACCCTGCATTTGACAGATCACACTTGCAAGTGAACCTAGTAATGAAAGCATCTACAGTCTGTATGGCAAGTATTGCTTTACTTCACAGGTCTGTCATCTGGAACTACTAAACTCCTCAGATTGATGACGTTGCTGTCATACACAGTTTGAATTACTCCGGTGACATAGACGGCTGCATTAGTTCTTATTATTGCATATCAACCTGTTGGGATAATACTCTGATTTATAACCTGCAGTTCTGTGTTGAACAATGTTATACTTCAATGCTAATCTTTTAGTAGGTAGCAGGTGTGTGCAGTGCAGACACATGGCTTATTTTAATTTAATGTGAAAAGTCACCATAGATCAGAATAATCTGTATCTAATTTTCCAGAGGTCATAAAATAGATGTAAATGCAGTACTCCAATAAAGCTAATACATATTTTATTATACATTATTCAAAAAAATGTGCTTTATTGGTTTTACAGTGTCATTCATTATTTGTATTGGATTTTCCTGTTATAATCTCTGATATAGAGACAGTCCATTTGATGGCATGTTTATATTTTACAATGAAAATCATGATCATACTTTGGACAGATGGCTGGGAATTAATCACAAATCAAGGAAGAAGAAACAAACAGAAATACATAATTTGGGAACATATGTTTCCAGTCAGGTGATAACACCATCAGGGCATCTTCTGATTGAAATGTTTACATAGTCATTTTTGTGTGCTGCATTTACAGTTTGAAATGTTTACATAGTAATTTTTGTGTGCTGCATTTACAGTTTGAAATGTTTACATAGTCATTTTTGTGTGCTGCATTTACAGTTTGAAATGTTTACATAGTCATTTTTGTGTGCTGCATTTACAGTTTGAAATGTTTACATAGTCATTTTTGTGTGCTGCATTTACAGTTTGAAATGTTTACATAGTCATTTTTCTGTGATCTATTTACATTTTCTGCATGCCTTACTGAACCTGTATTAATGAAAAGAAATGTTACTTCGAAAAAGAATGTACATTAATAACCTATTTAATAAATGACAACATTTACATTTGGGACTTGGAAAAACTTTTTTGATGAGGTACAAATGATTGTGGATGCCTGAATTCATGATGTCCTATAAAGAAATGTATACATCAGAAGCAGAAGTGATTTTAAATTTTGCTTTTTTAAACTCTTTTATTTATTTACTTATTCATTTAGTCATTTTCTTGTTCACAGGATGGGTAAGCTGGTTAAATTACCCTTTTCAGTCATGACCCAGGCCACAAGTATTCTGACATTCAGGTGCTACATTATAGTATGCAAGCAGCAGTGGAGAAGGACGTACACTACAGAATCATCAGTTTGAGCATTCAGCACAGAAAAAAAACTCTGCAGTCACTGTTGACTATAAGAGACTGTATAGAAATGATCCATACATAGTGACATGTAACTGCTGATTGTTATAGAGTTATTGCAAATGCTAGGTTAGTTGCATTGTTACAGTTGGATTGTTTAGACAGATGTATCAGAAACTGTGCTGTAGATGTATTCACTGTTGATTTTATTTCTAAGATCTGCATTAAGCTGATTTGATATGGTTGGACTGAATTCATTGAAAACTCATGTCTCTAAGGGTAAGATTAATTCTACGTCTTACTAGCACTATGACTTTGCTGTCCGAGATACTATAGAGCATGGTGAAATTAACTGACTGATGGTGATGGGTGAGGAAGGAGTAACAGAGTTATGCATGACAATGGCTACAGAAGGACAGAGGGGTGGCCTTATTGTGTTGATGACTTAAACTTTTGGTTTTCCATTCTACTGCTGCTTTTTGCAAACATATTCATGACATGTAAGCCTAGGCAGCAAATTTAGGATCTGTATACATCTCCTTGAAATAACCCTTAAGAGAGAATGCCTGTAATTTCCAATGCAACAGAGCACGCTGTTTGCTGTTTGTAAAACAAATATGCGGATTCATATTTTACAGATCCTTTTCAGTCACCTCCTAGGCCATGAGATGGGAATGTGCCGAAGAAGCAAATAGACAGAATGATAATTTCATATTAAACAGTGAAAAATAATCTGATATTTAACACCACAGTCTAACAGCTTGGATATTACACTTTACAAATATTTTTAAATCAGTAGGTAGATGCAGCAAAAATCTCATTGTAAGAGATCTTATTTGTTTAAGGCAAATCAGTTTAGTCTCACAAAGAGTTATAAGGTCATCACTGGTTTCACATCACTTAAAAAATAGTTTACTACATCTGACAAAGGCTGTTCATTGTGACATAAACATCTTCTAATCATACACAACAGAAAGTCACTGCATGAGGAGTGTCATTCTTTGTTCAAGTTTAGCTTCAAATTTATTTAAGTGCTTGAACCCAAAAGGCAATGAAACAAATAGAAAAATACAGCATACATACATACATACATAAATAACCATAAGTGAGCAGCATCAAACAAATACGTTTTGAGGGCATCCTTAACACCTGCAATTGTAGGTATTTTTCTAAGACAGTCTGGAACATGGTTCCATAGAACAGGTCCTTGGTAACTGAATGAGCAAGAACTAGAATAATCCAGACTATACAATAGAACATGAAGAAGACGTGAATGGAAAAGAAGTGAACGAGAAGAAATATGAAAGTCTAAAGGCTTCTTCATATACGGTGGCTTGTAATTATGGAGCGAGAGATATACCATGAGGGTGGTCTTGTACGTAATACGATATCGCACTGGGAGCCAGTGTAAACTGTACAAAATGGAGTAATATGATGATGTCTTAGAACACCAGACAATAAACATGCAAGAGAGTTTGAACAAGTTGTGAATATGCAAGCTCAGATTAAGAAAGAGCAACAAGTAAAGAGCTGCAATAGTGTAAGTGAGAAGAAATCAAAGTATGAACCACTGTGGCAGGGTTATTAGGAGGAATAAAGTGCTTGATCAAGGAGGTATTCCAAAGATGGAAGCAAGATGATTTGACAGCTGTTGAAATTTGGTCCTTAAGCACCATCTGGTTGTTAACGACTATGCCAAGATCACACACTTTAGACAGACATTTGTTTCTTGTCATGAAATTGAGTAGCAGGCATCAAAACAGAAAGGTAAGAGTTTGTCAAATTAGTTTAAATAATCATTGCTACAGTTTTAGAAGTATTGAGTTTATGCCTATTACTGACAAGCCATCCTTGGATAAGTTCCAGATCATAAGACAAGGAATTAAGGCCTGACACTGAGTCCTGAGAGAATGAGAGGTACAGCTGTGTGTCATCAGCACAGCAAAGATATTGCAATCCTCTCAAGTGAAGATTGTCTCTTAGTGGCAATAAGTAGATGGTAAATAACAGTGGACCTTGCAGAAGCCCACAATCCAGAGGGTAGGTGGAATAAGAGTTCACACCTGACACAACTTTCTGGGTGTGATCTGATAAATAAGAAGTAACCCAATTCCTGAAAGCAGCAGAAAGGCCACATTCATTCTCTAATCTGTCTAGAAGGACAGAATGGTCCACTAAATCAAATGCTGATGCGAGATCCCAAAAGACAAGAATCGTAATGTCTGTTTCTTGCATCTAGGAGAGTGTTGTGAACTCTAATGACAGCTGTCTCAATACTCTGGCTAGCAGTAAAGCTAGACTGGAATGGATCTAAGATGGCCCATCTGATAAGAATGACTTTAGCTGAAGGTAAATTACTTTCTCGAGAAACTTCCTCAAAAAAAAAAGGGAGGTTACAGATTGAACAATAATTATCAACATTATCAGAATGGAAACCAACCCTTTTAAAGACTGGGGTTAACAATGCTTCTTTCAAACATGAAGAAAGCACACCAAGCTGAACATAGGTGGCAATGATCTTAAAACTTAATGGACCAATGGCCTCCAGGGATGCCACCACAAACTGAGATGGGCATGGGTCCAAAGTGTAGGTAGTATAGCACATGCTGGAAATCAAATTGTTCAGGTCATCAATGACAGGAATGGAAAATGTTTCCCGGATGAAATGTAAGAAGAAGATGTGACTATAGAAGCTTGAATAGAGAGTTTTAGTAGAAAAATAGTGAGCAGCGAGTTCACCTTCTTCAGCAGAAAAGAATGGCTGATATCCAGACTACCAGGATTGGAAAGGCAGTTTACTAATTTAAAAAGACTAGCTGGATGATTTGCAGCTCGACCAGCTTGTATAGAGAAATAAGACAACTTAGTATTTCGGACTTCAGAATGATAGCGGGCAAAATGATTGTCAAGAGCAAGTTTGTTTTCTAAATCACCAGTTCAGTGCTACCTGCAGTCTAATCTGTGGCCAGTCTTAAAACTACAAAAGAAGGATTTGACCATGGGTAAGTGATGCCAGATCGAATGGTCATAATAGATCTGGAGCAAGTAGGTCGATACAGGATGTTAGCAGTATGTTATATGTAATAGTAAGTTCATCCAGGTCATCAGATACAGGTATTGGAAATAGATGAAGAACACGAACAAAAGAAATTACAGAAGTCTTTCCATGTGAAACTAGGGATACTTCAGGGGAACAAAAAAAATAGAAGACATGATATCAATAATAACAACAAAGTAACCAGACCAAGTCACAGGGCTGATTACAAAGTTTGACACAGAAACTTCCAGCTGGAAAACCACATCAAGAGCATGTCCTTGAAGGTATGTAGGAGAGTCAATATGCTGTCTAAAGTCAAATCCATTTATAATAGTTAAAAAAAAAAAAAACTATTTTACAAAGACAATAGATGTACCATCAATTCTAATATTAACATGGATATGCTAAAACATGAGATAAAAGAAAATCTGCAAGTTCTTGCAAAAAATGGTTGATAATTAACTGGGGGATGGTAAATAACATCTTAAGGCAAATTCAAATGTATTAGCTGACCCTGTCGAGATATGGCTAAACTTTAAACTATCACAATAAATAAAGGCATCACCATCCCCTGTGCACTTAAATTTAAACTAATGGAAAATTTTAAATCCAAATAAATTTAAACTATTGGAAAATATTAAATCCAGATGGAACAAGGGTAGAGCGAATAGAGTCACAATTGTCATTAAGCCATGTCTCTGTAACACAAACTATACCATAATTGCAAATTAAATCATGGAAAATATTAGTCTTATTTACAATAGAACAAGCATTAAAATAGACAGCACAAACTGGAACTTCAATAGCAACTGTGCTACCAAAGAAACAGATGTTCATGTATGCTGACAAAAGACAGGTCTACAGTGAGTTGCAACATGTCTCTGAGTTATTGCAGGAATGGTATCAGAAAGAGCATAAAAATTGAACTTGTTGAAAAATGCTAAAGCCTTGCTTGTGTCTTCCATTGATGCCTAGTCTACAACACTGGGTCTTAACAGTTGGAGTAAGTACAAGTTTAATAAAATGACTAAAAGTTGGTCAGAAGCATAAGAGATAGTCATGTTGAATAAATAATAAAAATAAACAGACAATCACTAATACAAGAACTTAGCTACGTTCTAAAGTTCAGGCTAAACAAATTAATATGAATGAATAAAAACTATACAACTCAGAAACTATCCATAATAGAGGCAACAACTTTAAATCATTAAATAAACTGCAAGTCAACTCACAATTCAATCATTTCTCAAGTTAAACATCACTAATTAAGTGCAGTAAAAAAAAAATTGCAAAGGTAACCAAGTAACCATAGCCAGTTCCTGAATGATGATCTAAGTCTGTTCAGACAAAAAAAGTGTAAAGCGACAAAACTGAAAACCGAATTTTAAGGCCTTGGTTAAGGAACTTATTCGGACTTGGTAACAACTTATAGTCAATCTGAATATGTTGAAAAATGCATTAGTAGCTGCACCCCTTAAATCCCATGTGGGGTTTTGTCCCAAACACCACTTACTTTATATAACTAAGGTGGCACTAATAGATGGAAAGGGACTAATCTCCTTTTCAAAGTAAAAAAAAAAATTTGTTGAAATAAAAGATACCCAAGTAACTTCATGCTGAAAAAGACTTAAGCACACGGTATATTTTTCTAGTAGTTTTAACGGGTCTATATTAGAACATCAAAGTTTCAAAACTTCAAATGTTCTAATATTGACCCCTATTCAGTGAAAGCTGAAAATATCGAAGCTATAGAAAACCAAATATTTTCCTAGGGAAAGAATTTGGTTGTCCGTTTCTGTTGCTTCGGTATTTTCAGCCCTGTGGTGGAAAGTTACGGGTCGGGTTCAGGTAAGTGTGCGACTGAGTGCGGGTTAGGTTAGTTAGTGTGCAGGTTAGGTATGTGTGCTATTGTGTGGACATGAGGGTTAGGGCGGTTTAGGTGAGTGAGTTAGTTAGGGTTAGGGCGTGGGTCAGGTAAGTGTGCGATTGTGTGGTTGTGAAGGTTAGGGCAGGTAGGTGAATTAGGGTTAGGGCGTGGGTGAGGTGAGTGTGCGATAGTGACGGACCTTAGGGTTAGGGTTTGGGTTAAGGCAAGTAGATAGTTAGTGGTGTATGTATAGTTTAGTGTAGGGTTAGGTGTAAGATTTTAGGTGTATGTGTGTGGATTGCTGTTTGTTTTGTGTGCTTGTGTTGTGTGTATGTGTTTTGGAACAGCAGATTTTTTCCCTAGGAAAAAAATTGCTGTTCTGTATGTTCGATGTTTTCAGCTTTCGCTGAATAGGGGTTGATATTAGAACATTCAAAGTTCTGAAACTTCGATGTTCTAATACAGACCCATTTTGACGGTTCTATATTATATGAACAAAAGTTCATATAATCGATCGCTCTAATGAGCGAAAATCCCGAAATCGAGATGCATGCTGTGGGATCGCAGTACAGTGAGGATTGGAATATTTGCCCTTTCCTCTCTGTAGTGAAATCTCAGAGTTGGAATACATATTTAGTGGGGGGTGGGGGAAGCACAGCCCACCACCATATCATTTTCGATTTCCGGGATTTTTGCTCATTAGAACGATCGATTATATGAACTTTTGTTCATATAATATAGACCCATTTTAACTACAAATAGTTTAGTTGCCCCAACAAACACTATAAACCATAATAGATGGAGTAGCTGACCACACCTTAGTTATTATCTGATTCTAAATAGCTTACTAATTTTTGTTATAGCATGACTATGAATTATCATGTGGAACAATAACTTATATTAGAATGATCACTGTTACATATTTACAGTGCTAAAAGAAGATGCCACATCTGTAATGTAAAATACCTTCTAAACAAGAACTACAATTTCACTGCTTTAAGAATGTTTATAAAATGTACAATTGCAGTAATTAGTACAGTGGTAATCAGCATGCAATTCATTCTACATATTCAGCAGGTTAAGGTCAGTTGCATAATTTGGTTGTACAGGGAATTATTTTACTCTGCAGTAGCAGTAAAACTGTAGGCACTGAAAATTAAAGATAATTCTGTCTATTTTCAGAAAAAAGATCTGTTAACATGCTGGAACTAGAAATGCTAAATGAAAACTATATATGTATTTACTGCTACACAGTACATAGGTTCATAGATTCATAGGTAGGTACTAGGCTACCGGCCCAAGGGCCTACCTAAGCCTAGCTAGCAAGGTACCATAGCTTACGCCACCCAAGAATGTTAATTTCCTGTCCCACTGTCCAGCAGAGACACAGAAGTAATCCCCAGGGTGTATTTCCTATTTCCCATCCACTCATCAAGATTTTTCTTGAAGAGTGCTAATGAAGAACTTTGCTTGACATAGATGGGTAGCTTGTTCCAGAGTATAGGAAGTCTCTAGGACAGGAATCTATCCCTCCAGTGTGTCCTGTTTATTGTGGTAACAAGGTTTAGGTCCCTAGAGCGTGTAGCTTGGAGGGATTGGGATTTCTTTAGGTGTAGCATGTCCAACAGCTCTAGGTTTGACATAGCTTTATATGTTAGGCAGAAATCACCTCAGAGTAGGCGATATGCTACGGAGTAAAGCTGGAGTTTTTTGAGGCGGTCAGTGTAGGGCATTTGTTTGAGGCCAGTAATCCTCTTTGTGAGGTACTTCTGTGGCCTTTCCAGCTGCTGCAGATGTCTTGTGAGGTACATTCCAAAAGGGGTGTTGTACTCTATAATGGGTCTAATGAGTGATGAGTAGAGGGGAACAATGACCTCTTTTTTCCTGGATGAGAACCCTTTTATGATGAGGTGTGCCACGTAGAAGGACTTTCTGACTACTGTGGCAATGTGACTATCAAAGGAGAGACTACTGTCCACCTGAGTCCCAAGGTCTCTTATCACACATTCGGTGATAAGTAGATTGCTGCCTATGTGGTTGTTCATGGGTACAGAGTTTTTACCAAAGGGGATGACACTGCACTTTTTGGCATTGAGCTTGAGGCCATGGCTCTGACACCAGGCATCTGTCTCAGTGAGGCCCTTCTGTAGGATGTCCACATCATTTGGGGACTTGACTATGGCTCCTAGTTTGCAGTTATCTGCGAACTTCATGAGCCAGAGGCCTTCTGTGTTAGCCTGTACTTCAGAGATGTAGATACCAAACAGGAGAGGTCCCAGGACGGAACCCTGTGGCACTCCACTTGTCACTGCCTTGAGGTCAGATTTGGAGTCTGCAACTTTTACAGTGTGGGTTCTGTCAGTGAGCCAGTTGGCAACCCATCTTGTGACATAGGGATTTATACCTAGTTTAGTGAGTTTAGCTATAATTCCAGAATGGGGGATGGTGTCAAAAGCCTTGGCGAGGTCAAGATAGGCTGTGTGAACCACCTTACCCTCATCCACGGCTTTGATGACTGCCTCAAAGAAGTCAGTCAGGTTCAGGAGGCATGATCTGCCTTTCCCAAACCCGAACTGGCTGGGATCCAGAGTTTGGAGGTTACCAATGTCTTTGTTTATGAGTTCCATGATGATACGTTCCATGGCCTTGCAGACCAGGCTCATCAGGCTAATAGGTTGATAGTTCCTGGGATCAGTGGTGACTCCCCCTTTGTGGAGTGGGATAATTGTTGCTGTGCGCCATTCAGTGGGCCCAAAGCCTGATGCGAGGCTATTATTGAACATGGTGCTTAAGTGGGGAACCAGTTCATTCTGAAGTTCATGTAAAATGCAGCCTGGGATGTTGTCCGGTCCCATGGATGCTGTGTTTTTGGCTTTAGAGAGTGCAGCTTTTACCTGCATAATTGTGATTACAGGGACTCTGCATTCTTCCTGTATAGATATGGGCCCTTTAGCGGGTGAGAGGGGGGTAAAGTTAGCACTGAACCGATCTGCCAGGGTGTTGGCAATATCAGTTGGTTCTGTAATTTTCGTGCCTTTGTGCTGTAACTCAGAGCAGATCTGGGTGTTGCCATCTAGATTCTTGACATAGCTATAGAATGCTTTGCGGTTGTCCATGGATTTAGTGGTGATTTTGTTTTCCTAGCTAGCTTTGGAGGATCTTATAAGGGATCTCAGCTTCTTACTGAGGCTGACCATGGAGCTCCTCCACTCATGGGATTTTACTCTCTTTTGCAACAGTTTCTTCTTTTCGTTGTACAGTTTGTTTATGGCAGGGGACCACCAGATTGGCTTCTTTTTTTTGGAGGATAGCGTCTTGGTTCTGTTTGGGATAGCACGATCCATGCACTCATGTAAGTGCTTATAGAGTGCATTTGTGTAGGATTTAGCAGTTGTAACTGTATTGTCCATCTGCATGGGTGTCATGAAGTTCACCACTTCTGTTTTAAGAAGCATGAAGTTGGCTTTGGAGAATTTTTTTACTGCAGTTTCCTTAATGGAGGGTGGGGGTGGGATGTGGATATCAAGGGTGATAAGCTTATGGTCAGATCGGACCAATGAGAAGTTGACTTCAGGTGTGGAACACCGGTCACTCATGTTGGTAATGACTAGGTCTAAGATATTGTTGCCCCTGGTGGGGATGTGGATAAGTTGATCTAGGGCATTGGACATTGGCTGTCTAACCTTATTTAGTATTTGGAGAGAGACCACTGCAAACTGGGCTAGCTGAGAAAGTAAAAGTTTAGGTGTATACGCAGAGAGTTGGCAATGATTGAAAGACACATTGCAGGGGATGGTAAGAGAAGGAATAAAAACAGGTAAAAGGACGCAGGGAAAGCCCACAGACTAGATTTGCCACAGAAGAAATTGTAGACGTGGCATAAGTGGAGATAATAATGTCATGTTAGGAGGTTTAATAAATAATAGCAGACAGGACATGTGATCTAACCCCCATGAGGTTTATATTCAGTCTGATTTCTCCACAGCATCTGGGTAATCATACTTTATGACATGCTAAACTCTGTAGCTAGCTCATTAACATTTAAAGATATACACCTTGTATACAAGAAGCAGCACACGTACTCTGCTGCAGTGGATTATGCTATAAATTAGTAGTAACACAGTACGATCATTAATGGTGAAGTGGTAGTGGCAGTGTCAAAGATCTAAGTGACATTGTATGACCTGCAAGTGATTGATGACTAAAGGAGTGATTTATGCAATGTTTTGAAAGTAGCTAGAAGGACAGGAATCCTTATTGCTTGTGGGTTCATTCAAAAGTGAAGTAGTAGAAAGTGTTATATCTGTTGTTTTGGTATCTCTTTTGCTTTATGCAATATTGGCAAAAAGATATGACTCTCTATTGGACACATTATCATTAATTCATGTTAGTCATTGTACAGTCCACATGCATGGTACAAAATAAGTAATTGTGCAATACACTTAAAATGTTCTTCTTGTTACCAAAAATGCATATCCTGATACTTCCACTAGTGGTCAGTGTTCACAGCTCTCTTACAAACAGTCATATTTGTTGTTAAATCTCCTAGTTTCCTATTATGCATCACCTAGTAACCTTATCACCCCTTCCCATAGTTGCTTACTGAGTACCCTACACCACTTCTCTTACTTCTCTTTATTCCCTTTCTGTCATTTATTTAAATATTTCTTCCTTCTACACTCCTTGCATCTCTCTCTCCTCCTTTTCTGTCAAATGACTCATTAAACTTTCTATTTCTTGCCCTTTTGGTAGGTCCCTTTTTCCATTTTCACGTAATTACTGTTTTTGCCAGTTGTTATAATAATTCCTATTATCTCATTGTCTTTTTGTGGGATAGTTTTCTTGTTTCCTAACAAAAACAATGTTTGTTTTATTTCACTATCTGTGCAGGTGTCTGCATGCAAAGAAAATTGAATCTGTGTGCTTTAGAGACATACCCTGGTAGGGTTATTATCTATTCCTATTATTTTTCCTCTTGTTACATGTCCATTTCTTTCCCATTGTCTTTTTTGTTCTTCTCTAGTCTATTTCATATCTTGCCTTATCAATTTTCTCTGTGTTCTATAACTCTTTCATATTTCTCCCCTTCATTCTTCTCTACTCAGTTTCCTGCATTAATTCTGTTAGCTTTGTTTCCCTCCCCATTTTCCTGTCAATTATAATCCATACGATCATAGGAGATGACTAGGCTGATGGTCCTGGGGCCCTTACAAGCCTAGCCAAGAGTCTATCCCCAAAAAAGAAACCTCACTTTGCACCTGTCGACTCTGTCAGTGAGGGACACAGGTGGAACCCCAGGGACAAATTTGTGGTTTCCCATCCACTCATTAAGGTTGCACTTGAAGAGGGTCAGCAACGTTTGACATGTATGACAAGTCTATTCCAGAGACAGGGCAGCCTCTGGGAGACAAATCTGTCTTTCCAGCACATTTTGATAATGTCACATACGGCGGTAGCATTGTTACCTCACAGCAAGAAGTTCTCCTGTTCGATTCTCAGCTTGGCTTGGGAGTGCCTTCTGTGTGGAGTCTGCATGTCCTCCCCGCGGTTGGGTAGCATTCAAAAGACATGCATGCATAAATGGACGTGCCTTCGTTGAAGGTTGGGCGTCGAGCTGGCACCTCGGTGTTTCGAAAAAACTCTACTGCCAACCATTAGCGGACCGGAGTTCCACTGTGGCGACCCCTTACCGGGAAAAAGCCGAAAGACAAACAACAACAACATATTAGATTTAAGCCTTTTGATTGGGTAATGCACAAGGAGTTAGACTTACAGATATGGACATCTCTAGTACAGAAGGTTCTGAGATTGCCTTGTAGGCGAGACACCGATCACCTCTGAGCAGTCTGTATGATACCGAGTAGAGTGATAGAGATTTGAGACTGTCCACATAGGACAGATGTTGGAGGCCATGGATTGTCTTTGTGAGTTATTTCTGTGGCCTTTCCAGTTGGTGGAGGTGTTTGGAGAGGTACATACCAAACGGGGAGTTGTACTCAAATATTGGTCTAATGAAAGAATAGTACAGAGAGGTAATAGCCTCTTTTTTTCCTGGATGCAATCCCTTTACTTATGAGATGAACCAAGTAAAATGCTTTTCTGACCACTGCTGCTACATGATGGTCAAATATAAGATTGTTGTTAATCTGTGTACCCAGGTCTCTCACCACAGGTTGTGTGCTTAGGAGGTTGCCGTTAATGTGGTAGTAGGGGCCATGTTTTTGCTGAATGGTATGCTAATACATTTTTTTCGTTTAATTTAAGGCCATGACCTTGGCACCAGTCATTTGTTGCTGTGAGACCCTCTTGAAGTATGTTAACATCATTTGGGGAGTCAATGACAGCACCCATCTTACAGTTGTCTGCAAACTTGGTCAGCCACAGGCCTTTTGTCTTTGCCTGGACATCTAAGAAGTAGATGCCAAACAATAGGGGTTCAAGGACAGATCCCTGGTGGGTACCACAGGTCTGCTGTCAGAGGTGGTGGCACGTATTTTGACCTTGTGGACCCTATTGGTAAGCCTGTTGACCACACACCTGATGAGATTGGGATTTATGCCAAGTTGTGCTAGCTTTTCGATGATGCCCAAGTGGGAGATTGTGTTAAAGGCACTGACCAAGTCAAGTATGCTGTATGTACTGACTTTCCCTCATCCAGTGCCTTGATGACTGTCTCAGAAATGTCAACCAAGTTCAACAGGCAAGGTCTGCCCTTGCCAATCCGAACTGGGTGGGGTCAAGTGCTTGGAGATTGCCTATGTCCTTGTTTATGAGGTTCATAATAATATGCTCCATGGCCTTACAGATCAGACTTGTCAAGCTAGTGGGGTGATAGTTTCCAGGGTCAGTAGTGGGCACCACTTTTGTGTAAAGGGATGACAATGCCATTTTTCCATTCTGCTAGAATGAAGCCTGTATTTAGGCTATGGTTGAATAGGGTGTTTAATGGCAAGGCTAGTTCTTGATGGAGATGTTGCAGAATGCAGCCTGGGATACTATCAGATCCCATGGAAGTTGCGTTATTTGCCTGGGATAGGGCCTTTAACACTTAATCTACAGAGATGTGAGGTTTGGGGCAAGTATCAGGGATGCTAAATGGGCCTTTGGGGGGGGACAGGGGGCAAAGTTTGTACTGAATCTATCTGCTAGCAGGTTGGCTAAGTCAACAGGATCAATGTAAGTGGTAGCATTAAGAACCAATTCCGAACAAACCTGGGCTTTGCCATGGAGGTTTCTGATGTAACTGAAAAGGCTTTGTGGTTAGCCTTTCTTTCGGAGGCTAGTTTCAATTCATAATTGGCTTTGGAGGGTTTCACTAGTGATCTAATTTTCTTGCTGAGGCTAAGGATGGAGTTTTTACAATAGGGAACTTGTGCCTTTTTACCCTTGGACAAGTTTCTTCCTTTTGTTGTAAAGCCTGTTGATAGAGGATGCCCACCAGATACGTTTGCGTTTCCTTGAGGAGCAGGTTTTAGTTGTGGTGGGTATGGCTGAGTCCGTGCAGTTGCACAGGTGCTCGTGCACTGCACTGGGGTACTGCTCAGCATATTTGTTTCTTTACTTCTTGATATTGCCATTCTCTCTCTCTCTTGGTTCCTCAGATTTGAACTCTTCTTTTACTTCCCTTCTTGATGTTAATTTTTCCCCTATTGCAATCTCACTTTATCTTATTTTGTATACCATCTCCATGGAATGATTCTTTGTAGGGCCATCCCTATTTGAACCTCCTGTTAAAATAACTCTCTCCATATATTTCAGTCTGAGTGCCTCCATTTCTTAGAGAAAATTCTCTGTGTCTCTTTGGACCAGAAGGGTTGCAAATCATTGCTTGGGGTATCTAATGATACATCTGTTAGGTCCATTATATTCATCGAGCTCTCTTCTCTGTACCAGATTATATTTCCTATCATCTATATAACCACATAATATTAGCAATGTGACATGCTTACAGATTAACCTGAAAATGTAGGGCCCCGATCCTCCACCCTCCTCTGGATTTTTGATTTTCTCCCAGGCTACACTACCTTTCTCGTCATCCCAAATGTAATCCCTGCATGCTGTTTTACCTTTATTTTAACAAGACTGACTCTGGTAAAGTCCAAAATGTCTGGCCTCCATATAGAAACTGCGACATGAAACTCATCTGAATTATCTGCACCTACTGTCTATATCCATCTTTGTTGTTTTCCATCTCTGCACGTGTTCCTTTATCTTTATTTTTAAATCTATCTTTTCATATGTGACTTTTATTGATTTGTAATACATGCCCAAACATTTTATGCGTTCATCCCATATCCCTCTTGTCTTTATTGCTTAGACCTTCTTTCCGCTCTTGTTATTAGCATGGCTTTTCTCTGTTATCCTTTTCCTGATATCTTCCCTAGTGCTGTTACTATCCCCTATAATTCCTTTAAATCTTCTGTGTATTGGGTCATGGTCAACAGGATATCATCCACATATAATATACTTTTTTTCTCCAATCCCTTTCATGCATATCCTCTGTCTACCCTCCCAATTGTTTTCCCTAATGGGGCATAATGGACAGCCTTGCCTTGTTCCCTTTAGTATCCTCAAGATATGAGAACATGGATCATACACTGCACCCTGTACCAGGACTAGCCACTGGATGGTATAAAATGGCTGAAGGTGATTTGGTCATGAGCATGGGTATTTGCCAGTGATAAGTGGATTGAGGACCCAGCCTACTCTGACCTACCTCCCAGGAGCCCATGCTAATGGTTGGAGGGGTGTATGTGTCCCTGTTAAGCAGTGTGTGCCTGCCATGAAGCACAGCAGCCCTGGGTCAATTAGCTACTTACCGGCTGGTGTCCAGTTTCCCAGCCTGGGTTACCTGGAATTGCTCTGTTGAGCGAAAGCTGGAAGTAAAACCAATTAACCTACCAAACATGAACTAAGAATTGCTACACTCAGTGTAAGTTCACTGACAGAAATAAGCTTGGAAGTGGATGACACGATGGTATGGAAGAGGCTGAACATCCTATGTATCCAAGAGACAAGATGGAAGGGCAGTGCAGCAAAGCACTTGGCTTGGGAGTCTACTACTCAGGAGGAGGACAGGCTAGAAATGGTGTGGGAATTGTGGCGAGAGAGAGGCTTCAGAAGGCAATGAGGGATGTCATCAGAATTAGTGACAGACTCATGGCAATCAGACTCCAGCCTAATGATAGGGCAGTATTCATAATCTCAGTCTATGCCCTACAGCAGGGTTTTGAAAAAAAGAGTGCATTCAGACAGCAGTTGCAGAACCTACCAGATAAAGCAGGACAACATGAATCGGTGTTGATAATACATGACTCGAATGCACATATCAGGACAGATAGAACAGGATATGAGAAATGCCTGGCTCCACATGGGTGGGTCAACAGGAAAAAGAAGGAGAGGCTATTTTAGAATTCTGCCTGCAAATGGCTTGATAACAGCTAACACATGGCTCAGAAAGTGAGACAGTCACAAGATCACATACAAAAGTGGCCAACAAGTAGACTTCCTCCTAGTAAGGAGAAGGCAGCGGGGTAGAATCATTGATTGTAAAGTTGTCCCAAGTGAAACTTTTGGCCTGAAACATAAAGCACTGGTTGCCAAAATCAGCTGCAATCAGTGGTCAGAGAAGGTTTTATGGTCAACAGAGACCAGGCTGAAGACCTGGAATTTGACTGGAGAGAAAGCCAACAGTTGAAGAAATTACTCAGGGCTCTAGTACCCCAAGAAGATGAGAACTAGTTGGAGTTGAAAAAGAATGACACCACCTCACAACAGCATATGTGAGAACTACAGAACAGATATGTGGCTGAACCAGGTATGGAAATAAGGTACATAAGTAAAGCTGGTGGTGGAATTCAGACGTCCCAGAAGTCATCAAAAGAAAGAAGGAGAGCAGGAAAAAGTGGGAGATAGAAAAGACCGACCAGGCTAGGAAGGAATACTGGTTGGCTAACAAAGAGGCTAAGAAAGGAGTTGCAATAGCAAAGAGCAGGGCATCAGAGGCACTCTACCAGCTTCTGGAAAGTGACTCAGTAGGTGGCACAAAGAAACTATATCAGGTTGCAAGGTAAAGACAGAAAGATAAAGAAGATAGTCAGACACTCTTCATAAGGGATGCCATCAAGAACCTGCTCACCAGTCCACAAGACATCAAAGGCAGATGGAAGGAGTACTTCCAACTTCTTCTGAATTAAGAAAATCCTACTGAAGCTGTACTGCCACAGACACAGCCTATGATGAGAGAAGAAGATTTGCTCAGAATAGAAGAAGTAAGAGCAGCACTAAGGAAAATGAAGTCAGGGAAAGCAGCAGGCTCAGATGAGGTCACAGCAGATATGATAAAGATGCTATGTGAGATAGGGAGGAAATGGATCCTGAGGGTACACATCACAGTGTGGAGAGAAAGGTGCATCCCATATGACTGGAGAATAAACATACTCATGCCAGTGTACCAGAAAAATAGGGACATTCACAACTGTGGGGAGTACAGAGGTATCAGAGTCCTATCCCATTGCATGAAAGTTCTGGCAAGGGTCATTGATAAACAGATAGGCAGATTAGTAGAAAATAAGATGGGAGCTGAGCAGTTTGGGTTCAGATCAGGATGTGGCACAACTGACCCAATGTTTGCAGTGAGACAGATAGTTGAGAAGACGCTAGAGATTAGGAAAAAGTCCAAATGGGCATTCCTAGACTTGGAAAATGCAAATGACAAGGTCCCAAGAAAGCTGATTTGGGAAGCCCTGGGGTGGTTTGAAGTCCCAAAAATATTAATGGAGTTAGTCCAAGCTATGTATAATGACCCAATTACACAAGTACAATCAGTGTTTGGTCTTACAGAGGGGTTCCAGCTTCCCAGAGGGAGTGAGTGTGCCTCAGGGTTCAGCTCTGAGCCCACTGCTGTTCGTACTGGTGATGGGCTACATTAGCAAACAGGTCAGAGCCTCAGAGGGGACAGATCAACAAAGTTGCTGTATGTAGATGATGTGGCATTACAGGCAGACTCTGAGCAAGAACTTTAGTAAATGATATGGGGATGGAATGCAAAACGAAAGGCACATAGGATGAAACTAAGTACATATAAGACACTTGTAATGGCAGCAAATGGGAGAAATCAGAAGAAGCTGAGAACTGAGATAGGAGGGAGGATAGTGGAACAGATTAACAGCTTCAAGTTTCTGGGAGGGGTGGTGGAGGAGAAGGGAAGCCTGAATGAATAGGTGAAGGCCAGGATCAGAGGGGCTGCAGCCGACTGGCATAGAGTCTTAGGGGTAGTGCATGACAGAAAGATGCCTAAGAAGCTGAAAAGGAAGGTATACAATACAGTGGTAAGACCAATACTACTGTATGGTACAGCAATCTGGGCAGCAAAGACAGAACAATCGAAGAAGTTAGATATGATGGAAATGAAGTGCCTGAGATGTGTGGTGGGATGCCCACTGTGGGATAGACAACGAAATGAGGACATAAGAGAAGAAACTAAAGTAGCTCCAATTACAGAAAAGATCAAAGATAATATATTACAGTGGTTCAGGCACATGTGTAGAGAAGCAGAAAACAGGCTGGTGAAGAAGAGTTTGGACAGACAGGAAGAAGGCAAGAGAAAAGAAGAGTGGGCAGCAAAGAGGTGGATGGATTGTGCGCGAAGATCTGCGACAGTCGGGCATGAGTGTCAAAGGTAGGAGTGTGACACTGAATCAAGAGAGATGGCGACAGCACAACCCTGACCCCATGTAGGAAACAGGAAAAGGGGGGTTGACAGTGATGATGATGGCCTTATTCCCCTTTCAGTCAATACCTTGTCGGAAAGCCTGGCTCTTATCTTCACCCTTGCTGCTCTCCTTGTAAATATTCCCTTAATGTCTTTACCCATCTCTTTGGTAGTTCCCATCTAATTACCTGCTTGAACTTTGGCAGTTCCCATCTAATTGCCTGCTCAAACAATATTGCCATCCTTCCCAAACAAAAGTTTTTTTCAATACCCAGTGAGATTAGTGCCGTTTCCTTTTTTCCCTGTGCATGTTGCAATAGCATTAATGATTAATTAAGTAAACTGTTGTCCTCCTTCCTCCTTCAAATCCTGTTTGATTATCTATGTCTCCCCTTCTTGCTGATCTGATTCTTTCTTGAGTATTCCTTGAGCCATTCTCTATCTTCTTTCCTCTTTAGCAGGTGTGTGGACATTCTACAAATTATCTCTAGTGGTCTTTCTTATCTCCCCTTAGTTGTATGCTATTACTGAACTGAATGATGTGCTCGGTTGTCAGCCCTGCTATAGTAACTGTCTGTGCTCTATTGATGTGTAACTTATGTCAAGCCTGGCCCAACATTTATGTTAATAAGAGAAGGTGTATCCATTTGTCCCCTGTCTACCTACAAGCCCCATTGTATTATCATTGCTACCAGTTTCAGATAGTTTCTTAACAATATGCCATCTTGTGTTAGTCTTCTATTTTTGGGTCCCTTATCTACCTGATTCTTTCCTGTTGTTGTATTCCAGTCTCCAATAAAAACACACATTCCTTCATGGAATTTAGTAAATTCTATCAATAGTGCCCACAACACTCTTAGCATTGTGTCCAGGAATGAACACTGCTACTATTGTAATCTTAATTTTGTTAAGCCTTCCTTTTATACCTTCAAATGTGCCTTTCCTATCTTCCTTTCTTTTTCCATGGGCCATGGGCCATGCTTTCTTTTCTACACCTGCCATCCCCTCTTCTTCTTGTCCGTTCCCGTGAGGAACTTGCCACCTGGTTATACTCTTCTCTTAATTTCTTATGATCTTCCCTTGAGAGGTGGGTTTCTTGTGGTGCCATTATTTCTACTATTATTTGTGATTTTCTTCTTTTGATATATCCTATAACACTTTCTCTCTTATTTCTCACTTAACCCATTAACATCCTATGAGTTTATATTTCATATTTGTGTCTTGACATATAGCTCTTATTCTAATTTCTTTTTTTTTTATTCTCGTCTGTCTTCCATTTCCCCTTAATACTTTGCTGTATATTATTCCTTCTTTTATTGTATTGTCCTTCCCTGGAGCATTTAACCATTTAGTAGCTGTGATGCTGAAATGTGCAGCGAGAAAGCCTTCAGCAAATGGGGATAATCCAATAAATCAAAAGCCTTTGATAGATAGTCCTTGTGGGGTTACCATGTGGCACTCAGTAGATGCTAAAACAAAGTTACACCCAGCTTTGTTCCATGTCTTCAGTATCACCATCTGGATGTCATCCACACTCATCAGGATAAGAAGCTCCTCACCATATTAATTCTACCTCATAATAATCTTTCCCGTAGTAGGCAGCCTTTTAACTACCTGTGCTTACACACCTTAAGTAATGTCCTGCCTTCCCTTCATGAGTGACTAATAGTTTACCACAACATTTTGTAGTAATTCAATAGGTTTTCTCCAAGCTCTGTCCAAACTCTTCCTATGTTCACTGTTTGGCTTTAGGTAAAACTTCTCTGATGAATAGGGATTCTTTTATTTGCATTGTCCAGAAGATCATCTTCCTCAATCTGACAACATCTGTCATTCGTAGTGTCTAACAGTCGCTCTTAAGTTAATCACAATGGCAGGTAGCAGTCACACTCCAGTAATAGTTCTTGATGGAGTCTAAATGGTTAAGGACAGGAACATGATACCGTCAGATTTAGTATGATAGACTTCTCTTGGAATTCAGTGAAAGCTTTCCTTGACTAAGGATTTGAACACATTTTCACAGACACATCCACCTTATGATCCCAAAAGACCCTCATTAATCCTTTGTATTTCTCAGATCATGCATGCTGGTGTCTTGTTTCTCTCTCTCTCTGTCTCTCTCTCTCTCTCTTATTCTTACTCTGTTTTGTAAACAGCAGCTTTATCAAGATGAACAACTACGTATAACTTTACACAACTTAATCATTTCAAGTGATCATGTCAAGTCTAAACTTATTGATGCACCCCCTAGATAAGGGACCCCTGTTTGGGAAAAAAGCAGAAGAGGTGCTTAAAAAGATGGAGCAAAATCTATGCAAACAGTAAAAGATTTATTTCAAGTTCAACCACCCAGATTCAACAGGAACTTCCCCTCTAAGCACTGTGCCTTCCCTGCAGCCAGCAGACAGGGCCAACGTAAGCCTCACAGGGACAGGACATCCAGGCCCCTATCCCAGGGCCAGCAAAGAAGCAAACAATGGACCACTCCCACTTCTAAGGCAAGGAGTTCTAAGCCAAGCTTCTATAGTAAGCACTCACAGTGACTCTCCTTCCTCCCTCTGCCCTCCTTTCACCCATCTAAAATTAGGAGGAAGGCTCACCCTCTTCAATGAGAATTTGGTCTCTATAACCAAGGACCAATGGGTATTAAAAATCATTTCTCAGGGATAAATATTCTCCTTCAGCAAACTCCCTATTTCAAGAGGGTACCCAGACATCCCCCCAAACCAGTGGGCAGAGGCATTAAAACAGGTAAACACATTAATATCCCAGGGGGCAGTAGAACCTGTCCCTCTGGATCAATCAGGCAAAGATTTTTACTCCAGATTATTCTTTGTTCCCAGAAAAGGGGGCACTAGATCCAAACTAAACACCTCCTTGGTGGTCCACAGATTTAAAATGCTAGCCTTGCAGCAGCTCCTGCCTATGCTCACACAAAATGCCTGGCTGGTGGCTCTAGACCTAAAAGATGCCTATCTCCACATCCCCATCAGGGAATCATGCAGAAAATTCCTGTCCTTCAGAGCAGGCAGTAAGGACTTTCAGGTATCTGCACTGCCCTTTGTCTTATCTCCTGTCCCAGAGTATTCATCAAATGTTTGGCCCCAGCTAAAGCATTCTGCAGACAGAGAAATATACATATTTACCCTTACCTGGATGACTGCCTTATTCAGGCGAATAGCAAAGAAAAGTTGCTCCAGGATCTTCTCTTTGTCAAAAAACTCCTAACTTCCCTAGGGTTCACCATCAACGAGAAAAAAATCAAAGCAAAACCCTACCATGCAAATTGTTTTCCTGGGAGCTGTGCTAGACACAGCAACCCTAATGGTCTTCCTATCCCCAGAAAAATTTTCTGCCTCTTTACTTCACCCAGCTGGCTTCCAGAAGTCACCTCACTGAGAGGAAGTTCCTGCAAGCCCTGGGATACATGGCATCTT
>NC_056731.1:828081971-828111971 GCF_019279795.1 Protopterus annectens | reverse complement strand
ATGCATAACAGTTTTAACTGGCAGGTAATACACACAGCATATAGTACAACAAAACGGAAGGTATGCAGTGATGGCGTTATTTCACTGAGTCCTGCATGTCAGGTGAATGAATGCATGCTCAAAAATTGTAAACAGACTGTATATTTCCAGACTTCATGACATGTGAACTTATTTTGCCCCCTTTTGAACTTGTTATGAAAGTTATGGCATCTCTGTGCGTACAGCCTTATAAAACAGATGCATTAAGACCAAATCAGAACAAATTTAGAAGTGAATGATGTCATGCAATGTCATGTCAAGTATGGCCACATCTGATCCTTCCACAGTGTGAACAGTTGGTCTGTATACTTAAGATGTTTTTTTCTACTAAACCTGCTAAGTGTATATACAGTGATTTTTAATTGGATTAAGGAGTATTACACAGTTTCAGGAGACAGGACAATGTAGTTAACTTCCCGTAACTAAAACAGATGGAGAGAGAAACACAATGGCATTGGATATTCATTGAAGTTCATTAATAAAATGATTAAGTTCATCTTGCTATTCTGCAGCTAAATAACAGAGTCTAAAACAAACATGTAAGAGTCTCCTAACCTATTAATGTAACTGGAAACATTAATAGTAACACTGTTGCCCAAATACCTTAGCTGCACTCAGAGACTTCTCAGATGTCAAGCTGCCTTTACACTGTCAGATTCCTTGAGGGTGCAAACAGCCTGTGTCATTCCACTGCTGACGTCAGAAAACAGGGTTCATTTAGGATACAGAACAGAACAGATTTCCCTATACCAGAGGCAACCCAAAAAGTCTTTTGCAGTGTGCACTTATCTCTTATGACAGACGACACAGCAAAATCAGCTGTCCTTAATTAACTTTCCTGCCTGTTCTGACGTGTTTGTCTTGGAAGTAACTGCAGTAGGGATGGCTTCATTTCTTCTAGGAGAGTATTCGCTTGGACTTGAATCCTACTGGTAGAAGTGCTGAAAGTGTTGAATTATAAAGGAAGAAAGACTGCTGATCCCATAACAGAAGACCCATGAGACAAGAATTCTAGGACATTTATTTATTTCTCTACTCAGGCTGTTCAGGTGGTCTGACTTGCTTTGGAATTGCTGTCTTTGTTTTCAGTGGATTTAAATTGCAGCAATGACTATGCCAAGCAAAAAGACAAACACTATTGTGAATTCTTTAGCCAAGGTATTTGACAACAATGTTTTACAGAACCAGGTAAATTCTGGTTCATCTGAAAATACGAAGAAGCCTGCAGATCTTCCAATAAATGCTTTGGAGGTGTTTGATGTCTTAGAAATTAAAGTGGACTTCCTTAGCAAGAAGATTGATAAAATGCTAACTATGCAAGAACAGGTACTGCAAAATGTGGACATCATAAAGCAAGAATTGGGAGAAGCAACAAAAGATATAGAGGTATTTAAAGCAGACAAAAAACTCCAGGTGACGGTAGAACAGAAAGATGATCAATGCAATATGAAGGAATTGTACCTGGGCATGTCTAGTACACTTTCCGAAATGAATAAGAACACAGAAGAACATTTCAGGAGACTAGATGGGATGGAAAAAATGGTGCTGAGTATACAACAACTCTTCACCTTTTTTGTTGAGGGACTGAAAACATCAAAACTTCTTGATCTGATTTCAAATGGATGGACACAATCAGCAAAAGACAAAAAAGATAAAAAACATGAGCTGAAAACTAACAGGAAACAGTTTGATAGCAAAAAGGAGGTCACAGTACACAAAAAGAAAGGCAAGGTAAGCATTCAATATTTGCACAATCCTGCTCTATATATTAGAAAACTGTTTTGTTATTATTTTAGAGAACTTCTTCAAACATTGTGTAAGCTGAATACTGAATGCTAAGCATATCAAAAATGCAATGTACAAAACTGACAGTTCAAACAAAAAAGTTAATACTGATAATCTTAACACAGGACCTACATCAGTGCAGAATGGAAGAAACACATACATTTTAATCCTGCACCTTTGCATACCTTTTCTGCATTTATTACACAAATCAGTCTGATGCATACAGTTGTAGAGTATGTTGCTTTAAAAAAAAAGGGGGGATTTCTAATGACCCCACTATCATAGTGTACCAAATGAAAAAAATGACACACACACACACACACACACACACACACACACACACACACACACACACACACACACACACACACACACACACACACACACACACACACACACACACACACAGAAACATAGAAAAATAGTGTACTTATCCAGTTGCCCAATTAATAAAATGAATAAATAAAAAAAAAAATCCTCATTTTTATAAAGGGTAGTAGGGTTTATGGGCATTCAGACCATTTTTGTGTTTAAGGCTCATTCAATTGTATGGCTTTTCATTGTGTATTGCTTCCATGCTCCGGCCAGGACCAAGAGGCCAAAGAAAATACAATACAATGCAAAGAAATTAAAAGTAAATTAGAGAGGTAAGCTTGGTATGTGCTGCAATCAGAGACATTTCTAGGCGTATCCCTGTCCACAGATCACTGAAATATCATGAACCGAATAAGAATGAAAAGGATTGCAATGAATTCAGTGATATACTAAGAGCAGAATGAAAGAAATCACAGTAACGAGCCATAGTTACATAAATTATGTTACAGAGTATGAAGGTCAGATTTAGTGTAAGAGTGCTTACTCTAAGATTGTGGATGATAACTGCAGGAAGTAGAATAGTAACAGTCAACTACTCACAACTTTTATTTTTAATTGAATCTAAATGCAGCATTGGTGTATTTTGAAATATAACATGATTTGAGAAGACATATCGTAGAAATGCTGATCTCTTAGAAATGTACATTTTGAAGTTACTAAGGTAGTTGCAACTCCCACAGTCTATCTTTAGGCTTAAGGAAGATCCAGCCTCTAGAATGTGTCGCAGTGGGATGTAACTACTGCAAGGTACCTGTTTGTCAACGGAACAGCCGACAGAGTAAGTAGGTATACAGGTGGGCCATCATCAGTTAATACGATGTTATAACAGGAAGTAGGCCTTTCAGTACCACTCCTATTTCATACTTCTTTATCTTGGAGTTGGCATGGAAGGATACATAAATCCTCTTCTGACCTTTAATGCACAAACATACTTTGTAATACAAGGAGCCACCCACACAATGCTTGCTGCCAAGGCTACTCCCGCAAGAGAAGAAAACAATTTTTGGCACCGTATTCCTTCCACTTGGCAAGACTTCTAATGACATAGATTATTTTCAAAGTCTGTGTACCACAAGTGGAAATCCAAATGTAAGCTATTGTAATATTTCGTGAACCTAAAGGGGAAAGTTGTACTTTCGCAGTCAGAGCAAGGAACATCCTTCACACTGTATTCTACAGAAGTAAATAAGAATATAATTTACTGTAAAACAAATGTATAATTGATAACAGCGCTTATAGAAAATAACTGAATGCATAACAGTTTTAACTGGCAGGTAATACACACAGCATATAGTACAACAAAACGGGAGGTATGCAGTGATGGCATTATTTCACTGAGTCCAGCATGTCAGGTGAATGAATGCATGCTCAAAAATTGTAAACAGACTGTATATTTCCAGACTTCATGACATGTGAACTTATTTTGCCCCCTTTTGAACTTGTTATGAAAGTTATGGCATCTCTGTGCATACAGCCTTATAAAACAGATGCATTAAGACCAAATCAGAACAAATTTAGAAGTGAATGATGTCATGCGATGTCATGTCAAGTATGGCCACATCTGATCCTTCCACAGTGTGAACAGTTGGTCTGTATACTTAAGATGTTTTTTTCTACTAAACCTGCTAAGTGTATATACAGTGATTTTTAATTGGATTAAGGAGTATTACACAGTTTCAGGAGACAGAACAATGTAGATAACTTCCCGTAACTAAAACAGATGGCGAGAGAAACACAATGGCATTGGATATTCATTGAAGTTCGTTAATAAAATGATTAAGTTCATCTTGCTATTCTGCAGCTAAATAACAGAGTCTAAAACAAACATGTAAGAGTCTCCTAACCTATTAATGTAACTGGAAACATTAATAGTAACACTGTTGCCCAAATACCTTAGCTGCACTCAGAGACTTCTCAGATGTCAAGCTGCCTTTACACTGTCAGATTCCTTGAGGGTGCAAACAGCCTGTGTCATTCCACTGCTGACGTCAGAAAACAGGGTTCATTTAGGATACAGAACAGAACAGATTTCCCTATACCAGAGGCAACCCAAAAAGTCTTTTGCAGTGTGCACTTATCTCTTATGACAGACAACACAGCAAAATCAGCTGTCCTTAATTAACTTTCCTGCCTGTTCTGACGTGTTTGTCTTGGAAGTAACTGCAGTAGGGATGGCTTCATTTCTTCTAGGAGAGTATTCGCTTGGACTTGAATCCTACTGGTAGAAGTGCTGAAAGTGTTGAATTATAAAGGAAGAAAGACTGCTGATCCCATAACAGAAGACCCATGAGACAAGAATTCTAGGACATTTATTTATTTATTTATTTCTCTACTCAGGCTGTTCAGGTGGTCTGACTTGCTTTGGAATTGCTGTCCTTGTTTTCAGTGGATTTAAATTGCAGCAATGACTATGCCAAGCAAAAAGACAAACACTATTGTGAATTCTTTAGCCAAGGTATTTGACAACAATGTTTTACAGAACCAGGTAAATTCTGGTTCATCTGAAAATACGAAGAAGCCTGCAGATCTTCCAATAAATGCTTTGGAGGTGTTTGATGTCTTAGAAATTAAAGTGGACTTCCTTAGCAAGAAGATTGATAAAATGCTAACTATGCAAGAACAGGTACTGCAAAATGTGGACATCATAAAGCAAGAATTGGGAGAAGCAACAAAAGATATAGAGGTATTTAAAGCAGACAAAAAACTCCAGGTGACGGTAGAACAGAAAGATGATCAATGCAATATGAAGGAATTGTACCTGGGCATGTCTAGTACACTTTCCGAAATGAATAAGAACACAGAAGAACATTTCAGGAGACTAGATGGGATGGAAAAAATGGTGCTGAGTATACAACAACTCTTCACCTTTTTTGTTGAGGGACTGAAAACATCAAAACTTCTTGATCTGATTTCAAATGGATGGACACAATCAGCAAAAGACAAAAAAGATAAAAAACATGAGCTGAAAACTAACAGGAAACAGTTTGATAGCAAAAAGGAGGCCACAGTACACAAACAGAAAGGCAAGGTAAGCATTCAATATTTGCACAACCCTGCTCTATATATTGGAAAACTGTTTTGTTGTTATTTTAGAGAACTTCTTCAAATATTGTGTAAGCTGAGTACTGAATGCTAAGCATATCAAAAATGCAATGTACAAAACTGACAGTTCAAACAAAAAAGTTAATACTGATAATCTTAACACAGGACCTACATCAGTGCAGAATGGAACAAACACATACATTTTAATCCTGCACCTTTGCATACCTTTTCTGCATTTATTACACAAATCAGTCTGATGCATACAGTTGTAGAGTATGTTGTTTTTTAGCTGCCTAAATATTTTGATGGCAAAACAAGTAGAGATGATTTGCTAAATGTGCCCCACTATCATAGTGTACCAAATACTTGTATAAAAAAAGTACTGTAGATAGACATTGTCATGCCTTTTTATTATATTGTCAAAATATAATGGTTATGTAATCATGGACAGGCATTAGCTTTGCTTTTTTCATAATAAGGAGAAGTTGCAAACATCCCGCAGCCTGATTACCAAGTACCCATAACCCATAACAGGAGGTATGCGATCATTGCACATGACTGGTTAAACTTTATTTTCTGTTTTGTAATGGTAGTTTATACACTTTCTGCTTCATTGCTTGACTAATAACTTACCTAATAACTTACCTAATAACTTGAGCATCAGCTAGTTGATTATGCTTGTGATACTGCCTGGCTTTCTTCTCACAGGTGTTGCTCTATTAGTAGGCCTAGCTGTATGCAGCCCCCCACTTCCCCAGATGGATGATCCAACATTTTGCTGACTCCCCAGTCTAGTTTTTCTTGTGTACCCAGACTCACTAGTAATACCTAGGTCACTGGGTAAACAGTCTTTCTGCACCACAGAAAGACATCAGTCTGTGATTACTAAAGTAATAAAATTTCACTTTAATGAATTAAAGTTCCAAGAATTGTACTATGGTTATTAAGTCCAATTTCTGGTCTTTATGTTGATTCCACTATAGTTACTTTTTCAAAATAAACATAAAAGTTTATGAAACAAATAAGGTGTGATAATAGTGTACTCTTTAGTTACAAAAAGTATAGATCCTGTTGAGTGAATGATATAGTCTAAAATTCCATATTCCATGAACTGCTTTGTTATATGTAGGTCTTGCTGAGTAAATGATATAGTCTAAAATTTTCATCTTCTATGAATTGCTTTGTTATATGTAGGTCCTTCTGAGTAAATGATATAGTCTAAAATCCAATGTTCCATGAGCTGCATTATTAGAGCAATATTCAGATAGCCCATATTCTAGAATGTTACAGAATTTTCTCAGAAAGTAGAACTCCACACTATTGCCCCTGTTTTTTTCCCGTTTCTGGCTACTGGAGGTCTGTGTTTTGATTGTGTGTAGATATATAATTACTATTAACATGTTTTTCTAGAGTTCTCAATGAAGCATTTTCCCATTAGCAGCCAAATTCACTGAACATACATCCATCAATGACCTGTGGGGTTAATTTCAGTCAACTCCATTTCTCTTAACTCCCACCTCTCAAATTGCATAGAACCAAACAGTCCTTCTCCACTATAGGTCCTACTCTTGGATATTTGCTCTGCATCCACCTAAAGAAACTCTTCTTTTACCCCAGCTTCAGATTTCAACTGAAAACTACCTTTTTAAAGAAGTCTAGTTCTCTTGACTCCAGGGTGGTCACATCACCTAACCTGCTATGCACTTTTTCTTATTCTTGTCTCTCTTTTTCTCTCCTCTATCCCCTTCCAAGCTCTTCCAACTGTTTTGTCAATGATAGATTAGTGTACATTTTTCAAATAATTTACATATTAAAATGGTGTTACTGAAAAATCTGTTGAACTCCTGTGTGTTACACATGATCTTCCTGGTTAGATTTTGTGTCTTGATGCCTTCTGTATATTACCTTGCATCTACCACTGTGTTTTAATCTAGAAACAACTGTATTTTTCACCATCTTTATATTATCTATGCATGAACTGTGATTACATTACCAAGAATGCACCTGAAAATAGTCATTATGGATTAGTACTCTACCTAATGAAATGAAAATAAATAAGCAACCAACAAAATAAACAAACAGTCATTTTTTCACAGCTGGAACCAACTATCCATTTATGGTAAGCCATATGTTTTTTATGAGATGGTTCTAGACTTTCAGACTTAATCCTGGCTTGGGACATGTAACATCTGGACCTATTCAACATATATGGTTGCTAACATATTTCTCTTTAGCTTTAAACTCAGTCGTGCTATATTTAAAGGTATTATATATGAACAAGTTCCAGGTTTAGGTTACTTAGCATATCAGGTGTCATATACACTGTTCTAGATTGGAGCAAGGTGGTACAAAATAACATAGCTAGATTTTGAAATGGTATGTCACCAGCCAACATAATGCAGATGTTCAAAAGATTCCTTATGTAGCACTGCAGACTGAAGATAAATTAATTAGTGTTAGATCTTAGATTGTATATTCTACTTAGTCCCCTTTCCACAGAATACCACCTTCTTAATGTAGTCGTTGCTATGACTGCCTACTTGAACTTTTTTCCTATTTCATACATTGCCTTTCTGTGGTTGTGTCTGTTAAAATCATCACATGTTTTCCTTTAAAAGATGTATTACAATCACTCAGCAGACATGTATTACTTGTTCTATCTAGCAAATCCGTTAACTATCTAATCTAAATGCTGCAATAGCTGAAAATGGTCAGTTATGATCAGTGTACCGCCCTGCAAACAAATGTAAAACAGAAATAAAATAAAATCCAATTGCACTATGTTATCCTGCTTTTCTTGCATTCATGGGGAATTGCTTAATGTGTTTTATTTCTATGCATTCTTGAGTCCCCACCATGTTTCTGTTACAAATTCTGTGTACCCCATTCAGTGGACAGGTTCCTATTTCAGACTGGTCTGAATTGCAGAGTGGTGGTAGTTTTCAGTAGTCTGTTGATAATGCTTATTTTTTATGTTGTAGGCAAAAACTCCATGGAGCATGCATGTAATGGGGACTAAGAGGTGATATACATAATATGAGCACTCCCACACAGCTCTGCGGGAGTGGTACAAATTGGTCATTGTGTCATGGGAGTCTTGAACAAGGGTTTCTATTGTCACAGATCAGCTCCCCAATCCCAAAATTACAGGCCTAGTCTTTAGCTGCTGTGTCTTACTGCCTGTACCTGAGCTTCCATTTCCCAAACCACCAACCAACTGAGGTCATGATCAAATATTGCTTATATAATAAGACATTTAGCCTCTTCTCACATGGTATAAACCAAATATTTTATATTTTCAAAAATATAATCAACAACAATTATAGTCTAAAGAACACCTTTTTCATTACATTTCCCATAGCTTATACACCAGATTGCCTAGATACCTTCAATATCAATAAGATGCAGAATCTTAAAGAGAATAATCTAAAGTTTTGGCACCAGTTTATGGGCAATAAGAACATCCAAACCAATCAACTTTCTCTTAGCCAGATATAATGTCTGTCAAGGTAATTGACTCTGTATTCAATCTTTAAGACAGTTTGTTGAAAATAAATTGAGAGTGTCAATAAATCTGGAAAATGATATCATACCAAGAATGATACAACTATTCATATGGTGTAGTTTGATGAACATTGAACATAAATTAAGCATATCACCTGTATATAAAATCCTATGAGAAGACTTGATTACTTTTGACCAAGCTTTTTGGAATTACTCCATAAAGATTAATGGTGAAACCTTTATCTAATGATAATAAGAAACAGTTATTAAATTCAATAAAAAACACTTCATCATCTTTATATTGGAGACTATATAACTGGAGATTTATTCATAGAAGCTTTTACACTCCACACAGAATTGACCTTATAACCAAGAGTAATGAAAGCAAATGCTGGAGGTGTGGTGATATTCTTGAAGCCAACTGGGTTCATATGTTCATCGAATGTAGAACTTTCACAAAATACTGGAATGATTTTAGACATTTTGCAAAAGCCCTGTGGTCTGATAACTGTCAAATTACTAGTTCTTTGATATTATTCAGTGTCCCTACCCCAAGTGTAATTCCTAGACATCAGTTACCTGTTCTTGGGTTAATTCTAGCTATTGCTTGAAAAATAATTACATTGGAAAAATAAGCAAGATCTTAGGTTTACTGAGTTTATTTCAATAGCAAAATCTGCATGTAAAAAAGAAATGCAAACTATTTATCAGAGATCATCAAATTTAACACACAAAAGACTAGCTTGCCAAAAATTGGAGAGATTGTTAGATAAATATTGATTACCTTTCTTGGATAAAACAAATGTTTATCATGGATGTTTGTATATAGCGTAAATAGTTATTATGTTTTATATTATTTATTTTTAATACTTTATGTCCATGTTTATTAACAAAATTTAATAAAAATGTTTTTGGAAAAAAAATAATCAAGTCCCCTTTTCTTATGCAGAGGCTGTCAAATTATACCACTGTAATTCATTCTGCAGAGTTTACATGAAGTCTGTTTTGTGTATCTGTAGCCACCTTTGAAAATGTTTCCTTCCTTGACTGTTAAACTGTCTTTTCTTCTCATAAATCTCTTCAGCTTCTCTTCATTTAGATCTGTGTTTGTGTCATGATCATGTATTGTCTTCCTCACTTTTTTCATGATATATACATGACATTACATAGTAGATGATGTGCATTATTTTCCCTCTTCTTTGAACATCTATCCTGTCAGTGTATTAGAGTGTTGTAAACATTACTCACGATCTGGACTCATTATCTGAGATACAAAGGAGGAGTGATCTCCCATATCTCTTTTAAGCACAGGGCACAAGTTCCTTTCTTTTCCTTATACCATCTGTGGGACCTACCTGTGTGCCTTCATAGTGTAATATGCCACCTCTCTGTTGTACACTTGGTGAATGCCTATCCTGCTATGTTACAGTTTTATGCCTTCCTCAGTACCTCTTCACAAACATGGCCTTTGAATGAGTCAGACAGCTCAACATTCCATCCCATTTTAATATTTTCAGCAGTTTTGTTCTCATCTCTCTTCTGCAAAATAGACAATCTGGAGTGCTGAACTCTAGAATTTCATGTTATCAAGTAGTCATTTTCTTACTGGGAAGAACTTGCATTTGTCACTTGTGATCTTTCTCTTTGTTCTTCTACATTTTTTACTTCCTGAATGGTTACTCCTGATTTTCATATACATTTAAAATTCCAGTCTGGCAGCCCCAAATTCCTCCTGATGTTCTCAAAAGATTCCAGCACTACAGTTACCTGTATACACGTCCTTCACTAACATGTTCCCTTTCTCCTCTTTCGTCTTCTCTGTACTTTAACAGGCAGTACCCTAAATCCCACTGCATAGCCCAAATGCCTTACATTTTCCTATTCTTTCTCAATTTTCTTTGCCAGCATTCCCATTCAGCAATGGCATGTAACTACACATTTCTTCTTTCCTATGTTTCCCCTTCTCAAGAATGATGTTTTTTTTCCAGTCCCCACTCTTTCATATCATACCATTATTTACGTTATTACAGAGCAAAATCTCTCACAACTTCCATTAGCATAAATTTCTTGTGAGACCAGTTTAGGTCTGAGGTGCTTCACTTTTCCTTCATCTTGCATTTTATTAATATACTTATTCACGTCAATATAAACTCATTAATCTTATGTAGTTTGTTTATTTTTCAGATT
Source organism: Protopterus annectens (assembly GCF_019279795.1). Taxonomy (NCBI): domain Eukaryota; kingdom Metazoa; phylum Chordata; order Ceratodontiformes; family Protopteridae; genus Protopterus; species Protopterus annectens. The sequence goes on along the minus strand of NC_056731.1, from coordinate 828,101,039 downwards.
CAGGGCTAAATTTTATGTACCTCAACACAGCGATTATTTTAATCATGATTAATTTTTAGTCCCACACATCTCTTCTGTTAGCAGTTGGCTGGCTGTGCATAAGCACATTTTATATACACACACACACACACACATATATATATATATATATATATATATATATATATATATATATATATATATATATACATAAATGGATCTACTTTGAAACGACTCCCATATAACTGAACATCATTTTCCTGAGAATAAAATCGTGAAAAATGAAATACCTGAATGGCAAAGTTTTCTCTGGGTAAGTAAACACTAGTCTAAACTTACATGAAAAACAAACCAAAGTAATTAAAACCCACCTAGGTAGGGGGCTACACCCCCCCTAACTATATATACCAATGACAGGATCTCACTGCAGTGGAGAAAAGGGCATATTGGGCAAGTGTTTACTTACCCTGGGAAAACTTCACCATTTGGGTATTTCAGTTTTCATGATTTTTGTCTTGGGAAAATGATGTTCGGTTATATGGGCTTCAATGTTTCAAAGTAAATCCATATAAAGATGTATATATATATATATATATATATATATATATATATATATATATATATAGGTTCATAGGTAGATACTAGGCTATCTGCCTGAAGGCATTTATAAGCACAGCCAGAATGTGTTGGCTTTCGCCGCCCCCTTAGATTAGTTCCCTGTGCCTCTGTCCAGCAGAGCCACTGAAGTGATCCCTGGGGTAAACTTTCTGTTTCCCATCCACTCATCAAGGTTTCTCTTGAATAGGGTTAATGAGGAGCTCTGCCTAATGTAGACTGGAATTTTGTTCCAGAGCATGGGAAGTCTCTGGGACAGGAATCTATCCCTCCAGCTCATCCTATTTATTGTTGTGGTGAGGTTTAGATCCCTGGACCGTGTGGCTCGAGGGGATATGGTTTTCTTTAGGTGGAGCATGTCCATCAATTCTGGGTTGGACATGGCCTTGTATGTCAGGCAGAGAACACTTCTGAGTAGGCCGAGTACAGCTGGAGTTTCTTCAGTCGAGCTGCATAGGGCATCTGCTTGAGGCCAGTGATCCTCTTGGTGAGGTACTTCTGTGGTCTTTCCAGTTGTTGCAGGTGTCTTGTAAGGTACATCCCAAATGGGGCATTGTACTCTATGATGGGTATGATGAGTGATGCGTAGAGGGGCCCAATGACCTCTTTCGATCTGGATGCAAACCCTTTTGTGATTAGGTGGGCCACATAGAAGGATTTTCTAACCACTTTGGCAATGTGATTATCAAAGGAGAGGTTACTATCTACTTGGGTCCCCAGATCCCTTATTACGTCTTCCGTATTTAGGGGGCTACCACCTATGTGGTAGTTTATGAGTACTTTGTTTTTTCCAAAGGGGATGACTATGCACTTTTTGGCATTTAGCTTGAAGCCATGGTTTTGACACCAGGTATCTGTCTCAGTGAGACCCTTTTGGAGGATGTCTGTGTCAGCTGGAGAGTCAATTATAGCCCCTAGTTTGCAGTCGTCTGTGAACTTGGTCAGCCATAGTCCTCCTGTGCTTGCGTCTACCTCTGAAAACTATATTAGAAACAGGAGGGGTCCTAGGACTGAGCCCTGGGGAACGCCACTTATAACCGGTTTAGAATCAGACCTAGCTCCCACAACTTTTAACATGTGGGCTCTGTCCATGAGCCAGCTGGCAACCTCTCTTGTGACATAGAGATTTATGTTCAGGCTGGTGAGCTTGTCTAAAATACCTGAGTGGGGAATAGTGTTGAAGACCTTTGTGAGGTCTAGGTAGGCTGTGTGGACCGCCTTTCCCTCATCTATAGCCTTCATAACTGTCTCAAAGAAGTCAACCAGGTTTAGGAGGTATGATCTGCCCTTGACAAAGCCAAACTGGGTAGGGTCCAGTGTTTGGAGATTCCCAATGTCTCTGTTAATGAGATCCATGATGATGCACTCCATAGCTTTGCAGACCAAGCTAGTCAAGCTTATAGGGCAATAGTTCCCGGAGTCCATTGCAGCTCCAGCTTTGTGGAGCAGAATAACTGTTGCTGTGCACCACTTTGTGGGCATGTAGCTTGTGGAGAGGCTGAGTTTAAACAGTGTGTTTTGGTGAGGGGTTAGTTCATCTTTGAGGTCGTGTAGGACGCAGCCTGGGACACCATCTGGTCCCATTGTTGCTGTGTTTTTGTCTTTGGAGAGGGCTGTTTTAACCTGAGTGTCTGTGATTTCAGGGGCACTACATTCTTCTGGTATAGTTATGGGCCATTTTGGGGGTGAGAGCGGGGTGAAGTTTGCACTGAACCTGTCTGCCAGGATATTGGCTATATCAGTCGGTTCAGTGTATTTTGTGCCATTCTGCACTAACTCCGAGCAGATCTGAGAATTGCCACTTAGATTCTTGACATAGCTAAAGAATGCCTTGTGGTTATCTTTGGACTCCATGGCAATTTTTCTTTCGAAGCTAACCTTGGATAATTTTATGAGGGAACGTAATTTCTTGTTGATACTGATCAGGGATGTCTTCCCTTCTTGGGATTTTACTCTTTTCTGTACTAGTTTCCTCCTTCTATTGTATAACTTGTTTATGGCAGGGGTCCACCAGACTGGTTTCTTTTTCTTGGAGGAGTGAGTCTTGGTTTTGTTTGAGATAGCACGATCCATGCATTCTCGTAGGTGCCCATAGAGTGCATTAGCAAAGATTTTTCAGCTTGGACAGCGTTATCCTTTAGCATGGGGACTTTGAAACTTTCCACCTCGTAAAAGTTTTTCACAGTGGCTTCCTTTACCGGGGGTGGTGGCGGAATGTGGATATCCAGAGTGATTAGTTTATGGTCAGATCTAACCAGCGAGGGGTTGACCTCCAGTGTGGAACACCGATCGCTCATGTTGGTGATAACCAAGTCCAATATGTTGTCACCTCGAGTGGGGGTGTTGACCAGTTGATCCAGGGTGTTTGAGTTTATAAATTCTAAGAAATGTTGGGCAAAGGAGTTTGTACTTGAGTAGTTCTCCCAGTTAATGCTTGGGTAATTGAAATCACCCAATATCAGGGTGTTTGGTAGGACCTTTATGTTTCCCAGTGTTTCCAGGAATGTGTAGTGGGGGTCCTGGGACATGGTAGGTGATCTATAGTAAGCTATAATTTTAATAGCAGTTTTGCCCATTGTTAGTTGCCTGTGGATGATCTCTGAAGCATCATGCTGTGCCACTAACCTGTAGGTGTGGGTATCCTTGATGAATATGGATACTCCCCTGCCTTTTGTATTTCGGTCCGGGTTTTGTGGCCGAAATGTATGGTATGAGTTGTAGCCTGGTAGTGCTGGGGTGCTCTCTGGAGCCTTAAACCAGGTTTCTGTTACTGCACATATATTGATTTTCTCCATACTGAGGAGTGCCTCGAGTGCCTGCATTTTTGAGGTTTAGACTTCTGGCATTGAGTAGCATTGCCTTCAGTTTTTTGTTACTTGTGCTATTTATGGTGGTGGGTTTGTCTTTTGAGCCTTGCCTAAAAAAGGCACTATGGGGGTGGCAAGAGCCTTGGCCAGTATTTGAAAGCCTAAGGGTGACAGGTGCAAGCCATCTCTATCGAAGCAGCGTGGCTTGTCGAGCATGTCATCCCAGGCTGACAGACACTGGATCCCCTTTGAATGACACCAGAAGCTAAGCCAATTGTTGAAATTGATCATTATTTCTCTATACTGTGGTATCATTCTTGGTGAGGGCAGGATGCGACTCAGGGTCAGGGTCATACCGGCCTGGGCTACATGATCAGAGAGCTCCTCCATGTCTCTTTTCATGTAGTCCAGGGAGGTATGGCTCAGGTCATTCACAACAACATGGACAATGACAGAGTCATATTTGTACTTGTTCTGGAGTGACCTGAGTGCTTGTGTTATGTGGCGGATCCTGTCACCCGACAGGCAGCTAACAGTAACCTTCTCCTTGTTCAGCCTTGTGAGTGGGACGTCAGTTTGCCTGACTATAGAGTCACCTATTACTAGTGTGTTGGGCATGTTATTTTGCCTTAAGGGCTGTGATTGCGTGGCGCACTGGTTTTATGAAGTATGTGTTTCATGGTTTGTGTCGGTGTGTGGAGGTTGCTTGGATGTCTGCTTTGGAGGTCTCTGTTGCTTTTGCAGCTCTTTATTTAGTGCCACCGAGTATGTTTTTGTGTATTTATGTGTGTTTTTTGCTGGTGCTGGTTTCATAGGTCTATGTGAGACTGGTGGTGTGATGCAAGTAATTCCCTTCTCCACTTGACTGCCTGGTCCAGTCTTGGGTTAAGAGAGCTTAGCCTCCAGTTTGGCTGTATAATTGCATCTCTCGCATGTATTAGTGTTTGGTTGCCTTTCGTAGTTTGTGGTTGCTGTTTGGCTGGACACACTCTCTTTTTTTGGCAGTGTAGGGTGTATCTTCTACATACTGTAAGCAGTTTTTTATCTGTGAATGTGGGATACTGTCAAATGCTTTTTGTAGTCTATCCATGCCATACTTAGATTCTTCCCATTTTTTACAATTCTCCATTATGACTTTATTTGACATCAGTGATCCTTTGTTCCATATGACTTTCTTTTATTACTCTTTTGTTCTAATGGCATAATTGAATTTTCTTCTAAATAACTATAAACTTTGCTGGCATAATTTCCAGTGTATAGTTTTTATGCCATTGGAAGGCAAGTTATTGGTCCATAGTTTTTAGGATAGCTTGCAGGTTCACTCTTAAGTAAGAGTATTGTTTTCCCTGTTGTTAACCAGGCTGATACCTGTTCTGGGGTGTGTACATAAATAGGTCTTTTATCACAACTATCTTTTTTAGTATTTTTGTTGAGCTATTCCCTCTTCTATAGTCTTCTAACAATTACACTTCTTGTCTTAATTGCTTTATATTTTCTCTATTCGATACTTCCATGATGGTATTCAATTTCTCCCCTTCCTTTCCCTCACTACCCTGTGTTCTTGTGGTAGAACTTTATCAGTTATTAATTTAGCTGCACAGTAATATATCCTGTTTACTTGTGTTATATCGCATGGATCTCTATGGACAGTCCTGATTACTGTGTTCATTTGTTTTATCAGACTTCTGACTTTTGGGGGTTTATTGACCTTCTGCAGTCTATTTCTTTAATTGATTTTAATATATCTATCTATGTCCATTAAAATCAAGCAACTCTTCCCTTAGTTCATTTTCTTCTAAACTGAGGGCACATCCCTTGTTTTCTATTTCCTGTGGGCATTCTATAGAAAGTTCTATAGCATCTTCCTGTGTCACCTTATCTTCAGTTTCATCCTGTGCCATCCTATGCTCTGTCATATGGAAACTCACGGGCCCATCACTCCACAACATTGACTGCATCAGAGTTTCCACAGTCTCCTGTTCCTTCCCTTGCTGTCTAGCTTTAAGTGAATACTTATACTGGTTTCCTGTGGAAGGCTCCAAAGTATGTTGATATGGCACCTGATCAAATGCTTCCTGTTCCACTGGTTTTCCCTTAATTTGGATATCCATTGCTCTATCCTGTTGTGGTGCTTTCTGCATTAGATTTTCTACACTGAATCCTTCACTTTACAGGTGCTCCATAACCTCAATTTCTTTTTCTTTAACTTCTCCATTACTGATCTCCTTTTCTGCTTTTCCTCTTTGTCTTCTTATTTTTTGTATTGTAAAGTTTTCCATATTTGGATTCCTTTGCCTGTGTTTCTATTTAAATTAGGACTCCCTTCATCTCTCCATTAGGACTCCCTTCTTCTCTTTCTGTCCTATGTCCATATTTCTTTTTTATACCTTTCAAAAGTCTCTACATTTTATTCTTTATATTTTCTCGCTTCCCCAGTTGCTTCTTTTTCCAAATAGACCAAGGTTTCTGGTTCTATATAATGTTTTTTTATAAAGCTGTTGTATTAATGAACCCAAATTTTTGTTTGAAGCTTCTAACAGCTTTTCTTGTGGAAGTATTTTACTTTCCTCTAATTTCACTCTTAATATTTTTGTATATCTTCTGTCTGGAAATTCTGGGCTTCTTGCATAACAGTAACAACACATAATTTCTTTCTTATCCTCAATAGTCCACTCTATCGTCTTTAGGGCTCTTTTTTTAACTATCCGTTTTTGTGATTTTTATGGACTGTTACTTTTTTCTACAATGTGGGTGGGGTGGGCATACTCCCCCTGGGCCTGGCCTAGCCCCATGTTAGGAATGTTACTGTGTCTTGAGCATTCTGCACTGTCATGTTTTCCAGTCCTGGCACCAGTGTGCCTACAGGATTGGGCAGTTTTTTTTTTTTTATCCTGGGTCTTGTGCATCCTGATATCTTTTTTAACCTACTTCTGTCCATGATATATGCTCTATAAAATACAGTCTATATATCAGTGTCATCTTGGTGAGATTTTGTGAAAAACAGGGTCCACCTTGTCAAGGCGCCCATTAAGACTTGAGAATGGATTCAATTTCAGCAATACTGCTCTGTTTTGCTTGCTGACTTATCTCTCCATTTTGAATCCAAGCTCCCGTCCATGTGATTTCTCCACTGACCCACCAGATTCCTGCCTTCCTCCTATATCTTGTTTCATTCATGCAGCCTTCCTCCATGTGATTTTCCCACCATATCTCATCTACTCGTTCATCACATCCCATATCCATAATTGTTTTGGTAATTCTCTTGAATGTGCACCTCAGCTGGTCTTCACCTAACTTCATTTCTTATCTATTTCCACAGATAACTGACTTTTTTCAGAAGCAAGCTTACCTCTCATTGTCATTTGTATCGTACTTTAATCCATTCCTCATATAATGTGTGGGTTTCTGGCAAGCCACTGAGGAGTGAAGTCACTAAATAATGACAAACATCTGAGTTTCAGACTTCATATCCTTCAGAAAATGCTAATATAAAAACTGTTTCTCTAGCAATTTTCTATGTTTATAAGAGCAGCATTTAAAATCTTTCCCTATTTTTGGATCTTTGTACCCCTATTAGTTTTGTCTTTGTCCAGATTTCTTGAGTTAAGAGGTATGATTTGTATATTTCATATGCGACTCTCATTTATTTCAAAGCCCAGCTTAAATTAGATTGTCGTGTGTGTACTACATGTAATTTATCTTTTTCTTATTTCAGACTCCATTTCAGTCATCACAGCCTGTTCCTAATTAAAATACAATTCCACCTATTTTTTCTGAATTGACTTTGTGTGTATTGTTTACACGCTGTACTCCAGTAGAAATGCTCAATAAAAGATAAACCTTTAAGAAAAAACAGCAGTTAGACCTACTGCATTCTGCATTAATTAGAAGTTACATCAACTTAGTTGGCCATGGAATAACTCCTGCAATTTCCAAGATACTGAAGCTCAGAAGTTAATTCAATGCTAAATGTAAAGATAAATGCCTATGGTGGAACCTTAATGTAAAAAGGATTTATAATAAAAGAAAAATCTTACTGCACACAAAACTTAATTTAACTCAAGGTGTCAATAATATTCTTCCTAAACTTAACAAAGAACTTCAGATGCTGATAAAATAAACCAAAACAAGAAAAAATAGCCAGGCATAGGATAACCATAAAGAATTCTTGTTAGAAATCTCAGAAGCAATGCCCAACACTTTGTGGAGATAATAATAAAGTATATCACACACCTAGACCCAGAGAATATGAACAGTCTTCTAGTGGACAGATTTAGCTAAAACCTCACCCCTCTCCCCTCTTATATTTTCAGATTTCCTACCTGTATTTATACTCCTCCTCTCATCTCCCAAGAACAAGTCCTCAAGGTGTTATCCAAGGCCAAGAATGTTACTTCTGAGGGGCCAGATAACATACTGGGTTGCCTACTGTTCAGCTTGAAACATGACTTGTCAGACCACCTACAGATGTTATCAATATGAGACTCCAAACAGGCTTCATGTCAGACGAATGGAGGACAGCAGAAGTCACACCTCTGCACAAAGGTGGAGTATCAACATACCCAGGTAATCATAGACACATAAACCTAATGAGCCTCATCTGTAAGGCTATGGAAAGGATCATTATGGAATTAATAAATAAGGATATGGATAACCTATAAGATCTCAACCCAAGCCCGTTTGGCTATATCAATCACAGATCTTCCCTTGTAGCTATCACATTGACAACATACCCCTAAAAGCTGATCCAGTAGTCAGGATTGGGGAACCTAATTTAACAATGAACTGTCCTTTGACCATCATATATTCACTACTGTAAGGATGTCTGTCTTCATTGCACAGCTTATATCTAAAGGGATATCATACACAATATTGAAAAATCACATTTTTGAGCAACAAATGATTGAACACAAAAGACTGAATATCAGCCAATCCAAAACATGATTTTTGCAGGGGACAACACCCCCCCTGCACCCACCACACCTACTGCTAATGATATATACCAGCTCCGAGACTGGTGTACAGTGGGGAATGGGCAAATTCCCCCGATCCTCACTGTTGATGACCTCATACAGACTTAAATACACAAAAAGCAATCAAATAAGTTTCAGTCACTTCTGCGGATGTAAAAAATGCTTGAAATTCCAAACATTTGATTATTTTATGCCTTCCATCTAAAGGTATGGCACCCAGGTCCATAGATGTAATCATTCCCCTATAATTGGCTCTCATCAGCGCCAGTTATTGAATATAATGCCCCATTCAGTAGGTAGCTGTCCCAACACTTATCACAACTGGAGAGACCACAATGCTTTCACAGTAAAAATATCAAGAGCCTGAATCACAAAATCTATGCCCACCCTATCACTTATCCCTCTTGGCACTATACAGGCTGGGAAGGGGCAACTGCTGTCTCACATATAGAGCCTTGGCAGAACCTATCCTGGCAGACATATTACACATTCACAAGTCTGACTGTAGTATGAATACCAATTCAAGGGATCTCAATCTCTTTTGTAACATAAATAGAAAATATTGGGGGGATAAGTGTATAGCACAGAAAATGCCTCTTCTATGAAATCGTCTTCCACACCATATAAAATGAAGTACATTTTTTACTGTATTAAAATGTAATTTGGATGAATAGAAGGAAAACTGCCAACTCATTTCTGATCATACCTCTCAACCTTTATAACAAAAATCTGGACAAAGCAATAAATAATGGGGGGACAAAGACCTAAAAATAGGTACACTTTTTTAAATATTGCTTTTACAAACTTAGAAAGTAGATAGAACAGGTTTTGCGTTAGTATGAATTTTCTGAAAGGTATGAAGTCTGAAACTCAAATGACTGCCATTATATCTGACTTCAACCCTCAATGTTTTGCCAGAAAACCACAATTTTATGAGAAAAGTACCAAAAATATGAGGCAAAAATCTGGACATTGTGTGAAAATCTGTATGGTTGTGAGGTATGTTTCTGATTTAGAACCCATGACCCTTAAGGATAGAGGCAGTAAGTAAATGTCCCAACATATCCTTGTTCTGCTTACCTCTGGGTTATTTGTATGCAAAATATAAGGACTAAAAACTACCATGAGAGTGTAAGGCTACTATCCTTAAGATCCTCATGGATCAGTAGCCTAGTATGTACATACAAACCTATAGTGTTAAGAATAAAGATTTTCAAAAGTTTAGATCAACATTGCAAGAATGCAAAACTTACAAAATTATTCAAAACCTCTTGCAATCTTTTTGTATCACTATTAGACAATAGGAAAAACACAGGCAAGAGTTCCAAAGACTGCAGTATTTTGCAATGAACCATGTATGCACATTTTCTGTTGAACAATGTGGTTATTCTTTTTTTCTCCCTAATTCTTAATCTTCAGTTTGGTTGAGTTATCATTTGATTAAAGAGATAAGGTGATAGGCACTAAAATACCACAAAGCCTAAACCTACAAGGACTAAGTCATATTCGCATTTCAGTCAGTCAATAACAACAGGTAATCCTCCTAATATAAATATAAACAAAATGCATACCCAGATAACCACAGCTTCAGCAGAAATGTAGTTGTATGGGGGCCAAGCAGGAGTAGCTAAGCCAGTGATTCTATTGGTTATAATACTTAAGAAGCGGGGTGCTACATACTATTGGAGCAGTGAAAGTAATTGGCCCTTTTATTCAGCCCATTCAGGAACCCTTTCCAACAATGTTCAGTATCTGCCACATCTGTGTAGACTAACGCAGGGCCAAATTTTTCAAAGTCCATAACTGCCAGCTTAAGTAGATGGATGAGGAGAAGGCAGGGAGGTCTGAAGCAGTACAAATATATTTTGAATGGAGGTAGATGGACTTTGAGTAGTATTACAGAGTCAATGTGCCATAGTTAACCAAAATACCCACAAGAAAAAGCCACAAAGCAGAATATGTTAAATAGGACAGAGCAGACCACAGGAGGGAAGTAGAAGTGACTGCAGAGTGAGAGAGAGAAGTAGCAACATAAGGAAACGTGGCTCCAGAAGGAGACAGGTGGGACAGCTGTGATTAAACCAAGAAGCAACAGGCTCTGAAATACAAGAACATGTTATGAAACAGGAACTACACCATGTAAATAGATGAGAAGTATCAGGATTAAAGTAGGCGCAGAAGTGGCTGTGTCAGCAGTCCACAGGATTAGCATGTGTAACTGAGCAGTAGCAGGCGTTATCCAACATTAACAAACACAATATTCCATGATTAGTAACCTTTAACAGGAGTAATGCCAGCACCTTAGCATTAGTGACTAATACTCAACATTGATCTGCAGCAACAGGAAATAATTACCACCGCATCTGCTTACATGGTTCGGCATTAGACTATTTTTGCCTGAACCTGAGATAAAGATTACAGAACCCTCTTATAAAGTCCAACACTGTATGGAATAAGGCTTGAACTTGCATTAAGAAGCTATTTCTCCCAGTGCAACATGTACAATATCTAATAATATTATCAGAATTTCAACACTGAAGATTCTCTGCCCAAGGGCAGTAACTAGTAAGGGTACAGAAAATTTTGTGCTTATGATAAAACAGACCAAATTGGAATGCGTGGTAATTTTACATAAGCAGAAAAAGTATATTGCTGTCCTTCATAGGAGATGTTAAACCAAGGCCCCATCTGCTTGAGCTGATGGTAAATGAGGTGGATGTAAAAGATTCCATAACACTTATCAAAAAAAGGGGGGAAGTTCTTCACTACCCTGGCCAAATTTCCCCTAGTAGTATAAATCACATCTTTGGTCTTCCCTGAAAAGAGGTCACTAGTCTAGTGGGACTTAGTCAACAAAGGATAAATAAATAAATGAAAATATATTTCACCTATATCAACAGTGCTAATAATATTCTGCAATATATTGGCATTCTATCCAGGATTACTTTGTTCCTTTATGCCCATTAAGTACCTCATCACTCTGAATTTGATTAGTCAGATAAACAATGAAAAATGAATGAATGAATGCTAGGGTAAAAGATAAATTTAACAATTAACTCAGAATAAGAGAACATGATTAAGGGTGCTCTTTCATCAAACAGGTTAACCATTTCCGTCTGTCCTATCATAGTGTCTGTAATAGCTGAGAATATCAGTAGGATTTAAAACACCAAAAAGTCAGTGCTGTAGTTTACTCCTAATTCTTGGTTTAAATGATTTAATAGTAAAGTATTAAGGCATAGATTGGTATAAATTATCACAGAGTACATATCATTCTATAGTTAGCATAGAAAATAAGGAACATAGCCAATGTACTCAAATCTGACAATGCAAAACTCTAATTGCCTTAATTTCATGTGCCTGTTTTGTAAAACAAATGGGTTATAACAAGTTAAAAATATAAACTCATGAATTTAAGATGTGTATATGTTTTTAACCACAGCAATCTTAACATTCAGACTCAACGGGTATTGTACTCTCTCTACCAGAAATATTCAAGTACGGGAGCAGAAGTCACAATTATTGGATCATTTACTGCCAGAATATTACATCTCTGTGAAATGACTGTGGTTTCATCTCATTTATTCTGGTTTATGGGCATATCTTTTGATAACCATTTGAAAAGTATATGACAGTTCAAATCCTATACTAAATTTTCAATTAAAATATCTGCTTGACTATTTATGAAATCATAATCATGCAGATGTGCATCATTTATTTTTTATACTTTTTCTCAGCGACGAGCTCACCTTTTATTTTGCAAGTTTTGCAAGATAAATAAAACAGTAAGTGTTGCATTTTTGTAACATAGAGGATTATCATTGGGTCACCAAGCGTGATGAGCATATTATGTATGAGAGAAGCTCAAGAGGTGAATATTGGCATCCATGCTGAGTGCTGAGATTTTACTTCCCTGTGCACTATTAGTCTAAAGTTAAATAAAAAAAAACATGATGAGTTGTACCAGCTTTGAAAACCAGTAAAGCACTGGGGAAGTGATTGACATTGTTACATATTCCCTGAGTAATGGAAGCAGTTTTAACCCAAGTACTTGATGTACTTTAGCAGACAACAAGCAGAAATGGGAGTTGAAAGGAAGCTGTTTCATGTCCTACTACTGCTGCAGTTTTCTGGTTAATGTTGTCTGCTTTTAGAGTACATACTTGATGTTAACAGCACCTAGGGCTGCTTAACAATTGTTAAGCAGCCGTCTAAGTATTGCTAAGCTCAGTCCTCATGCTATAGCAGCGCTTAGTCAGGATTTTATTTAATTGTTTTTTGAGTATAATCATTACTCTCCATACACAACATTTTTATTAAATTACATTTTACGCAATGACATAGATACATAATAATTACCAGAAAAGAAAACAAACCATAGCTTTTATTGTATTTTCATACAGTATGCATATATTATGTTTTTTATTTAATAACTATTATGCAGTCCAAATTACTTTTATTTTGTGGCTTGTTAAATACTGAAGTAGAACAAACCTTACCATTATTGTTTGTGTCTCTATAAAAAAGTTAAAGGCAGCACAAATGTGAAAGTAAAATGACCATATCAGCAGATGCTCTAATGGTTCACTGTTGCAGTATTCTAAGCTATTTGGGTTATATTCTGCCAATGATATGCCCAACCAGCCAGTTTTTCAAAGTGTAAGGGTATCTACCAAATGTTCTAACTACCAGGAGTTTGAACAACCCTCCATATAAAAGTCAGTCAGAGTGCTGAAAGCTTCAGTGCTTTTTTGCCCCATGAAGGGAGGCAATAACCGTGAATGAAAAAAAATGCTAGGAAACTTAAAGCATGACTGACTATATGTATAGTAGTATATACAACCACACATGTAAAACAAGAGTAATTAAATATGCAAGTGTATATATATATATATATATATATATATATATATATATATATATACATATAAAACAGCTCCCTATTACGCTGTCTCAGACGCAGGTTGTTGAATGCATCTTTGTCGAACTGAAAAGTGAGAAAAGGCAAAATAGTGAAGCGGCTTTTCAGCAAATTCTTTCCCTGGGAAAGAATTTGTTTGGCCGCTTTCACTACTTTGCCTTTTCGGTACTGGTAGTGCGTTCTAGGAGTTGGTATATTTAAATAGGGGGTGTGGGGGGCACAGCCCCCATGTTGGGGTGGGGTGGAGCCCCTGACAGTATGTAAATGTTTTACAGTTTTTTTTTTTTTTTTGTTTTGGAACAACGATTTTTTTCTCTTAGAAAAAATTGCTGTTCTGAGGTTTTGATGTTGTAAGCTTTCGCTTATATGGGGTCAATTATGTGTCGTTCGCTCTTTTGAGTGTACAATATCATAATATAGACCCTATATAACCACACCCTGGTAACACACACACACACGCACACACACACACACACACACACACACACACACACACACACACACACACACAGACATACCTACACACATAAAAACAGCAACTACAAAATGGGGAGCTGGAGAGAGGGACAGCTACTGCAACAGTGATGTAATAGAACATCTACTTTTGTCGTAAGTGTACTTTCACAGCTGTATTATGTTCAAAATTAGATTTATGTTGCAGTAGGTTAAGTTCTTTAGGTAAACTGCCATACCTTAGAAACAAAAGGGGAGGGAGAAGAAATTAAGAAACCAGGAATGGTCCTAGCAAACCCTCTTCTGAATCTGGTAATGGGATCCAGTTTGCAATGCTTTGTAAAGTATGGCCAGAAAGTTGTTGCCCCTAGAATCCTTCTAGAGTCCACCCCTTTCCAGAAATCCACTGATGAAGACAATGCCCAAGTGGAATGGGCTCTAACTCTCCTGGAAGTGGATTGTTATGGTGAGAATAGCAACAAGAACTAGCATGAAATATCTATCTCAAAATTATCTGTGTTGACACTGGATGTCTTTTTCTCTAACCTTCATAACAGACACATAGCTGATCAGCTTTCCTGAAAGACTGAGTTTAGCCTAGGTAGTTTCTGAACTGCCTGTGGATATCCAGAGTATGAAGAATTTTTTTCTCCCTCATTTTTGGGCTCAGGAAAAAAGACAAGAGATGAATAAACTGACCCACTGAAAACTTTAAGACCACTTTAAGCAAAACAGAAAGATTACTTCTCAAAGCAACCCTGTCCTTATGGAAAACGAGGTAAGTTTGACTTATCATAAGAGCATGTAACTCTTTATATTCTTCTACTAGAAGTCAGAGCAGTGAGTAAAACAGTCCTCCATATTAAGAACCTCAAGTCAGAAAAGAAATTAGTTTATATATATATATATATATATATATATATATATATATAAAAAAAAATATATATATATATATATATATATATATATAAAAAAAAATATATATATATATATATATATATATAAAAATATAAATATCAATATATATATATATCTATATATACGTTTAACCTTTAAAGAAACACATATCATACATTTGAATAAGAAGGGAATTACTTGATGTGGTTGATGTAAAGCTGTTTCTGTTTGTGTGTGGAATTGCTTTGTTGGGTTGTTATAGAGAAACAGAGCTGTAGAATTGCTTTATTCATGTGTACATGCATAATATGGACAAGATTGTCTTATTTCAGCTATAAGCATGCATATCAAGTTTAGAATGTACATGCTTTACTGCAGAATACTTTTGGACAATTTGCTGTTATTGCTCATAAGGTAGTACAGGCTGTTGTATTATCTTTCTTTTTATTTTCATGTTTGTCTGTACAGCTATCTCCGCTTTAAGCTATGAAATGGTCATTAAAATGGTACCTTGGAGCAAATTAATTCCAAGTTCTTCTGGGTTCCTTGCATGTTACAGACTTTTCCTTTAACACAGTAGCCCATGTTTTATCAGGCAGTTTCATTATCTGGCAGTCATGCAATATTGATGAGGTCAGTTTGTGAACAGAAAAAAATATTTGCTTATTTGTTTTGTCTGTTTATTTGAATTTGTTGACTGGGCAGGTGGGCTAGTCCCTGGACCCTTTTCAGCCATAACCTTGGTGTAAATGCCCAATTACAGAGTTAATTAACACAGGGATAACATTATGATTGCTTTACAGTGATGTTTACAGATATGTTCAGCTTAACAATAAAATTGATATCAAGGTGTTGAGCTTAATTATAGCATTTAGACAGTCTACGGTGCTTTTTGCATTCAGATGATCACCTTAAAAGTTATATAGCGTAATGATATGCAATGTCAGATAAGGCTTCCAGAGAAAAGAGAAAAAGAAGAAAAGAGAGAGACAGAAAGAACAAGAATGAAACAGAGCTAAAGTGCTCATTCCCACATATGTAAGCCATCCCAATATTTACACATTTAAAGGGCGACAAGTGTGCCTCCAAAACTGAAAAGGTTAAAGGCTCCACCATTGGAAGATATTTGAGGACTTTTTAATGGTGGGTGTAGGGGGAGGGTCACCAGGAGCTTCTGCTACCCATAGTGGAATAGCTATACGTTTCTAGTTTATGTGCACGGCAAGATTGTGATGTATGACAAGCGTTATTCTGTATAGTCATACATTTTTATTTAAGGTGCATGAGGCCTACACTTTTTCTTTGTCTTAATCATTGATAATATAGAATTCATCACGTGTTCATAAACAATTCAGAATTCAGTTTAAGTCCATTTTTTTAAGGCAGCTTGTCGCCTTGATTCCAGCAGTAGTGTGCGTTCTCTCTCTCGCTACTAAACGAGTATTCGAAATATGCTTTGACTTTTTGTGCTTTAATATCACTTTTGCAATTTTAATTATTCAGTCCGGCAAAAAAATTGCTGTTTCTATTAGTGCATAATATATCTTACTTTTAGACATTCAGTTATAAAGGTAACATTTTTACATAGTCAGTCATTTTAAATAACTAATAATGCTTTATCTTAAGGGCACTGTAAGCCAGAACATATTTGTAATTAAAATGTTTTAGTCCAGTACTGTAATAAAATGAAGTAGTGACTTAATTCATTAATTATTTCTCTGTCTGTTTGACTTATTAGGTTAAAAGCAATAAAGTAAAGGAACGAAGAGAAAAACCCGGTTTTAGTCTTAAGGGAGTAAAGACTCTAAAGAAAAGGAGATCAGCTGACTGTTCAGGTAAATGTGTCAGTTCTGCATTTGTTACAGTGAATAATACTAATATTATATGATGCACGATGTTTTACTACTGAAAACTGCAGGACCCATACAGCTTTGTTAGGATTATCTTTCTGAAACTGAGTAAGATTCAATGGACTCACACGAGTGCTGTTGTAGGCAAACAGGAACTACTGGACATTAAACCATTTTAGTTAGAAATCCTCATCATGCAAGCAGATATTGTTATACTCAAACCCACATGTGCAGGGCGCCGATTTAGAGTTTATTACCTTGTTTAATTATTTTTATACATTTACTTAATTTCCTTATTTATTTTATTTTACACTTTGTTGACTGCGTTATTTCTTCCAGTGCCCTCTTTTTAGTGGGGACTCAGAGTAGCATGCATATTTACTTTGGAAAATTTGGGTGGGAAACAATATTTGCAAATGTATTCATCTTTCCATAACCTGGGAAGTGGGCTAAGTCTATTTGGGTCATAATCCAAGCCATGAAGAAAGACAAAAATATTTACTATATGTAAAAGACACTGGGTTACTAAGCTTTGACTAATAAATAAGCTAGATACTGTAACTCTATAATATTTAGATATAGTAATGACAATGCCATTTACCATATAGTAATGCAAGAAGCAGATAGCAAGTGCCTCATCTATAGTAAATTAAGTGGACAGATAGAACATGACATATTAGAAAAGCAGGGTGCATACTAAAGTGAGGGAGTTAGAAGATGACATATTACAAGAGCAGGGTACATAATAAAGTGGGGGAGTTAGAACATGACATATTACAAGAGCAGGGTACATAATAAAGTGGGGGAGTTAGAACATGACATATTACAAGAGCAGGGTACATAATAAAGTGGGGGAGTTAGAGCATGACATATTACAAAAGCAGGGTGCATACTAAAGTGAGGGAGTTAGAAGATGACATATTACAAGAGCAGGGTACATAATAAAGTGGGGGAGTTAGAACATGACATATTACAAGAGCAGGGTACATAATAAAGTGGGGGAGTTAGAACATGACATATTACAAGAGCAGGGTACATAATAAAGTGGGGG
Organism: Protopterus annectens; assembly: GCF_019279795.1. Lineage (NCBI taxonomy): Eukaryota > Metazoa > Chordata > Ceratodontiformes > Protopteridae > Protopterus > Protopterus annectens. Next base: position 828,083,493 of record NC_056731.1, on the reverse strand, counting down.
AGTAAGAACATGACATATTCCAAGAGCAGGGTACATAATAAAGTGGGGAAGTTAGAACATGACATATTACAAGAGCAGCGTACATAATAAAGTGGGGGAGTTAGAAGATGACATATTACAAGAGTAGGGTACATAATAAAGTGGGGGAGTTAGAACATGACATATTACAAGAGCAGGGTACATTATAAAGTGGGGAGATAGAACATGACATATTACAAGACCAGGGTACATAATAAAGTCTGGGAGTTAGAACATGACATATTACAAGAGCAGGGTACATAATAAAGTGGAGAGATAGAACATGACATATTACAAAAGCAGGGTGCATACTAAAGTGAGGGAGTTAGAAGATGACATATTACAAGAGCTGGGTACATAATAAAGTGGGGAAGTTAGAACATGACATATTACAAGAGCAGCGTACATAATAAAGTGGGGGAGTTAGAACATGACATATTACAAGAGCAGGGTACATAATAAATTGGGGGAGATAGAACATGACATATTACAAGAGTAGGGTACATTATAAAGTGGGCGAGTTAGAATACTACAGTTTCTCATCGCAGGCGTACAAAATTAAATTCATCTAGATAAACAAGTAATCAAAGAATGTGCATATACACTGATATTTCTGGAAGAAGTGTCCAGAAAGGGTGATTAGTGGCTGGATCTGTTCAGATTAGGCATGTCTTTTAATAACTCAAACATTAGAAGTCTCTGGAAATGCACAAAGGGGTTGCCTAGGTTGCACACAACTGGAGAGAAGGAGGTTTGTTGCAGAACGTTATGTGTAAACTCATTAGAAGAGGGAAATATAATGGATAAGTGCAGGAAATGTAACAGAAGGTGAACATTTATATAATGATTGTGTTATTGAGGCTTTGCAACTTTGATGATTTCAGTAGGAGTTGCTTTAGTTTGCTTCACAAGTCTAGGGACCTGTTGAATTCCTCATGTAAGGGTAATGACAAGCCATAGATTGGGAACAAGGCTTGAGAAGCTGCAGTTGTTGCATTTTTTGGCTGAAGCGAAGTTGTAGACAGAGACATAGCTGGTTCAACTAGTACCCTGTACTGGTCCAATAAATCTTTTTGGTCAGATCAAGTGTCCTCTCCTTCTGCCTACTATGATACACACTCCCTCATTCATTACCCAACTCTTGAATGTAAGAGCAATTTAAAAAAAATTATGTGATCAGGTACCTGGGGCTCCTGAAATGCAGAAGCCAATCAGGTCCCATTTCTATGCCCTGCCCCTGACCTTCCTCCTTCCTCACATTTTACATAAAAAAAGAAGAAAATCTTATTTTGCTTTTAAACTGTAGCAAACTGCTTGATACAAATGTAGCAAGTAGTTGCTACAGTTTATACCACGCACAGAGGGATACCTTGTTCCGGTTTTATTTTTGAAAAAGAAAAAAATATTTTTTTTTACTTTTAAACTATAGCAAACTGGTTGCTACAATGTAGTAAGTAGTTGCTATAGATTAGACCAAAAATGGAGGAATACAGCATTCAGGTTT